>NC_091396.1:30804459-31107490 GCF_032191515.1 Phaenicophaeus curvirostris | reverse complement strand
AGTCCAAGAAGACCACATCCACAGCCTTTCCCTCATCCAGCAGCCGAGTCACTTTGTCATAGAAGGCGATCAGGTTAGTCTGGCAAGACCTGCCTTTTGTGAACCCATGTTGACTGGGCCTGATCACCCAGTTCTCTTGCATGTGCTTCATGATAGCACTCAAGATCACCTGCTCCATGACTTTCCCTGGCACTGAGGTCAGGCTGACAGGCCTGTAGTTTCCTGGGTCCTCTCTGCGGCCCTTTTTGTAGATGGGCACAACATCAGCCAGCCTCCAGTCCAGTGGGACTTCCCCAGTCTTCCAGGACTGTTGGAAGATGATGTCAATACGTAGATACATTCAAGCAGATATTTCCACAGTCAAGTAAAGCTTTCTACACACAAGTTCCCTATAAAATAAGGCAAATATGTTTTTTCCTATAGTATACCCTGCAGATACTCTTATCTGGAGATAGTATGTGCTCCCCTCAGTGCTGTACTGGCACTGCAGCCAGGCATGGGACGCTACGGAGGTTACCAGCCTGCTCTTTGTGACTCATCCCAGCTAAGTGTCTGTGTGACAGCACACTTGAAATGATCCAATTCTCTCATTTCCCTGAAAGACCATGGGAGCACCTGCAGTAGTGAGGTCTTTTCTGGCAATATGTACAGCAGAAGGAGTAGAATTTGACCTGGTTCAATGGGCTTCATCCCCGCAAGACAGAAGTAGGCATTCTACTCTAGACTGATGGAAGATCCCCAGGGGAGAGGAGGTTGAGAAAGAGTTCCCAGCAAGCTCCCTTCTGGCTCTCTCTGTTCCCATCCTTGAAGGCAAGGACCCAGTTGATGAGCTGGTGACTCAGAAAGTCCTTTGATCTTCTTGGCCTGCTGCCCTCTCACCATCTCAGATCCCCTGAGACTGCTGAGCTACTGTGTATGTAAATCTCGGCCATCACCTCCTGCCTCTCCAGAGTGCTTGGATAATGGCCTGGAATACAGGATCATTTCTTTAACACAGCACTTGCATCAGGGATGCAATTAGGCTTATCACCACTACACAACAGTGTTGATGGGAGACTTGAAAATGCAGGCAGAGCACAAGGTGCTAACCGCAAACATAGAATCATAGACTCATAGAATCACCAGGTTGGAAGAGACCCACCGGATCATCGAGTCCAACCATTCCCACCAATCTCTAAACCATGCCGCTCAGTACCTCATCCACCCGCACCTTAAACACCTCTAGGGAAGGCAAGTTAACCACCTCCCTGGGCAGACCATTCCATTGCCTAATGACCCTTTCAGTAAAGAATTTTTTCCTTATGTCAGCCTGAACCTTCCCTGGAGGAGCTTGAGGCCATGCCCTCTTGTCCTGTCCCCTGTTACTTGGGAGAAGAGGCCAGCTCCCTCCTCTCCACAACCTCCCTTCAGGTAGTTGTAGAAAGCAATAAGGTCTCCCCTCAGCCTCCTCTTCTCCGGACTAAACAACCCCAGATCTCTCAGTCGCTCTTCGTAAGACCTGTTCTCCAGCCCTTTCACCAGCTTTGTCGCTCTTCTCTGGACACACTCCAGAGCCTCAACATCCTTCTTGTGGTGAGGGGCCCAGAACTGAACACAGGATTCAAGGTGTGGTCTCACCAGTGCCGAGTACAGAGGGAGAATAACCTCCCTGGACCTGCTGGTCACACCATTTCTGATACAAGCCAAGATGCCACTGGCCTTCTTGGCCACCTGGGCACACTGCTGGCTCATGTACAGTCGGCTGTCAACCAACACCCCCAGGTCCTTCTCCTCCTGGCAGCTTTCCAGCCAGGCTTCTCCCAGTCTTTAGCACTGCATAGGGTTGTTGTGCCCCTAGTGCAGGACCCGGCATTTGGCCTTGTTAAACCTCATCCCATTGGACTCTGCCCAGCAGTCCAGCCTGTTCAGATCCCTTTGCAGAGCCTTCCTACCCTCCAGCAGATCAACACTTCCACCCAGCTTAGTGTCGTCCGCAAACTTGCTAAGGGAACACTCAATGCCTTCATCCAGGTCATTGATAAAGACATTGAACAGGGCTGGACCCAGCACTGAGCCCTGGGGAACCCCACTTGTCGCTGGCCTCCAGCTGGATTTCACACCATTTACCACCACTCTCTGGGCCCGGTCATTCAACCAGTTTTCCACCCAGGAGTGTGTGCGCTTGTCCAGTCCAGAGGCTGACAGTTTCTCAATCAGAATGCTGTGAGAAACTGTATCAAAGGCTTTACTAAAGTCCAAGAAGACTACATCCACAGCCTTTCCCTCATCCAAGAGTCTAGTCACTTTGTCATAGAAGGCGATCAGGTTAGTTTGGCAAGACCTGCCTTTCGTGAACCCATGTTGACTGAGTCTGATCACCCAGCTCTCTTGCATGTGCTTCGTGATAGCACTCAAGATCGCCTGCTCCATGACTTTCCCTGGTACTGAGGTCAGACTGACAGGCCTGTAGTTCCCCGGATCTGCCTTGTGCCCCTTCTTATAGATGGGCATGACATCAGCCAGCCTCCCATCCAGTGGTACCTCCCCAGTAATCCAGGACTGTTGGAAGATGATGGGAAGGGGTTTGGCAAGCACATCCGCCAGTTCCCTCAAAACTCTTGGGTGGACTCCATCTGGCCCCATAGACTTGTAGACGTCTAGCCGGGCAAGCAAGTCTCTAACCACCTCCTCTTGGATCGTGGGAACCTCATTCTGCTCCTCCAACCCCTGGGGTTGTGTGCAGAGGGAACAACTTTCCCTACTATTAAAGACTGAAGCAAAGTAGGCATTGAGTACTTCAGCCTTGTCTTCATCCCCTCTTACTGTTGTTCCCTCTGCATCTAGTAGGGACTGGAGATTCTCCCTAGATTCTCCTTTTACTGTTGATATATTTGTAGAAAGATTTTTTATTGTCTTTCACAGCCTTGGCCAATCTGATTTCTAACTAGGCCTTAGCCCTCCTGATTTTTTCCCTGCACATTCTCGCTTCCTCCCTATAGTCCACCCAGGATGCCTGACCCTTCCTCCAAAGCTCATAGACCTTCCTGTTCTTATTGATGCCTCTCAGGACCTCTCTACTCAACCACGCTACGCCCAGCCACATTGTGACAGGTCACATACTGGGTGACAGACCTCCCTCTAGGGCCAAGTGGGGCTTGGACCACTCAGCCAGGCTGCTTTGAGGTTTAACAGGGAAATTCAAAGCATGTGCAGACTCTGTGTGGGCATGTGGGCCCAGCAGAGGGGCAAATTTGTTTCCAACAGGAGCCATTTCATTGCCCCCTGGCCTAAACTGTAAATTTAAAAGCAAAACAAAATTGCATCTGGCTGTTTTCAAGATCACATGCCAAAGAAGTGTCAAGGTCTGCGATACCAGGTAGAAGTAGTGCCCAATATTAGAGGTGGAAAATAAATTTCTACTACCCTGTGAGCCTGTCATTCCTGATCAAAGATCTCTTTGGCAAATTCTGTGTCTTTTTGTGGTAACAAATTACCCACAAGTAGTTTGCAGTATCTCTGAGATTATTCAATATTTAAATATACCTGCCAAATACTTACTTGCCAGAGAGTTATTCCTAGAGAAAATCTTGATCTGCAGCTCATTCACAAAACAATTGTTATTGGCATTGGATAGATTAAATTCACAGTGTTTTGCTTGGACCTGCAGGTCATCTGGTATTGTCTCTGCCACCTAAAACTATGGATATAACTGTTATAGTCAGGTTTGCTCAACCTTTCTCTGATATTTGTTTTAATTTGGCTGTTTTCAGAAACATTGCTCTACAAGTTCTAGCTTGTAGAGTCAAGTTCTCACTCAGAATGTTCCTTTAAAGAGAAGGAGAATGAAAAGAGCCAAGCCAAAAAAATTGTTTATTTACTTGCCGAAAAACAGTAGTCGGAGCCATTCTCTGTACTGTGGATGTGAAATGTACAGAGTTGTATCCAGCTGCAAGGTAAGTGCCCACAGTATTTATGCAGCTAAAACTTCAATGAAAGTTGTTAGAGTCTCCTTGTTTGGACAAAAATCAGCAAGCCTGTATTCCAGCCTTTGCTATCCAGGTGGTTTTTCATTCAGACAAATAATAATTGTATCTTAAGGCTACTAGTAATAACCAATCCATAATTAAAAGGTTGCTGGTTTTAATGTACATAGAAAAGGCCTACCACTCACTTTAAAGGTATACAATAAATCAAACTGCATTTTCTTGCCACTGGCTAGCACTTAATTTCTCTGAGAGTTGACAACACTCAACTTTTAGAAGGCAAAGAGCAGTTGTTGGCCCCTGGACTTTGTGGGAAGATGTGGTTGAATATTTCTGGAAAAAAAAACCAAAGCAAAACAAAATAATTCCTTCTGTTAAAAAAAAGTAATGTGTCAGTGATTACAATCGTTTCTTTTATCTTCTTCTTTCCACCTATTCTTCCCCTTAGGACTGGTATTTGGGGAGGAAAAGGACCTCTTCCCCCAGCATCTTGATCTTGATCAGTTTGGGGCCCCTCGCTACAAGAAAGACATTGAGGTCCTGGAGCATGTCCAGAGAAGGGCAACAAAGCTGGTGAAGGGGCTGGAGAATAAGTCTTATGAGGAGCAGCTGTAGAAACTGGGGTTGTTTAGCCCAGAGAAAAGGAGGCTGAAAGGATACCTTATCACTGGCTACAACTACCTGAAAGGAGGTTGTAGCGAGGTGGGTGTTGGTCACTCCTCCCAAGTGATAGGTGTTAGGACAAGAGGGAATGGCTTAAAATTGTGCTTCCCAGGGAGGTGGTTGAGTCACCATCCCTGGAGGTATTTAAAGCATGGGTAGATTAAGTGCTTAGGGATATGGTTCAGTAGTGGGCAGGTATGGTTGAACTCGATGATCTCAAAAGTCTTTTCCAATCAAGTGATTCTATGATTCTATATGAAAAGCATGTTTTTCCTTAAGGTTCTTTGGAGTTAACACTGTATTTGTTCTTAATTCATTTGCATGTCAGGCCAAGAGCTATTTTGCTGCTCCGTTCAAGTACTGCTCATGTTTTACTGGAATAGCCAATATGACTTTTGATATGTGATCAATGCCTACTCATTTGTTACACCATTCATTAAAGAGACATAAGATACAGTTTTAACCAGGGTTCTGCTGAACCAGCAGCTGAACTCTTGACATTGTGATGAAGTTAAGTTTCAAATAAAAGGCTGTGACACATCGCCCTTCCTTAGCCGAACTTCTGCTGGTTGACCTAGACCCGCTTGGTTCCAGAATGACATGGCAAATCCTTTGGTTCAGAATACAGCCTTATACCACATACCTGTAGTCATTTGTAAATGACTACTCCTTTCTCCTCCCTTTAACTAGGAATGGATATGTTCTTTGTCTTGGTCTCTAAAATATATATGCTGGCTGTAAATTCAGAGAACTTTCATAGCGAATCCACCAAAAAGTCACCAGGCTACATGGCTGTCACATGGTGAAACTGACTTGTTTGTAAATGCGGAGGAAGCAGATGATACCACTGATGATACAGCATCACTAGCTGGAAAAAATGAGAGGAGCAGAGCCAGTAGACCTGGAGTGACAAGTTCCCGATCCAGAAAATTATGTAAGCAGACATCTATCTCTCTGGATGGGCCGAGGCAGGTGAGGACACAGCAGCATGATACTCTCACACACAAAAGAAAAAAAAAAAGAAATTAGGTAGCAGACAAAATGACAGAGTTAACAATGAATGAAGAATAGTGAAGAATTTCCTTAGCAGTGGAGGCAATGTGCCTTCCTGAAGTTTCCCTTACTCTGGGCTTGTTGGAGGACTTGCCCAAGTTGCATGTTGCAGTGAAAATATGTCTCTATAGAGTATACATAGCCTCTATAGGAGCAGCGGCACTGGGCACTGCTGCTTTTTAATGTGTTTACTGTTAAGTAGAATCAAAATGGGAAATCCTCCTTGTAATATCAGTGACAATGTCACTCAGTCTCCATGTGACTAGTCCTTACCTGGAGATGATGCTGCTCTCCATGGTTCCTAGCTTTCCATTGACTCCATTGGTGAGGCAATAACTGTATTTCCTCTTCCTTGAGGATTAATGCTTACAGGTATCTAGAAAATCACTCCATTTGCAGACCTTCCACAATGATGTCAACTAGACAGTCTTTTGTATGAGAGAAGGCAGAGAGACATGTGACTTTCAGGTTATCTCACTAGTTACAGCAAATGTAGTGAAAAGACTGTGCATCTGCATATGCTAAGACATTTAAAATCTTTGTTTGATTGACATACATTGTGAAGCATTATGATTTCAAAGAGATTTGAACTAGAAATTTTGTTTCCTCAAGGTCTCTGTAAACGCAGCAGGAACTGAACTTCCAGTTGTTTCTAAGCTTCCCTCTCAGTAGTAGCATATTCAATATTATTAAAACTTAAGTAATTTAGAAGTTTCATTATTAAATGTTGTATGGTCTGCCCTGTTTGTGTTTTATTGTTGCATGCAAATAATTTCACTCTCCGTGGTCCAAAGTGTTATTACTGTTCATTCCAGAAATTTCTGTTTTACTGTTTTACTGTAATTCCTGAATTACTGTTCATTCCAGGTCATAACTGGATCCTGTACAGCTGGACAGTGTGTGTGTAGGTAGCATCTGAGTGTTACCTATATGAGTGGTGGCCTTTGTATAACTTTCCTGTGCCATCCTTACAGCAACTGGCTGGTAGCAGAGACAGCACTGACACAGAAGCATACTCTGCAGTAGCAGCTAAAGAGCCAGGATTTGTCAGATTTATGAAATGAAAATTTAATTTAGAAGTCTGTGTCCTGGAATACAGCAAACTCCTAACAAGAAGATTGTGCTCATAGTAACTTTTGTATAAACAGAGATTTAACTGCACTGTTGATGACAGAGCAACATTTGCTTTATATGAGAATCCTGGAGCAGGTTGTTAGTGACAGCTGATTGCGGGGTAGGTGCCTTTACTACCTGAACCACCGGCCACCCAACACTGACTGGCCTCTCCAAGTCCTGTCCAAGTATACTCTCCCTTCCCTCTAGAAGCACTGCAAATAAAAAGCTGCTTATTCTTTCTGAGTTTATCCCAGGCTGGTCAATGTGTTAATTATTTTAGAGGGATCACAGCACTCCACTTACTCCTGGTTGGAGACAGAGTGACATAGAATTAGGGAGCTTCTCTGAATAAGTGGCAAGTTCTAAAGAAGCATAGAGACCAATTAAATCCTAAAGAAAAGTTCTGTCAGCAGCACCACTTATGTAAAGAACCTGTGCCAGATCTCATCACCTTTCACACTCTCCTCTCCAAATCATAAACACAAGCTGGCAAATCATGCAAGAAGCTGTGCAGGAAAAAAATGACATTTAGGTGGTGGTCCAGATGGTGCCAATTTTAAGACAGACATGTAAGTGCATAATAAAGCCCCCTATGTTCCAAGGCATGAAGGGCAGGCCACTGCTGCCAGCACGAGAGACCAGTGGCAGGCATGTGTAAAGCGCTGGGGAAGAAGCACCTCATTTATGTTTCCTCACCCAAAGCAGCAGCTACTTTTTTTCATCCATTTTCTTCTGCCTAAGGAGGCACTACAAGCTGCAGCTGCAAGAAAACCTATAGGCTAGCTTCAGCATTAATGCTCCTGTCTCATCATGGCAGCCAGGCAGAGCATCAGCTTGAAATCTGATCACACACCCTAAATGCTTCATCCTTTCTCACTGTGGGCCAGTGACAAGCAAAACAGAAAAGGCATCTTCGGAGCTCACAGCTCTTGATAATAAGCAACATGCACATCCGAGAGACAGAATAAGAATGCTAACAATTTTGTAAGAGAAAAAGTGGGAATTTGCTCATTTATATTTTTTCTAGACGTATATATGCATCTATTTTAAACATATATGAATAACTTCATGGAGTTTGTAAGCTCCATATTTTTCCAGCATCAAACCTTGCAGCCCTTAGCAGATTTCCTGTACCTTTTACTGCAGCATCACAAATCTGTCAAATGCCAACTGGGTGCCTCCAGAGACAATGCAAAGTTTTCATGCTTTCATAAGGAATCTTTCAGGTGCTATCATTGCTCCCAAGAGCTATGTAGGAAACGATTTCTTTTTCATTTGAGAATGGAACTTTCATGGTTTAAACATTCTGCTGCTGCAGGATGCAACAAAACGGAAAATGCCTAGTAATTCTGAATTAGGTTAGGGAAAAAATGGTCTTTCATTTTGTTCCAAGTAAAAGGAAATTATTTCATTTTACCTTTACTTTTTATTACATAATTCAGTTTGACATTAACATGATTAAGACAAAGCAGTTTAAAATGTGTTATTAAAGATGATCAAAACTGAACATTTCAGGTTGACATGGCTTTTTTAATCAGGTGAGTTTTCTGTTTGCTTGCTGGTTTGTTTCACAAGATTTTGTTAACAAGTGTATTGTCATCTTTCTGGGGAAAGTTTAGTTTGGATGAATTAACATTTTCTGACATGAAAAAAAACAACCTTGCCACAGGAAAATGTCCGTTTGTCTCATCTGTTCACTGGAAATTTTAACTTTATTTATTCTAATGACCTGTACTGCTTTTCAGCTTATAACAAGGCATTTCCATAAAAGCTGTTACTTCTTTGAATGTATATAGATTATCTATAGAAACAGTTTCTTGAAATAAGGGGAAGGGTGGATACGAAGAGAAATATTTTTTAAAGCACAATAGATTATTGAAAGGATAAATAAGATCCTAAGCAAGTTTTACTTTAATACTGGTGGTGTCTTTCCTGAGGGGAAAAAAACGATGTTGTGAAGCTGGTCTTGACTACAGTTGCAGAATTTAGTCAACTTAATTTATTTAAGTAAACTTAAGTTAAATAAGCCTTATTTTAAGGACTCAGGCCAACAGAAGTGTTGGTGTTTAAGCTGTGTAAGGGTTCATTTCTACCTTTACTTCTGAGTTGCAGCATTAGCATATCCCAGTCGTTGACTGGAATGTATGGGACACAGCTACAATACATGGGACACAGCTGCAATGTATGGAGCATGGCTGCAGTGCATGGGACACAGCTGCAATACATGGGACACAAGCTGGAAAAATCTCAGTAAATCCAGTGAAGGAAGCCAATGCTCAAGGACTTAGCCTCTCAAGGCTCTGATCACCACCAAATAACTTCCCTCCACAGGCAGAAGTCATTTCTGGTCTGAAGCTTCATTGGGTTTCCTTATGTGTCCTGTCATGTCTGAGCAACTAACAGCAAGGTCTAGGAGGAAAAGGCGTTCAAGAACATTTTGGCATTTTTAAGTGCCATCTCTCCTTCAACCATCTGCCACTTTTGGAACAAGCTACATCTTCCAGTAGGTTGGACAAAATACTACCCTCCACCTCAGTTGGAGCAAGAAGTTGAGTCAAGGAAGAAATGAGTCATCATCACAAGGAAATACATACATTTTTTAATTCCACTGCTCTGTTTATTTGAAAACCATCACTTAAAAAAATACAAATTAGCAGGTAGTTATTTAACTGAGTTGTTGATAATTCTCAGTAAGTTCCTGATGAGAAAAGTCACTTACTCCTCTTCTGGTCCCCACCATGGCTCACTCAGTCTCTCATCTCTGCTGAGTCTGGTTAACTCATTTCATAATAACTTGTAACTGAGCAATGATATGGAAAAATATAGTATGTAAGGAAATTATGACCTGTCAACTCATATGGGCTGGTGCCAAGGAGGCTGCTGATTATAGCCCAACATGTAAATACTCCTGGAAGATGATTGTACTTATTTGGACTGGTGCAATATAAATTAAATAGTTTGATTATTTCTGAGATAGTCTTTGGAAGAAGGGGAGAAGTTGTCGAGGAATTTAACTTGTTCACTGCTGAGAATAAGGTTGTCTTCCCTGCAGTAGAAGGCTAATTCTGAGCTTTCCTGTCCCTTTTCTCTCTCCCTCCATCTTTAACCTGCTCCCAAGACACCTCCCATGATCATCTGCTGCCACTGGTGGCCCATGGCTCTGTGTTCATGCCAGTTCTTCAAGATCACAACTCACCTGCCTCCTCAAGCAAACAGAAACCCAAAGGGTAGGGATGAGGAAGAACTTCTGGAAAGGAAACAACATGGTTCTTGTCTGAGGCCAGAGTTTCTGGCTGCCCAGTCTTCTGCACTCACAAAATTTCCAGTCGTGCCTGTTTCTGAAAAGCCCAGAAACAACCAGCTTCCAGCTCCTACACCAGGTTTCCTATCAGCTTCCAACTACCAACAAAAAATTATCCCTCCTGGCTCAGGCTATACTAAATCTGTGTCATGATACCTGCCTCAATGCAACAGCCTCTTCCAGCTGCACAGTCCCATTTATGAAACTGCAAGCCTCAGGCCCAGCTTACATAGCAGCCAGAGTGCGCAGAGCATCATTCAGCCATGGTGGGGGTGGATACTTGGGCAAATGTACTTGTGGCAGCTGGAAGAGGTGGCAGAGGGGAGGAGGAGCTGATGCACAAAATTGCAAACCAGAGGAGCTTGGAACACCTCCGTAAAAAAGGCTGAAAACTTCAGTGGGTTGAGAAATGGCAGGACATGATGAAACTGCCTGTCTGAGAAAATGAACAGCAGTGGCATTGCATATGGGAGGCAAAGACTAAGAACAGGAGACGCAGTGAAACCAAGGAAAATATATTTAGCTTTTCATTTTGTGCAAGACACAAAGTAAAGCTTGGACTCAGCTGCAGGCAGTCTGGGACTGATGAATGTTTCACAGAGGTGCCGGTTTTGCAGGGAGCCTGGGGCTGCTGTACAAGCAAGTCAGCTCAGGCAGTGTCAGGCTGCAGTCAGCACTGGGCCAAGTTATTGGTGGACAAAGTAGACTTCTCAGCCTGGAGCTACCTTCCAAGCAAGCCTCAGGCCACATTTCAAATGAGCTTGTTGTTACCTTTTGGAAAACTCTACAGGAGGTGTTGAGTTGTTGAGTCCAGCAATCCCTTGGAGTGACTTTGGGGCCAGTGTTTTCCAGCGAGTCTCTCATTTCAACTGAGCCAAAACTTCGTCTTGAACAAATGCTGTATTACAGTGTATGGCCTTGGGACAGTCACATGTTGTTTTGATTTCAGCACGGAGTAAACCTGCTGTTCTTTCACTATGTCATGAAGCACACCACAGTGTGCCTCAGCTTCTCTTTCCATTGAGTTCCTGGGCATCATACCCTGCCTTGCTCACACACAACACCGGAAAAGCAGACAGAATGGAGAAGCCAAGTCTTGCACCTCCCAGGGATTTTGTGCCCTGTGGGGATCCTGTTCACTTACACATGGTCCAAACAGGCAACTGGCATTTTTTGACAGTACCAAAACCATCTGTCCTAATTGTCCTTAACATACCCTAGTGAGAGCACTAAGGGGGAGCTGAATCAGTGCCTCTGCAGAGAGCATGACAGCTCTGCTTTACCCAGTTACTGACCCTGGTCTCCTGATCTCCCATTCATCTTTTCATTATGGTCTGTAGGACTGGGGGATTCAATCTCTTGCCTCAAGCAGATAAGTAAGAGAAAGTTGTGGGTCAGAGCTGCCTCTAATGTACTCTCAAGGACTCTCTGCAGCTACATAGTGTTGTCTTGAACATGCAGGGGAAGGACGAGCACTATTTCTGCCCTGGGAAGGCAGAAGACATTAAATCAACATAATGAGAGCTGATGAGAAACAAAAGAGGCATACGGACAACACAGAGAAAGGGAGAGTTATGAGACCTGGATGCTATGGGCCCAAGGGGCACTGGGATATGCATGCTAATTTCTCCTTTCTCCTGCAGCTGTACAGACCACAGAGTGCTGCTGGGGTACTGAGTCCCTAAAAGCAGTGCTGCTGGGAAAGGATGGTGCTGTGCTACTGCCAACTGCCCTTCTGCAAGGGGTGAGGTGCCAGGACCACCTGCTGTGGCAGGATTTCCATCTGGGGAGTGCTGGGGGGCCCCTTGGCTGAGGGACAGCTGCAGACTTCTGCTTCCTTACCCCCACAGGAGAAACAAATACTGGGTGCAGATGCTGGGGTAGGGGTACATTCCCTGCCTGGTGGAAGGAACTCTGCCTCCAGATTGCAGCTTTGCAAATACCTAATGCAAAGTGCACAAAAACACTCCCTCAAACCATTTTAAAGAGCTCTGGTCTTGCTCCAGCTGATTTGCGCAGTGCATATTTCCTGGCCAGCAGTGCATTCATCAGCATCCTCCTCCGCTGCCACCCCCTACCCCATAAACACTGAAGAAGAACAGGTTCTTATTGGTCTGCCTGTGAGTGAAAACAGGACAAAGCACAGAAAAGCAATGCAAGCCAAAGACAAAAGCCCAGGCTCAGAAGGAGGCGAAGAAACACCAGACATAAACCCAGAGATGCTGTGCTAATCCTAAATGCCTGAAACCAGGAGGTGGAGGGGAAGAGAGTTTTTTCCACATATTCCTTTTTCAAGGAAGAGCAGCCTCAGTTTAATAGCTGGACTTGAAATTAAAGGGTTACTGCCTCTCTCAGAGTCAAATGAAAATACAAACTGATCAAAGCTGCCATTTTTATACTGGTAACTTGTTCAGAGGCACTAGCCACTCTTCATGCTGATTGTCTCACTGCATAATCACCATCAGCAGCTTCCTTTGCCTCTTCCTAAAGATTTTTTGCATGGATATTTTCTTTCCAATTGCATTTCCAGGGACGATAAGGAAGTTGCAGCATAAATTAAACAAGACACCTGGAGACTGATTCAAAAATAGTGTAGCTGAATTCCTGAGTAAGAGGGGAAGAAAGTGTGAAACTAAATGCAGTGCCTGCTGACAGCTTTTCCCTTGCCATGCTCACAACAATTAAGCATAGACACACGGATAGGGTGGCCAGGAAAGCACCTTTGTGCACGCATGCTAATTTGTTCACAAGCTGCAGCACACGATTAATAAAAATGCCACTCCACACATTCCCAAAAACGAAGAAGGAACGCTGCAAACATTCGGAGCCAGAGAGACTGAAAAGGGCACACACAGCAGCTGGCTCAAAGACAAGCAGGATTTAGGGAAGAACGCACTGTTCACCTGGCTCTTGCCATCAGGATTGCTGGGTGCTAACAATTTAAGTTCCTGTTCTGTTAGGCTGCCAGTACAAAATGAGCAGAGGTTAGAAGATACTTTCTGAGGCAGGAGAAAGAAGTGCAGGGGCATTGAATTTAAACCCAGGAGAAATGGGCCTCATGAGTCTTACACAGAGTCCTAATGTCAATCCAGGGTCAAAAGAGGGCAAAGAACAATCCATCGTCATAATAAAATGCTGGCTTTAGCTGTGATCGGTAGAGAGAGTCAGGTTGCTGTTTCTTTACTCCACCCCAGCTCTTTCCCCTTTATCAGCTTAAATGTTGGAGTTTCTTTAAAGGACAGGAGCAAGCAGAAATTAAATGCTCACTCCCAAAATGAAGCTGACATGAGCCTCTGGCTTTGAGGCTGCATAAGTTTTGAAGGCATACTATGCACAAAACAAGGCCAGTAAGGGCTGGCAGTGGAATTCCCAGTAGGGACAGGTTCCTTTAAAACACAGATTAAACAGGGAGAAAATGCACAGCATATGAATATGTATTGATATGGGGCCTTGCCTGGTCTTGCTTCACATGATAAAGCACATTTTCTTATTGCATGTCAATTATTTACATTATTTAAATATCTATCATCAGATTAATATGTCAGCCCTGAAACATATTCACAGATGCACATGGGAATGCACACGGGAATGCACACGTGCATTGGAGCATCAGGAAAGGATGCACACACAAGTCCATCAGGCAGATAACGAGTGGACACTCCTGCGCTCAGTGAGATGAGAGTAACAAGCACCCCTCTGCCTGGTCCCTGACTCTTTCATTGTGCTGCCCCTGCAGAAGAGATCACACTCCTCAGAATAATTTAAATGCAGGCTCTGCTCAGTGCTGCAGGAATGTCAGCGCCCGGCAGGAGCCCTGCGCCTTGCCAGTGCCTCTGCTAATCTCCGCTACATTGAACTGCTTGTCTGCAAGATAGTTATTATTCTTCCTTTCATCTACACAAGTTCACAGCAAAGGAAACTCAGGAGAGCTACATTTAAATATAATAAAATCTCTGCACCCAGTGATTCTCCAAAGTTAGTGTTATTAGTAAAGATGTCAGCAGTTGATATCACACTGTTCTGGCCTCTGCTATTGTATGAAAACCTGCTTTGAATTCTCCTGACTCAAAATTGGTTTTCTTACATGATTCCCATTCTTACGTGGAGTTTCTGTCCATACCTTCTTCAAGTGTATGAAGGTCTGGGTATGGCACAGGCTTTGCAGCAAGCTCTGGTGAAACGTTCCTAGAAGAGCAGGTAAAGCCTCCTATAACAGGTACTTTTCCTGAAGTATTAAACGTCTATTAGTGAAAAAATGAACTAAAAACTTCACTCAGCACAAAATTTGATGGATCGGATTTTCAGCAGGTGCACAACAGCATAGTAGACTCAATGGAGGTACTCCAATATGAACCAGCTGAGGTGTTTAGCAGAAGGGCTGACCAAGGCAATTACACTTACCCTCCTGTTCTCTTCTTTTGGTGCTGTCCATTGCAAAATTTCCAAAAGGCATTTTTATCTTTCAACTTCAGCAAGAAAGATGATGCAGGAGGAAAAATGATGCATTATTTTCTATGGGTTTGTACTGGTTTATTATGGATTCTTGAATACCTTTGAGATACAGGCCCCAGTTGCAGATTTCCATTCAAGTAGGGCATTCATAATCTCTCTCATTCCCTACTGTTTAATATGGTGTAATGTCATGCTGTGTCCTTTACTTCAGAAGGTACTAACAAGATGTTTTGCACTCCTTCTCCCTCCTCTGCTCATCCATATATTTTCATAAAATTTATAAGACCCTACCAACTACATAGTTTTATCATACTTGGCTGCAATGACATAAGATTTTTAGAAAGCATTAGCTGGAAGCAGATGATTTAATGATGCTACCAGACATCTTTCCTTCAGAAACAAGGCACAAAATTCAACAGAAGTTATTAAACAACACTTGTAAGACAGACAGATGGCCATTAACACCCCTATCACTGCATTTGCTTCCGGAGAGATGAGGATCTTTGCTTTTACTCTGTTCTGCCACAGCAACCTGAAAACAATGTGTTTGAGGACAAGTCTCTGGACTGTCTACACTGTTGGGGAAAGGTTTTGAACTACTGTTTTTTACCAGACAAAGACCAGTTTCCCTTTCCCCCTTAAGGTGGGGTTGTATGTGTGTGTGTGTGTGTGTGTGTATGCATCAAGACAGCTCTGTTCATTTGCATCTGAGTTTGGGTGCTGACAGCCAATGGTGTCAGCAGAGCTGGGGGAAGGACACAGTTTCCTTTGATAGTGACTGCAGCAGCAGCATAGGGAGCATCCAGCCTTCCTCTACCAAAACAGCAAACCTGAGAAAACATTGCACAATGCATACAGGTGATTTGCATAATTGACACGAAGCAGCATCACATTACCTCTCCCTGCAGTCAGGTAATCTTCCTTCCCCATCCCCATCCTGCAGTCCCTTCTCTTCCATTTTCCAGCCTCTATGGCTTCCTCCTACCTGCCTGTCACCATCCCTTTCTCGCGTCCAGGCTCTCAGCTTCTCTTCACACCAGGAACCCAATACCTCCATTGTGTCTCTCCATCTCTCTGCTCTCCCAGCCATCCACCTACCACTCCCACTCGCAGCAGGAAGATCCATGGGAAGGGAGGACATTTAACTAGCTAAAATGGAAAGGGAGAGAGAGCCTTTCAGACAAAGTCATTACCCAACTGAGCAGCCTGCCAAAACCCCTAAGGGAAATAGCAACAAAATCTGTTGCTGAAAAGACTCAGCTAGAAGCTCAAGCCATAGGTTTCAGGTGGTGGCAAGATGACAGTCACATGTAGTGTCTCAAGACACAAGGCTTTGCCTGAGACTGAGCAATCAATCTAGCCACAGAGGTGGCTGTTCCCCACCAGGCAAAAGCAGAGTTCTCTGTGTTCCCCTGAAGGCAACCCAGTAAACAATAGTGGGGGCATAATTGGTGAAAATTAAAAAAAAAAAAAATTTAAAAGGCCCTAAAAAAATAACAACAGTACCAGCATTTACGCTTTAAATTCTGTACAGTTACTCGCAGGCCAAGTCTGGAGCCGTCATAGATCTCTACTTCTCCGTCTCTGTTAATGGATGTCTCTGCCTGCCTGTGCTCAGAGCCTGCAAACAGCTGGTACATGCCCATATGTCGTACTGACATATGTCCACAGCTACCACCTTCAGTTGAAGAAGCTCAGCTCTTGTTCATAAATAATTGCCCAACAAGCTGCTGGCAGTCCTAGGGAAAAGGACTCAGGAAGGTCACAGACTGAATGCAGAACCTCCTGCACAGCACAAATGTGTTGTGCCAAGTACCTGGTGTACGTAGACTCCTCCAGGTCTCTAACTGGGGCGTAACTCTTCTGCCCAAGGTGGTAACATGCTCAACCCTCCCTCTCCTTGTATGAAATACAGAGGCAGGATAGGATGAGCAATCACACTCCTGGTGGTGCCACAGGCAGGTGGTAATGGGCCATGCTGTCCCCTCCCCAAGAAGCCAGGGGCTGGTGCTGCCCCAGGAAGATACCAAAGGACAGCATGGCACTTGCCACAAGGATGTCTGGTGTGGAAACCTGTGTTGAGGGAGGTTAGCTTGTGGTGGGAAGAACCACCACCTTCTCCCGTCTCCCCGTTAGAGCCTTCCTGGCAGCAAGAACAGGAGATCTCCCCCAGAGAACAAAAAGCAACCTCTACTTGTCTTACCATCTGCTCATCCCTCGGTTCAGACCAGCTTGATTGCCTCTGTGTCCTTTTGTCTTTCTTCTTTCTTTTGAAAGTACTCAGCCTCCTGCTGCTCAGGTCAGCTACCGCGGCTGGGGTGGAGGCTGGCCAGACAGCAGGTAAGACCTGTTAGTGCTTTCTGATCAGATGAGACAGTGCACACTAGGAGAGATCAATATCTTAGCTTCTGTGTGCTGTTTGCATTTTGAGGAGGAGCTTATGGGCCTGAGGCTTTCTTAGGCAGAAGAGATGGAGACGCTTGCTGTTGAGTTCCTCCCTTTGGCCACGTATCCTCCTGGAAGTGAGGCTGCCAGGGGCTGGCCATCTGAGCCACACCAGATGCTGCCCAGCAGCTCAGTCTACCTTTCAGACTGTCAGAAGCGCTGGCAATTAAATTCACTGTCATGTGTAAATCCTCTGTTTAAACAAATAATTCTCTCACAATAACAGGCATGCTTTTCCACATGAAGCAATGCTGACACCTGACTCTTCGCCTGGCTTCTCCCGCGAGAACATTTTAATGAGGCCCACAGCTGTAATATCACACAGAGAACATTAACAATGCTAATTACCTAAACTTCAGCCCATGAATACTCAACCGACCATACCTTGGAGATGAATCATTGGTTTGGCCCGAACAGAACACCGACGGCTTGCAAAGCAAATCAAGGCTTTTGAGAGCATCAGGCACAAGGCATTAGGTACAGAGACCTGGCAAGGCAACCTCCACAGCAGAGCTGGTGAATAAAAGAGGTGCATGGACAGAAGGCACATCAGAGATCACACAGAGAAATTGCCTCGAGGTGGCCAAATTTCTCCTGAGAAAATATAAAAGGTGTTGATAGATCTTTCCGCATCATCTCATACAGAATCTGCACAGAGAAAGAGGGGGTCATTGGAGGAATTGTTCTGCCAGGCAGCCACAGCTGGCATAGACTAAGCCTTGCACTGCGCTAGGAGAAGCCAGAAGTCCACACAGACATGTAATGCACGAGCAAGCTCTTGCCTGGAAAAGATCCAAGGCCTTTGCTTCACACCATATGCACAGTAATTCTGCAGCTCAAGGTCACTGTGGAGGTGCCTGGGTGCGCTAGGATGACTGCTCTGAGCTGACCGGCTTTGCTAGCTCAGGGTGCCAGAACCAGAGCGTGGTTTGCACCACAATAAATACAGTGATGTGTACTCTGCTGCATGAAGCCTAGCAGTTGCCTCTACCTTCAGCTTCTTATCACAAACACTGCAGGGCAATGCACAACAAGCGCCATCGTGCATCAGAAGAGGAGGCCTGGTCCACCCAGGTGTCCTGGTGTCTCTCAAAGAGAGATGTGAATTTTTAGCAGTCTGTGTTGCTCAGCTCTAACTGAGCACAAAAACATCACATGGCAGGCAATAGCCCATTAGCAACACTGCGTGCTGAGGGGCCTTTTAATTATTTTTGTGTTCCCAGAGGGCAACAGAATGTTCTTCATAAGCATGGTGTGGGAATGCCAATTAGGTGGCCTCCAGCCCTGCTAGACAAGGTCTGGTCACATTACCTTGCATCACAGGCTGAACCCTGCCCTCCATTTTCTCCCCAAGTCTGTTGTTCTCTTCCGTGAAATATTTATTAAAGGGAGCTGCTGCATGTCACAAATGTTGAGTCCCTTGTCTCCTTGCCAAGGTCATGCTGGCAGGGAGGTACTTTTGCTCTCCGTAGCTTCTCCTCAAGACTGATAGGTCTTTCTTCTGTTCAGCACAAGCAAGCAGCCTTGGGAGGAAGTTCTTTCAATTCCTATGGATTCTTATTTCCCAAGAACATGGTGGACATGCAAAAAAAAATTACTAAAGCATAGGCTGCACAGCAGTGAACTATTGTGGGATCAGAACAGCTAGTAGCACTAGGGCCTTTTGGGAGCACATTATAAAAAGTCATTAAATCAATTTCTACTGTTGTGAAAGGCCACCTTCAGTCTTTGTGGCCACTGTTGTAACTTCTTAGGAAGCTCCTAACCCTCATCTCACCAAAGGGGATGGGAGGTTTACCCTCTGCCAATGTGGTGTTAGGTTTGTCCCCCTCATGTTTAGCTGTAGCTTGCTGTTTGAACTTAACTGTTTTGTACAGTTTTTAGCTCAGAAAAATGCTGAAAGCTTCAACCATAAGCTGTTTAATAAACTTTGATCAATGGTAATGAATGAAAGAAGTAGGCACAACATAACTTGCTCAAGAAGGATTACGGTTAAACTGTCAGATAGATTTTCCTCCCTAAGCAGGGGTATATTCTAAAGTGGTAGGAAAACAAATCCAGGAACACAGAAATAAACTCTGCTGTACAAGATGTGAGAACCAATGTACCAGGCTGGTTGAGGAAATAATCTTCCCTAACAATGCAAGTTTCCTAAGGCAATCTTCCTAAAAGAAGCTTGGAGGTCAAAAATACAAATAGAGTGTGTATCGAACTTGAACCCCACAACTGGGCCTTGTCCACTCAGCTGCAGGAAGCCAGATGCTTCGCGATGTCTGCAGCTGGAGGTGCAGCTTATTTGCGGTGGTAGCTGGTTCCTGGCAAACCTGCAAACCTGTCCCTTGTTTGCCATTTTTCTTGACACCCAATGTTCCCCAGAGCATTTGTTCTCTCCTCGTATGGAATCCATCTCATAGCACCAATTCTTTCTGGCTGTCCTCTGTACCTCTTCTGGGTCTTGTAAATAGTTTTTGGATGTGTGTTGGGCTGCAGGAAGGGGGAGGTGGGTGCATAGAGAAACTGCAAACACAGCACAGGACATTTATGCAAAGACATTACACAGATTTATGCAAAGACATTATGATGTTTTCTGGTTTTTCCTTCTTTTCTCCTCTTCTAGTAATTCCTAAAATTCTACTTGCTTTTTTGACATCTGTTCAGCCTTGACCTGTCATTTTCTCAGAATTAGCAATGATGCCGAGATCATTTTCCTGTGCAGTGATGGCTGATTTACAGCTCCTCATTATGTATGTATAATTAGGGTGGGTTTTTTTCCCCCAGAAGCATTACTGTGCATTTATTGACAGTAGATTTCATCTGTCATTTTACAACCTAGTCTGTCATTATTATGAAAAACTTCTACAACTTCTCACAGCCAACTCTTGTTTTGATGGTCCAGAACAGTTTTTAATTCTCAGTAAACTTTTTACCACAAATTTCATTTTCTTTTCCAAATCACTTGTAAATAGATTAAAAATACCCATTCGGCTTAGATCTCTGGGTAATTTTCCTCCTCTGTGCAAACATATTGTTTATTTGCACCTCTATACTCTACCACTGCAACTACTCTGTGTCTTTCATTGGAACCACTCCATTGGCAATTACTCTATGATTCAATAGAGTTGCACTGGAAGAAGTGTAGACAGACATCACAGAAATAAAACTAGCAGCAGTCTCATTTTTAGGTCTTAGCGGACAAGCTATATTTGTTTTTATCTGTGTTTCTCAATTATCTTGTAAATTCCCACCACTAACTTTCATCTCTCACTGTATGTAGTGTGCAGTGTAACTATTTTTCAAATGTATCATCACTTCAAAGTTCATTAAGCCATTCCAAAGACTATCGCCGATAAAATCCTCATCTAGATTCAAGATATGAGCAGAAAGACTGATTCCTGAAGTCTCTGGCACCAAGGCAATGCATTGTCATAAATCCATAGAAAACCAGATTTCATTAGTTCCCTTGGTCGTAGAACTAATTGTTTGCACCTACACTGGGCACCCGGTCGTGGCTGTGGACAGCAGGAAAGCCAGTGGCATTTTAATGTTGTTCCGCTGCTGTGCTTTACTTGATTTTTGTCTCAGGATTATGAGATTCTAGGGATGTAAAACAGCTACCAGGGAGATAACAGCTGCCAGAAACACAGCCTTCTGTTTTGTACTTTGAGCTGTGTGCACCATGTAGTGTTTAAAAAAATTAGTGCTTAGAATAATTTAAAGCAGAAATGTGTAACGTTCCTTCAAAATTACCCGTGCTTGGTTTAATAGATGCTGGATTAATTGCGTGCTGTCTGAGAGCTTTTGTTCCTCTCTGGAGTGGCTGTGGTCTGTGCCACAGAGGTGAATGCTGCTCTACTGTACGGCAAATTTGACATTGAAGGGCCCTTTGTAGAAACAAGGCTGCCATTCTCTCCCATTGTCCCTTTGATTAAACAGTGCCAGCAAAAGAGACAGTTTTGATGGTTGTTTTCATATTATGGGCATCTGGCTACTAAAAGCTGAGCTGAGATTACCAAATCACAAACTGCTTTAGAGATGACTGTTTACACATGCCAATCCCACAGTGATGTGATCCAGAAAAGTATTTGGATATGCACATTTGAGGGGGGAAGTTGGGGATGGGAAGAAAAACAATTTCTGGGATGTGCGTTGAGGACCATTTGTAGCCTGAATGTGTTGCTGTTTTCTAATACCCTTCCTCTGGTACCCAAACCCACAGCTTTCCAGTACTTGTGAAATAATCCTGAACTGTGGATGCTTTTCTTTCACTTTCACATCAACATGCTCCCAGGGACATCTGAGGTCTTTTGTGGTAAAAATAAAGGAAATTTAACATATTACACAGTGAACTCATTCATTAACTCCTTCCCAGTTACCACCCTTTTTGTAGATACTCACGCCTGTGTGAATCAACACTTAGTAATGGTTCAAGTATCCCTCAGAGGCTTGGGCTTCAGTCACAGGGACTCCATTAGTGTATAGTATATACTGGACTAGGTTGCTGACATCTTCTGTTTGAGGAATAAACTTTAACATTCAGAGTCCTTCCCCAGAGTCTCACCATCTCTTTTTTGTTAGTACTAAAGCAAATAGAGAAGATCTCAGAAAGAGAGCATGCCCATCTCTTTTCACACTTCTATTTGGATGTAAAACAAAGTCTAAAAGAGCATTTTTTATCTTGTACTTTTAATTGAAGTGCTTTAATATAAAAAAAAAGTACATACAAGTTCTAAACTCTTGTTTCTGCAATCATTTACACTTTTTATAAGTTGCAACAGAATATTAGCTACATAGGTAGTCAACACTGCTAACAAACTACAGTACAAGTCACTAATAACAGTACAAGATGCTTGGAATACATTCTTGCAAATGTGTGTGAATATTAAAGAAATCCTGCAAAGTTAAGAAGCTTCCAACACACATTGCCCTCTTCTCTCAAACCCCTATAAGATTTCGTTCATGGGTTTCCTAACCACCAAAACACAGAAGAGCTGATCCTTAGCTGGTGCAAGCTGTGGTAGCTCCATTAGCGTCCATGGAGCAATGTCAGTTTTCATGAGGGAAGAGTATGATTCACTCTGTGCTCAGATTGACACCTTCAGACAGGGGAGAAACATCATGCAAGTCCCCATGCATGAAAAATTGATGGGCCTTCTTTGTCAGTGCTGGCTTATAGAATTAAACAACATATTTTTCTGAGGGTTTCTAGACCAAACTCTTTCCCCTGGAAGAAATCACATCAGGTTGACTGAAGAACAGTCAGGAGCACCCTGGATTCTCATAGCACTCTAGATAAAGCTGGGCAAATTTCCCTCAAAAAATGTCAAGTTTTGAAGTGTAAGAACCCATCCCATCACCTCTCCTCCCCCACAAGAGGCTGGCAAAGCTATCAAGCACTTAATAATATTGTACATAATAAGAGGAGCAAAGGTCGTCCACACGAGCCATGTCAAAATGAATGTCTACATACACACATTATAATCATACAGTCACTTCAGAGTTCAAATGAAAGCTTCACACTTCACAAAAGAGGAAAAGGGTTAAAAAATAACACAAGAAACTGTCCTTACAATTATGTACTGGTTCCCAAACCTGTAACCCTTAGTCCGCGGCCACCAAAAGTAAATGATACCAAGCAGCATAGCGTAAACTCCAATAAGACCTCACAGAGGGTAGCAACAGGCAACCTGGAGGTAGCTGAAAAGGAATTTGAAAGAAGTGACAGGCGTTTTTCTCCTATGTTGGTATGTTTGCATAATCAAAGACACAATGACAAACATACTACAGTGATGTGTCTTTCTAGCCTTGTGAGTCCACCTACTTGCCACTCCAGTATTGGTCACAGGAGGGTTTTTCCTCTGAAGTAGGAGTAATATCTGGGGAACTATTCAGGCAGGAGTCCTTATGTTTTCCCTCATTCCATTGTTCTGGCTCACCTCTATACTTACTCTGTCTTGTCTTACAGGACAATCAGTTTTACCTGATGCTGCTGGGTTTTTCTCACAAGCATGGATTCAAAACCTCCTTACCCCTACTGCCCTGAAGACCAACATTTCAATGGCACACTTCAGTCAGCAGCACCCAAAAAATCCTCCAGATTATTCACTGACTGACATTAGATTAATTTGGTGGGAAGCTACAGAAGTTGGCAAACCCATGACAAGACAAGGTTAGCTTTTCAATTCATTAGCACATTATGAAAAGACTGAACACCAATGGCTCCAGATTACACTAAAGACACAAAAGTCAAGTTCCTTTCTGCTGCAAAGAGGTTACGAGTATATTTAGGGGACACAGAAGTTGGCATGTTGTAGGAAACACAGTGGTGGCTCAGAGTGAGAAAACTTCTTCATCTATATTGCCTTTTCAGTGACTTTGATTTTCAATTCATGTTAATTTTTAAGTATTCCTAGTTTTCTCCAACAACATTATCTTCACATCACAGTTGCTGCATTACAAAAGCCACTATGATGCAGTTACTCAACAAACACATACGTCACGTATAGGTAGGGGTATGTACAGCCAGCAAGCACGGCAGGTTCCAACCCACATTTTGTTATTTCCATAAGGGCAGGAGGATCCCAGTTAGGTGAGACAGATAACCTGGAGTATCCCCAGTGTTTAAAAGAAGATTGTGAGTATATTACCTCAAAAACTAAAGAATAACCAACATTAGTACAACATCCCCTGATTTGTAGCTAACTCGGTTGCTCTAAAATCTCTCTCAGATCAAACAATTTTATTGTGCAGAGTATGGGAAGAAAGAGGTGCTCTTCCCCTGTGAATGAAGGGAGTGGATGCGCTTTCTCAGTATTGTTACCCAGTGCAAATGCTTCTCCCTAGCCCGCTCTCTTTATAACAGTTCTTTTGCTTCAATGGATAACTGGTAAGACAAGACTATTTAATTATGAACAGACTTCAAGGTCAATGTATTAGAAGACTGGAAACAGATACCTTGCTACTTTTAAAACAAATGATGCATTGTACGCTTCATGTTTCTCTGAATCCTCTTTCCACAGAGCAAAGCATCACAAGGGCAAGATTCCCATCAGTCCTGAGCTGGGGCAGACAGTTCTAAGAATTAAAATGTAGATTAGACCTTCACAGTCTTTGCCAAAAATGCTCCCTGCCCCCTAGAGAAGACAGTTCATTCTGAATATTTCTGATGTAGACACTTCTGTGCTTGGATCCACAGTGGGTCATCACTTGCTCTTATGCTGCCCACACACCAGTGATCAGAAACATTTTTGGATCACTTTTTGTATTTTTAAAGCATGTGCAATAAAAATGCAACTACGTGCAATAAAATTGAAAGACTCTTTAGCCCATACCCAAATTTATCTATTAAACTAGGAATGACTACAGGAATGTACTCATTCAGAAAGCCCTCAGAAATCAAGTCAGATGCTTGTCATGTTGTGGGATATTTTTTCATCTTTATGTTTATTCAGGATTTATCCCACAACTGTTCTGTGTGTTACTGACCTTGCACTGAAAGGGCTTCGCACAAGAAACAAACCTTGATGATTTCATCGCTGCACCATTGAGCATTGTCCCAGGTCAGAGACTCTCTGAAAACCAAAACTGTCTCTTGGACACTTCTCCAACAACCTTAAGACCACTCTGGACCTTCTGTGACTGTTACAAAACCCCTTCATTTTTTGCAGAGGGCTTCCAGGACACAATCTGACAACAAGAGGCAAGCCACAGAAACGGTCATACCATGGCTGGACACAGACTATGGCCTTACTCTCTTTGATGATAAGTAGGATGGGAAGAGCCCAGCTGGACCCCAGATCTCGAAGCTAGATATTGTTTAAAATACCTTTTCACTTCCACACTAAGGAGATTTGAGAGCAAAATCAATAAGGTATCTCAAATAAAAGCCCTCAAGTTACTTTTTTTAAGCTGTTTTTAGGGATAAACCAATGCCAGATAAAGGAGCAAGCTTCTGAAGCGAGAATACAGTTCTTGGATGCTTTGCTCCCAAATTGAATTATTCTTAAAAAGGGAAGTAACCTAAAAGCCTTTATGATCTTTTTTAAATAAGAGGATGTTTTTCATTTAACTCTCTGTAATGGGATGATTTGAAAATAACTGAGGAAATCATTTAATCCCAGGTGGACTGTATTCTGTGTGCTCTTGTGAAGCTGCTGTGACTCCACTGCATTAAAAGAAAATGTACATTATTCTGTAGCAATTGTCCATGACACTAAGGCTTACAACATAAATATTGCAATACCTCATCCAGTTTCTGTATGACACACCATGGTTTATTGCAGTAATGTCTCATAATAGATGAAGGTGCTTCAGGGTCCTGTTTGACCAATTGCTATAGGACCCTGGAGTGCACTTTCATAAGGGAAGAATATCTCCCACAGGGAAGGCATTAAGATGAGGACTAGATGCCAGGAGAACCAGCTAGAGGCCTCATACACAATCCTGGGCAAATATTTTCTGTGCCTTATTCCCCCATGTCCCCAGCTCCTCCATTAAATGAGAGGATCATTTCCTCACTTGCAGATAGCACTGGATGCAAGGTAATGGAGCACAGCTCAGCTATGCACAGCAGAATGCCTCTAAATCAAGAAGCTAGTGTTTTTTGCCAGGGTGACAGATTGAAAAATGCTTCTGGTACTTCCATGAGTGGGTTACTAAGCAACACTTTGGCTTCCAGGGAGTAGCCGTGCTGGATGTGATCTCACGTGCCAGCAGCCTGACCGCGTTCCCAGCTGGAGCACTGGGGAAAGGAGGGTGAGTGTGTGCCGGCAGCAAGGCTGCGTGGCTTCACTGGCTGTAAAATAGGTTTCTTTGAGATGAGCTGTAACCACAAAGAAAAATATTCCAGAGGTGATGAAGGGTCCACTTATGGGGTGGCTAAAAAGCAAAGACACTGTCAGGACATACTCTTGGGAGAGAAGTAAAGCTTAGGAGGTTTAAGCACCTCTCAATAAACCTATGGCATATCCTGGTCATGCAGACTTTCACTTCAGGCTGTCTCAGAGCAAATGATGCTGAATAGGACTGACTCCAGGGACAGATGCTAAAAATGATAGGGGCTGGAGAAGACTTCCGCATGAGGAGACAGAGATCAAAGAGACTGGAACATATTAGAAATGGGTAAGAGAGAGAAGGTCAGAGCTGCATGAAGTGAGGTCTGATACGGCAGAGGAAAATCACGCACTGCTGTTTATAGTTTCCCGATACAGCAGTCAGGGGCTGTTTACAGAAAATCAAAGGCATTACACTACACACTGATGAATCAAGTCAAAGCTTCATGGAGTCAGACAGAAATTTGTCCTGGTTACTGGCTGCCCCATCATTATCCATCGCTGAGGTTTCTCACTTTCCTTTGGAGCCTGTGACATGGCATCACCAGAACCAGGTTGAACTAGAATAGACCAGACTCACCTGGGGTAGAAATACCTGTTTTCTCACATGTGTTGAGTGTGCTCAACTACTACACATCTTTCAATAAAGACTAAAGTCTAAGACTACTTAGACTGGGCCACTCTAAGACACCAAACCAACCTCTTGGCTTAAAGACAATGGAGCAGCTGAGAATCTGGCCTATATTTTAGAGTATTGGTATTCTTTCACGTGTTAATAAATCATGTTCCAATGAGGACTAAGGTTAAGTTGTAAGGGACAATGTTTTATCTTATTTTGTCAGAATGCTGGCACACCTTTGCAAAACAAGTAAGATTTTCTCCCTCCTCCTTCTTCTCCTTCAAGGTGAATGACAGTTATAGGACTTTGGATCTATTCCTGATAGGGGAGTAATATCTACAGTAAGTAACATTAATATGGTACACAAATACATATATATTTGTATATATAACTTAAATTCTTCCTCTAATTAAAATTCAGTACTACATCACCACACATTAAGTCTCTACTGATGTTTTAATGGAAAGGTCACTATTTTGGGGTTATTTTAAAGTGCACTTAAAAGTTCATGACATCACAGTTTTCATCTGAGAGATTTACTATGATGTCACAGATTTAGACTCCTTTTATTCCCCTTTTGAATAATGGGGACAATGTTGACCCAAAGGAAAAAAAAAAAGATCAATAGAAAAGATCCAAACTCAGTCTTCCTCATCCTCAGTTTTAGTTGTGTTCCTTCACAATCACTTCTAGTGGAAAAAAAAAAGTGCATATCAATAGCACACTCGATCGGAACGATGAAGAAAAAGTGATACAATAACTTCACATGATTCCAAACTTCTGGTTCTTAGGAGGTCTGTTTAGAACTGATGACAATTTACTTGAATGCTCTTGATCCTCTCTTTAAATCTGCAATTCAATGAAATAAATTATTTGCAGGTCTGTCCCCATCCCTGCTGACCCAGGCTGAGGTGTTGAAAGAAAGTAAGAGTAAACAGGAGGTCTGTTGATCTCTATTATAGCACAAAAAATGGAAAACATTTCTCCCTGCGTTTTGGGAGAATGTTTTATCACTACAAAAGAATCTATATGAACCATTGTGTGACCTTAATGCTGAGCTGGGACTCAGTCAGCACGCAAGTTTGATTCCCTGCAATGATCAAGGGTTTGTTGTATTGTTTGTATTTCCTAGTTGCTCTAAACCATTAAAATCAGCTTTGATACACACTGTCTCTGAAATGCAGGAATATATTTTAAAAGAAAAATAAAATTATAGACTCATAGAACATTTGGATTTGGAAGGGACTTTTAGAGGTCATCTAGTCCAACCCTGTTGCAGTGAGCGGAGACATCATCCACTAGATCAGGTTGCTTGGAGCCCGACCCAACCTGACCCTGAATGTTCCAAGGGAAGGGCATTGGCAACCTCTTTGGGTAACGTCTTCCAGTGTTTCACCACCAACACTGTAAAAAAATTCTTCCTTAAATGTAATCTGTATCTACCCTCTTTCAGCTTAAAACTGTCTCCCCTTGTCCTATAGCAACAAGCCCTGCTAAAAAATTTCCCGATCTTCCTTATAAGCCCCCTTTTAAGAACTGAAAGGATGCAATAAGGTCTCCCCAGTGCCTTCTCTTCTCCAGACTGAACACCCCCAACTCTTTCAGCCTTTCCTCACAGGAGAGGTGTTGCATCCTGCTGATCAATTTTGTGCCCCTTCTCTGGACTTGCTCCTACAAGCCTATGTCTTTCTTGTACCCAGGACTACAGAGCTGGACACAGTAACTCCAGGTGGGGTCTCACCAGAGTGGAGTAGAGGGGGAGAATCACCTCCTTCCACCTGCTGCCACACTTCTTTCGATGCAGCTCAGGATAAGGTTGACCTTCAAGGCTGTGAGTGCACATTTTTGGCTCATGTTCAGCTTTTCATCCACAAGTATCCCCAAGTCCTTCTCTGCAGGGCTGCTCTCACTTCCTTCATCCCCTAGCCTGTATTGGTACTGGGGGTTGTCCTGACCCAAGTGCAACACCTTGCATTTGGCCTTGTTGATCCTCATGAGGTTCACATGGGCCTAATTCTCAAGTTAGTTCAGGTCCCTCTGGATGCATGCTGTCCCTCAGGCGCATTAACTGCACCACTCAGCTTGGTGTTGTCTGCAAACTTGTTCAGGGTGCACTCAATACCACTGTCTATGTCACTCATTAAGATATTAAACAGTACTAGTCCCATTATGGACCCCAAGGGACTCCACTCGCCACTGATTTCCATCTGGACATTAAGCTATTGACCACTACCCTCTGGATGCAACCACCCAATCAATTCTTCATCCATCAAACAGTCCACTCATCAAATCCATGTCTCTCCGATTCAGAGAGACAGATACTGTAGAGAACTGTGTCAAAGGTCTTACAGAAGTCCAGATAGATGACATCTGGAGCTCTTCTCTTTTCCACTGATGTATTTACTCCATCATAGGAAGCCATTAGGTCAATTAGGGAGGACTTACCCTTGATGAAGCTATGCTGGCTGTCTCAAGTCACCTCCCTGTGCTCCATGTGCCTTAGCATAGCTTCTAGAAGAATCTGCCCCATGACCTTCCCAGGCACAGAGGTGATGCTGACATATGAGTAGTTCCCAGGGTCCTCCTTTCTACTGTTTTAAAAACGGGTGTAGTGTTTCCCTTTTTCCAGTCTCTAGGGGCTTCACCTGACTGCTGTGACATTTCAAATACCATGGAGAGTGGCCTGGCAACTACACTGGCCAATTCCCTCAGGACTCTGTGATGCATGTGGGATGAATCTCGTCAGGTTCCATAGACTTACATACGTTCAGCTTCCTCTGGTGGTCAAGAACCTGAACTTCTCTTACAGTAGGAGGGCCTCTGTTTCCCCAGCCCCCATCTTGTGGTCCATCCACTCCAGAGGTATGGGAAGAGACGTTGCCAGTGAAAACTGAGTCAAAAAAGTCGTTGAGTATCTGAGCCTTCTGCATGTCTGTTATTAGTTTGCAAGTCTTGCTCATCAAGGGAGGTGGACTTTCTTTTACCTTCCTTTTCTGGTTGCCATAATGGTAGAAGCCCTTCTTATTATTCTTTCAACAGCAGGAAAAGTTGTATCCAAGGGGCAAAACTCCAGACTGTGATATCTCATGCACAGGTGAGACAGATGCTAGCAAAGACCTTTCAGACTGCTACAGAAAAGAGCTCTCTCCCAGCCAATCAATTAATTCATTCAAGACATACGAAGGAGATGAACATAAAACAGACTTGCCATTCTTTATCACTCTTTCAGAATATGAAGAATACGACCTGCCCTTCTCTCTCCTTGGCTTCTGAAAAGTGGGGAGAGAGGGAATGTTTTCTGAGTCACTGTGGAGCTGAAACCTACAGTTTGTTATACTGAACTGAATCAGGTGGATAACTAGACTGACAAGAGTTTGAAAGAAAGTATAAATACTTGAAAAATCAGCAAATTTAGGACAAGAAGTGTTTTATTGTTAACTTCATGCATGCAAAGAGAGGTAAGCTGAACTGGAAATAGTAGTTGCCTCATGTTAAAATAGCAGCAACAATGTATATTCTCAATGCATGGGTGAATACTTCAATAATAATTTGCATTTTCATCCAGTGTGGCAGAAACACACACCAAACATTATTAAACTATTGGCTTGATTTCCCAGCTGCAAAATATCTGGTATTCTTACTGACATTTATGCAGTAAGAGGATAAACCCTAAAAACCCTTCTGTCTCCCAGAAGTAATTGCTATTGCTTACCTTTCCTCTCACCCTCATTTAAGTGGCTCAATACACAATGGTGGGGGGATGGCTTGCCAAGCAACCGGGCTGTGCAGCTGGAGAGACAGAATGCTAATGCACCTCTCCTCTGCCCCACACTAAGAGCTGACCATCAGAACAGCCAAATTGTGGTCCCACATCTTGCAACGTGGTTACTTCAAGAGAGGGACATCGCCTGGCAGCGTCGGTCGCTCTTGCCCTTGTCTGCAGGGCAGAGACCTACACTCCGACCAGCACCATAGGGGACAGAGCTGGGCCTGCACCAGCAGTCTGCCTGCAGAACTGCCCCCCAGGAGCAGGGACCCAGTCAATGGCATCAGCACTGGTAGAAAGGAGGCAGACTGAGCCTGCTCTGCCATGGGAACGTGACAGGGAGCCGGCTGGGCAGCTGTGCTTCTAAATCAGTCCCCGCCAGAACTGAAAACCCCCTCCTCTCCCTTCCCCTCTAGCAAAATTGAGTTTATCTTATGTAAACCAGATCGGGGTTTGGTGCCTGCCCTGAAAAGCCATTTAAATACTGCTGGGGCTGGAGGTCATTGTTAGTAATTATATCACCATTGGAGATGGATTTGGCTGCCTGCCAGTCCCAGCTCCTGCCCTCTTTGACCACAGGAGAAGTACAGCCACAGTAACTAAAAGTTTTTATTTCCTCTGCAGGGTCTTGGACCTTCAGTATCCAACTCCTGGTTTGTCATCTGCTCCCATCGGCCCAGGCAGTGTCACAGGCCCACAGCTGGCAGAAAGAAACAGCATTGGGAACAGCACAGGAGACTTGGGTCTGCTTGCTCTGCTATAGCCTGGGTCTGCCGCACTGTAGTAAATGGCAGCACTCAGTGCTTACACACGGTTGACACACTCCAAGTGCTTTAAAAAAGCAGCTAAGAATTGCCATCCTACTTTTTCTCCAGAAGTGAGGCACAGAGAATTTGGGTACCTGCTTGCAGCAGTGCCACAACCCCTGTTCTAAGTGAAAATAAACATTGCACTGTATAACTTTGATTGGATGTGGTGAAATGTCATGCTTCCAGATAACCACAGACCAGCTCTGACTCTCCACGTTGATGGGCAGCCTGTCACAATCAGCAGCTCTGCAGAGTGGACTGTCTCCCATTCGAGTCAGCTGTTGTTAACCACGGCCTAAATATGGCAATGAGCGTACGAGCATTTCTGCCTGTCTGGCTGTGCATTTTTTCTTCAGACACCTCTTGTGATGGGGGCCAGGGAAGCAGGGGGGCAGCACCCACCCACTCCTGCCCCAGCAGTGGCTGTCACCCTGCCCCATTGACAAAGAAAATAAACGCATACTTCCATTGTCCTGCCGTGTAGTATATCATGCACAAGTATGAGATGCAACAACCATAACAAACCCAGAATGGCAAGAGAAGGGGACTTTCTTGTCTTGTCTTCCTGCTCCACTCCATAGAACTTATTTTTACAAAAAATAAGTTAACTACTAACATTCCAGGTGAGGATCTCCTCTTGTCCAGCCCACAGCTTCCTATAACAAAATTGACAAGACAGTCTGTCTTTTAACCACTACTCTGTAAGATCCGTATTTTCTGTTCTCTCAGACTGGTGCCAAATTTTTCTCCCTGTAGTCTCTGATGATTTGTCCAGTTATTTAGTGCATCAGGAAAACACAAAGCATTTCCCCCTTCTGCTCTGAAGGACAGTTTTACAGAGTAGCAGTTGGCATTGCCAACTGACTAGATAGACAGACAGACAAATAATATCTACCGAGATATCTCACTCTAAGAAAGTGCTCCTAGCATTCAAGAATACGTATGTCTCCATTTTACTCATCTTATTTTACTTTCTGATGACCAGTTCCATCATATTAAAGATTCCCGTCTGTCCATAGTTCCTAGCATTCTTCTAAGTAGATACTGTAAAGTTTCCTCTAACATAATCTCTTGACATGCCAGAACTGAATTAACCAGATATACAGTGGTAGGTACGACAGTATAAATAGGAAAATTTCAGTTCAGATAGACTTGAAATACTTTTGAGCCCCACATTAAATGTTTTATGTCAAATAAAGGCTATTTCATTGTTTTATTTTTAAATTAACTTTGAAAGTCTAATATTGAAGTGATTCATTCTAAAAGGATTGATTCTCCCCATACTTTTTGTATAAAATAAGTTGTCAGAACTTGGATGTGTGAATATATGTAGTTCTTCCAAAAGCACATTTTTAAAAAAAAAAAATTTATTCCACTAAGAAAAATCATGTCCAGCTCTACCTGGAACTTCCTTGAACACAATGCACACTATCCCTTTGGCAGTGACAAGCTTAATTAATACTCCTTTCTACCCCCATCCACTCCTCACCTCCCAAATGACCCCTGTCAAACACATGCTGTAGGTGTAAAGAAGACGCAACCGTCCCATAACATTTCATGGTGTGGGAGAGTCTTGCTTGAGGACAGAGAAACAATTATTTCAAAGTTATTTAGCTTCAAAAGAACAGACTTAATGATGGTTTTCCCATCTCAAGAACTGGTCTAAGGTACATTTAAAGAAATGCTGTAACTTAGTCCAAAGACACATGCAAGGAAGTAGAGTTTGGAGGCAGAATGGAACCCATCTTGTGTTTCTTGAATGTGTTGCCTTTTCTGAGCTACAGGGGAGGCTCTGTGACAGTAACACAAGCTAAGCTCCTCAAGGGTACAACTTGGATGCACCCCTTTTTTTGACCATTACTTTACCCTTCAGATTTCCAAGGCTGCCACTATAGCAGCTCCCTTTCTCAGCCCAACTTCCTACCATGGGGCAGAAAACTGGACAACTTAGCACACAAATGCAATGGAGGGAAAGCCAGAACCAAGCCATGACATCATGCAATATTGTCTGAATTGCTCAGTCTCTGGAACAGCCTGAAGCAGCTAACATCAATGTAGCTGCAATCATGGGCATGAAGGAAGCAATGTGCAGTTTACTGCATAAGTAAAGGCAATTTTCTATAACTGATCTTTTTTAGGTTGTCCACAATGGGTTAAAAATGAGAAGGATTACATGAATATGTTCAACTAACATATTTTAAGGCCATTATACAGTCACAGCTTGTATTTAAATACATCATCTCCCCCAGTAAACATCTGTTATTATAATAAGGAAAGGAAGAACAATTACATCATCCAGCCTGATTTCCTCTATAACGCAAACCTTTTTCAGTCAGACACTCCTGTAATTAACTAAGATTGCATTTAATTAAAATACATCTTCTGGGAAGCTGCCCATTCTTGATTTGGAGACTTCAAGGGATGCAGGATCTGCCATCCCCCATGTTAGTTTGCCCTGATTAGTGCTAAAATATTGCTTGTCTTGCCTATACAGAAGAGTTTTGAAACATGAGAGAGTTTGAACACTTCAGGGACTGCCAACAGACTTGCATTCCTGCTGTTGAAAGAGAGAAAAGACTACCCAGCTAGAGTCCTCACTTTTTTTGCTGCACAGACCAGATCACTGCTACAAGCGGTTTCCAGATGTCCCTTACAGCAGCTGGAGTTGCCCAAGAAGTTCACACCAACAACCATGCAAGACAGCTGTCCCCAAGGGGATACCAGGTGACAAGGAACTAGTTCTCAGATTTTCTAAACTCTTCCTCACCCTGATGGCTGTGCCACAAGCCCTCTGCATCTCAGTAAAGCGGGTTCAGTGTTGTCGGCGTGGTGGATCTATCATTTCTAAAGTATGCCAAGACACGTGGCTCTGAATGCATGTTAAAAATGCCACTGAGAGGTCTGTCCCAGACTTTTATTGGAGACCAAGCTAGTGAAGAAGGGAGACTGTAGCTAGAGGAAGTTGTCAGCATGGGAAAGCTGGCATTTCATCCACTGCTAAAGCTACCTGGAGCTGCCTGGACACACAGTGACAAAGCACAGAACTGGAGAGATGAAACACAGCCAAACAACTGAAAGTAAGTACCCCGTTACACTGATTTCAAACAGCAAACACTGAAGATCTAGCAATCTCCCCTTCCTTCATACCTCATTAGTGATTAATTTCAGCAAGGCCACTGAGGAATATTTCCAAACTTGAAAGACACTGTTCCCTGCAGAATAGTTGTGGGAGGAGAAAACAGTCATTGGTATGGATCAAAACCTCAAAATAGGAAAGCAGGCGTGCATGAAGAGCACAGATCATTAACACCATCTCTGTCACAGCCATGGAAAGCACTGGCTTTCTGCACCAGCTGGTGCCACCAGCAGGGATACCTGAGACTTAGGTGATGGGCCATCATTGTCTCCCTAACATACTGGCTAAAACAATGTGCATTTTCCACCCTGTTTTTTATTCTACTCCTCTCCCAAGGTCAATTCAAATGCCAGGAAACTGGAGGATGACAGGTCTTTGATGATGGAGCTCCTTAAGCCCAGCAGGCCTGGTAGGTGAGCACCAGCCCAAACATTAACCTACCACCACCACAAACCCTTTCTCCAGTGCGCACACTTCTCAGCCTCTGTCCCTTCTGCCAAACACTCACTTTTCATGAAAGTGTCCTGGTGAACACACACACACTTGCACTCCTGGCCACAGCAGGAACAGGACATCCTATGAGCTTGAACTGTGCAATAATCCCAAAGTGCCAGGTCAGCAGGATTCGACCACACCAGCAGATAGGTGCAAATGCTTGCGTGGATGAACTGTGGTCCCTAAGTGCTCTCAAAGGCCAGGGCAGCTCAAGACTGGAAGGAAGACACTTCATTTTACATTTTTTCTAGAGTTTTGTCCCAATGGGTACCAGGCACCTAACACAGGTCCACGGACTCCCACTTTACCTTCACTGCACCTGACGCTTTAGGTTTTTTGTAGTCTCTGCTTGTCTGAGGGGCCACTATATGAAAAGGCTAAGATATTGATTGAATTTTACAGCCAGCCAGTGCGGCTGCTCTGGGAGAGATTTGGTCCAATACCACCAGGATAAACACTTTCTAAACCTTAGTTTACTAAGTTTTAAGCCTTTTCCTAACAGATCAAAACAATCCAGCTGCAATCTGGAAGATGTTGCAACAGTATGTGGGAGAATCCAGCATCTGACATGGCTACTTTCACTGTGCAAGCTGAACAAAATACAAAAGGTGAAGAAACTATCTAAATAATGAGGGAAAGTACAGTAGATTAGTACAGCTCCTTCTAACTAAGTATAATTAGCAGGAGAAGGAAGAAAAATTATTTCGCAGATATCCTTTTACTATGTCCTTTCAAGTGTTCAGGGACATTTAATTTTGCAGCAAAGTTTCAACCAATATAAATATGCCAAATAGAATATTCAGTGTCCTTACCTAGTTGTACAAGCAACTTGTACAAGCTGCTTAGGAGTCTCTTAAATTTGTATTATAAACACACTTAAATCTATGCATAGAAAGTAATATATGTCATACCCAAGAAAATGGTCATTCTGGGCTACTTGGCATTTTGGGGAGCTGCAGGTGTTTAACCTTAGATATGTATGTGTCAAAAATTCTTTAATGTACTCACTCATCCTCCTAGTGATGTCTTAAATTATTCAAAAAGAATCAACTGTAATAATATTTTTTCAGTTGATGCGCTTGCTTAATGTTTCTCCATTTCACATGTAGAGCTTTGCTTAAATAAAATACAACTGCGTCTCTTTAAATTTTAAAATTAATATTAAAGTCTTTCTTTTCATATTAGGCTCAGTAAATTATTCCCTTCTTTAGAGATGGGGAAGGTTATTTGCCAAATTATCATCTTTTTCCAAAAAATGTGATTGTCGATAATTTGGAAGCAAAATTATTGGAAAATTCAGCTCCATCTTGATAATTACTGTGTTAAAAAACAGTAATGCTTTGGATATACTGGAATTCCTGATTAGGCAATTCCCCAAATAAAATGCAACTTTCAATTGCAGAACATTTTAGTTTAGAAACTTAAAAAAAATAATCAAAAGTTCTTCATTTGACCGTAAGCCAAAGTCGTTACTTTTTGCAGATTGCTCAGAAAACTGACAATTTTATTTTCTACAATCAGCTTAAGATGACATTTTTCTTTTGTTCAGTTTTCTTAGCTAAACAGCAAGTCAGTTACCACATAACCGTTCACAATTTTCTGAGCAAAAATAAAATGATGCGTCTGGACTGTATGGTGGCACTGCAGTGGCAGTGTGTATCTGAATATCTTGAAATGTGTAAAACAGTAGATTTTTCTAAGTATGTCTGTGTGTTCGTACCATAACTATTCTTCCATCAGAGATACTAAAACCAGATTTCTAAAGACCTGCCAAATCAAAGCATCTGATCCAAAGGATAAAGTGTCACCCTTAAAATCTGTGATCATTGCTTCTCTCAGTGAAAACGCATTATTCATGACCCAGGAAGTCTTGAACTGATGCAACTTTCAAAGCCCCCTGTGAATACAAAGTGGCTGCAGTAAAGAGATTTCCAGTCAAACCTGTAAAGAGAAACAACTGATGCTGCTCCTAGCCAAAGTACTCACCAATAACTCCGTGGGACATATCTTATTATTTCTTCTTTTAAAAGAAGACTAAACAGAAAGCACAAGGCCACAAAAAAAATCACTTCTCCCTGTAGATATAACAACCCACCCCCCTTGTATAATGCATGTTAGCCTGTAACTGTAAGCAGCAACCATGCATAGTAGTGAAGAGATTTCATCTGGAGCATTGAGGAAGTACACGATCCTTCTAGTGGAGCCCAGGAGGCACGGCATTAGTGACAGTGAATACCACAGATACCTCTTCCTGTATTTGAGTGTTCATTCTTTTTGATGTGGGTTCTGTCTTTGTGTTCTGGATAGGAACAGTGTGCTGGTATGGCAACACCAGGAGGAAAGTGTTTCTTGACTGCTGGAGCTCCTCAGGCCTGGTAACCAAAAGCTGATGCTCTCTCTCTGAGCAGCTCTCGGCACAAATGACAACTCCAGCTCCCTGCAAATGAAGAAATCTTCATATAGGAATGACATCAAATCCAGACACTCGGAGTTTATGTCAAAATCAGCTTGAACAGGATACCAGATATTCCTAACATGGAATTGCTTGTAGTTTTCTGTATTTCTCTGCTGCCCTTGGTGTTGTGTATGCTGGCTCTCTACACAAGTTACAACACAGTTTGGGTGAGCATTGTCACTACATATTTCATGTTTTCGTACATTCAATACACCACTTTCCAGTCAAACAGAAACCTTTAGCTAATTATTAGCTTCATTTCAAGAACTCTTCCTCCTGATTTAGTTTCCTCTTTATCAAACTTACTAACATTTAACTCCTGAATGCATGACTGATTTGTAATTATTCTTGTCTCGCTCCTCAAGTAAGCTGCAGTCATTTGCTCTTACACATCTCCTTCTCCAATTCTACTGCTCTCTGCAGATTTTAGTCAGAGAATCAATAATAATAAGGGACTAGTTCCTCATCTACCTACTCAAGTGACAAAATACAACTAGTTGTAGGATATTCAGTTTGAATTCCCTGCAGAATTCAGAACTATATACCAAATGTAATATAGACCATAAAGCTCTCACCCTTCTGAGGCACAGAAAAAACAGAGAACAAGGAAGGTCATTCCTCTTAATCCCATCTCCTGACAACAGACTTCCAGCCATTCCAGAGAGGACCTCCCTGCCTGGGGCTTTGTCTCTAGGATTTTGACTTCTTAGGAAGTCTAAAGTCACAGTTCACAGGAGTTCAATTCAGTGGATTAAACTGAAGAGTCCAATATCATATGGGATATCCAAAGGTACTCATGACCCAAAAAAGAGCCATGTCCTGGAAGAGTAGGTAGACATTAGGCAAGATTGCATAGGACATCTCAGATCACACTGGACCTCCATGTAAATTAAAGTATTTTCTTTCCAGTGCAACCTGTTTGTGCTTTGCTACTGCTTTCTTGACTTTACATGGCCCAGGTCACCTTTCCGAAATACTTGCCTTCTCTACAAGGACTTTCAAAGCAGATTTCTAACATATGTTACCTTCTGGGGGCTCAAAGACTGGTGGATTCAAGCAATACATGTGATAGCCACGGTCACAGTCATCACAGAAGAGCAGCTGGTCCTGAGGCATAGTTGTTTGGGAGACAGTAGGGAAACAGAGAGAGAAAGAGAGAGAGAAAATTATGTAAATTAGTCTCTTGCTAAGATGAAAACATAAGCATGGTAAGCAGCAGTGCTCAGCAAGAAATGCAGAGCCACAACATAGAAACTAAGAGACTATTTGGAATGTAAAAGGCACCACGTTTTTCTGTCTGAGATCAACCACCACACTTCTCGAAGTAAAGGCAGTTCAATTTCTAACTGTAAAATTTCTCTGAGAGATGAAGGACTTCCCCTCCAAGGTGGCCTCATGATGCAGGAGCAAAAGCTGTTAGGCCACTGTACTGAGATTAGAGGACAGGCGTTCCCACTTTGCTGGGCTCCAATATGACCATGTGCTGAATTTCATCCCTTCAGGGGAAGTCTTTCTTATCCAAAGCCTGAGCTTAGCCAGTTCTTCAAAACTTAGCTGAGTGGCAAATGGACTGTGAAACAGATAGAAATGACATGATTCTACCATGTGGTCTGCACCTCTTTCATACTTCTGGGGGGAAAAAAAGGGCTCTGAAATACTGTATGACTCTGAACACTGAACAACTCCCTGTTTTCAGATTTCCTTATTTACTGCTAAAGCAAAACAAAATCTCAGGCTTCAAATTTATTCTCCTATAGGGAAGCATCTCCAAAGCTCTCCAGCCACTGCCCATTCTGCAAGTTTCTTAGGGCCAACCAAGGACCCTTAGCATCAGATTTGAACTGAAAACACCACAGAGAGGACAATGTACAGTTACAGGGTCCGGATCATTACCATCCCTGTTCAAATGCTTTCATGTTTCCCAAGTCTTATAATTAAGATTCAATGATCATGCCAAGAAGGTAAGGAAAATCATGGACAGAGAAAAACTTGTCTACTGTCTCTCAGGTTATCATCCCTTTACATCTACTCTTGATTAAGATATCGAAATAAAAACCAGTCTTTTGTAGCCCCTGTGACGTGAGGTTATGGCTTCTAGCACAAGCAGCTTAAGTGGCCTTACATGATACCAGTGGTGATTTTAGTAGAGACCAGTAGCCGAACAAGGGCATTGGGGATAAGCCCACCTCTGCACTCAGGGTAGATCTTCCTTGGAGATTTATGGAAGCAGCAGTAAAACCATGGCCCTCACCATTGACACAGTGTTTCTCCAGGGCAGGCATGACAGTAGCTTGCAGTGACACTTATTTGCGTGAAAAGGTAAATGAACTCACATCATTCTCAGAGGTCCCACAAAGGCTGCAGGATTTGCACTCAATGCACTGCCACTGATAGGTTTTAACCGCCTCAGTCATGTTTGTGGTGAACTGCAGGCAGGTCGGGTGTCCTGAGGAAGATTGAAAACAACCATCATTGTTAAGGCTCACTTATTGCTTGTTAATTAACCAGTATTAAATTTGGGAACAGAACGCACATGGACATTGACTGATCACAACATGGGCTGCAACTAACAGATATCAAAGAGGAAAGCAGGCATTAACCCTTTCGCTGCCGGGCACTAGAGAAAATCAGAGTCATCCCCACCCATTCCCCATTGGCAAAGCAGTTTTATTCAGAGCTCTTAAAAATGGTTTGGCATTCAGTTTGGGTTTTGTGAGGGGTTTTTTGTAAAGAAAATAAAAGAAAGGATGAAATCAGAAACAAACCTGATTTCAGAGAGAGGGCCATCCATCTTAATAGAAATTGGACTACAGTTTCAATTAGCATTGTTTTGACTGGACTGAAGGACCTGGCGGAAATAAGGTTATTCTCCATTTCAGAGCTTCCTTTCGTGGTGTCTAAATGGGTGTAGTAATTATATAAACTTTGCTCAAATGGAAGTAGTACTGTACAAAGAAGAAGCAAGACAGGATGGATAGATACAGATTTTAAATTTTTTAAGAGCTCTGCCACTAAAGTTGGTTGGCACAGAAGAAACCAAACTGCACAGCTAACCTTCCAGAATCAAAACAAGGAACTGAAAGGAAAAAAACCCAAGCCAACTCCCACAATGAACTAAATGAAAGGATTAAAGAAGGGAAAGCTAGCAGAACAGTCACATCTAATTGGGAAGGACAAATTGCCAGAGTTACAACCCCCGCCCCTACATGCGTGTCGACTCCAGCTTTGCAAAACAGCAGTATCACAGTGGCAGGGTCAGCAATGGGTTTTCTGGAGGGGAAAATACAAACAAACAAACCAAAGGTAGGGTCAGCATTCCTTCTGCAAAACAAAGCAAGAAAAATACACCGCTGAAATAGAGTGCTGTACTCCCAAATCACCCCTAACATATTAAGTCACCTGGAATGATCCATTGCTTGTCTTCTTGGAAAGCTCCACATTGAGCATCTCTCTCTGACACACACAAGCCTCAGCACCAGGCATAGTCAGGGGCGGGGGGCATGGGATGGGGAGAGCAAATTGCTTGTCTGTAGAAAACTTAAAAATACAGGTACGCACATCCTGCACTACTGTATGCTGTTTCTAGACACTTACATCATCAGGTGCACGATGCAGGTTCATCTCTAGCTGATCTGCTGTTCTTAGACTACAGATAGAAGTAGGAAAAAAAATCTTTTCCACTTCCATTAGCCTAAATGTCTTTTAAAGAGTGGGAAAAAAAAGGCTGCTTCTCCAATAAGAAAAAAAAAAGGCACATCTATGGTAGATGTGGGCATAGATGTGCTATCTTCACTACCAGGCCTCTTAGCAGTATTCTGCTGTGTCATCACATCACCCATCACCACCCTACAAGAAGCTTATATATTTTCTAGCTAGTGAATCAAACAGTTGCTGAGAATTACTGAGTAAAGCAATAATGCTGTAGTGAATATATTTCCTCTGTGAGCCCATGATACCATCAAAAGTTGTACTAAGGATTTTGGTGTTCCAGTTGTATTTGCATAGATATGAACATATCCTTTGCCTGTCCAGCAAAGAAATGTGTGTACGCAAGTTGTTAAAGAAATTGAACAGAAAATAAAGGAGATTTTTAAGGAAGGAGAGATCAATGACATTGTTTATATCACTCTTAAGCCTTTGAATAAAGAAATGCTTTGACAGTACTGATGAGTTCAGATTGGCTAAGAAGATCACTGGGTTTTGGAGCCCTTGAAATGTCAGTACAAAACACGGGTCAGATTTTACTGAGATTTACTGTGGACCAAGTCTAAACTAAAGTTCCAGGGACCTTGAAACCACAGTAGTACAGAAGGAGATTTTGTGACATGATACCTTTTCATGCTGAGAGGACCTAATATAATTTCTGATACTACCAAACTATCAGAACCTGACACGACACTGGAATCTTCCTCCAGATTTGATTTACAGCAAATGTGGAAACTCATTCCAACACCAGCAAATAAAACAAATATGCCACACTAGACATTGGGTAGGAATCCATACCAATGGCAGCGAGTCAGGTTTCAGAAAGGTTGTACAGTGCTGGAATACATCACATAAAACAACTCATACAGGGAGGTAAGTTAATCAGAGTTAAATAGTTTCAGTCACATTTGAAAAGAAACAGAAAGAATGGAATCAAACTTACAGAAACAAATCACAGCTAAATGCATATACACATTCATGTGCTTGCTTTCTAGCTACACATATTACTCATTGCAGAGACTTCAGCTAGAAATGCTCCCTTTCTCAAACAACATGAAGATCAGCTTCTCTTCATTACTTTATCTCTGTCCCTTCACAGCCATTCCTGCTCTTTTCCAGCTATCAGTCTTGACTGTCTCGTTTCTCATTTGCCTCAAAACCACTTCTGCACATTTTCTGTGCTGCATCGCATATCGATGATGTCTCATCTTTGAAGTGATTCATCCTTTTTGCCCTTCTTAAGAACTGCACTCACCACAAGACTAAAAGACATGGGCTTTTGTGGGCTGAGGATCGCTTAGAAAATATTAATAATGGAGTGAGGCCCATGGTGGCTTCTTTATAGTAGCAAAGAAAGACTCATTTTTGCAAAAAACTACCAATTTATTCACTCTCTCTCCAAATGCTATGACTATGAAAGAGTCCAACAAACGCGCACAGCCATGCCTGCACAGCCACAGGTTGCTCTCTGTTAGCCCAGGGCTTACGGCATGTCTAAGAAAAAAGGAATTCTGTTTGGACTTGTCTTTCTTAGGCCTCCAAGTCAGATACTCTTTCATGTTGAACCACATCTTGTGGTATATTACCCCAACCTAATGTCATTGGAAAAACTATTTTTACTTATGCCAGCATCATGATAGGGCACTGTAGCATATGGCAAGTGTCAGTAGATACTCAAAACATCAAAATACTTTTTCCTGCCCTTCCTTGTCACATTTGTCACAATCTCTTTATTTATTTTCCTGTTCAAAAGCTGGTGTTTTTCATGACCTATGAAAAAATTCACACGTACAAGACTACCTGGAGCTGTTAATGAACACCATCACTGCTCTATCTCACAGCACTCCTTGGCATTCCTTCTGTAGCAGAATACTTCAAGACAAAGTCCTGTAGCTGCATATGGCAGGCTACTGTAGGTAGATTCAAATGCCCTTTAAAAAAACAAAAAAAGGCTAGTTCAGCCAACAGTTTTGCTTTACACAAACAGCAGTCCAAAATGTGTGTCAAGTTACAGACACTGTGGTAGCGCATGAGCCAGAGAGCTGGAAGACTTTCTTGCTCAATTTCATCATTTACGAGGTCGAGATGAGAAAACAGTCTTATTTCACTAATCTGGAGACAAACAACATTTGCTACAGTGCAGGTGTGCAGCAAAGACTCTGCAGCTGGAACTCAGTTAATAATTGAGGTGGTGGCTCAGCTCTGGCAAACCCTGGATCACTCTCACATGTCTGTATCAGCTCTTCAGATCTAACTGAGGGAAGAAATAACACGTTTATGGTGTCACCGAAGTCAATAGACAAACCTCTAAAACACACCCCAGGAGCAGTTCTGTTGAAGGAGAAGGTGATATGTTAACATCAACAGTTTCTAATCTACCATAACTATCCTCTACCTAAACTTCTGCTATGCTGCAATAGCTATAAACAACATAGATAATAAAATTTGCAGTGAGAAGGTTTCTAACAGCTCATCCCTTTGTCCTAAAGCAATATTTCAAAGTATTGATCAGGCCTGAAAGCTTCCTCATATTTGTCGAAACTCTCCTCTGGGTCTGAACCCTGTGACTGAGATCGTATTTTATAGTGACACTCATGTTTCACATGCCACTGGCTTTAATTGTACACTATGCCCACCAGATATCTGCTCGGAGAAGTGGGAGCTAAGCACATTCAGGGACCATTTCTTGTCTCCCATACCTGGTGCAATTGCAGACCAGCAGTAAGGAGAATTTTAACATAAATATCCTAAAAAAACAACCCTCTAAAAATCTCTTCTGCTTACACTAGCAGTATAATACTAAAGATCAGAACAAACATTAAAGGGCAGGAGCAATCTGCTGCTCCCAGGCACTCTGTGACCAGTGAAGGCCTTAGAACGGCTCATTAGTGCTTCTTCAATAATGGATTCTGCATCACAAGATTAATTGCAGCCATGTGCTCTGTCACACCCGCCACAGACCATTTAAGCTAACAATCCAATCAATAACCTTTTCCAAATAAAGGCAGAGATTATCTTGAGGAAAAAAAAATAAGCAAAGACTCCTTTTTTAAAACCAACGTGAAATTATTTATACAGAGTAAAAGGAATTTTCACCCGGTTTCCAATTCTTTCACTTATCTTTGCTGAATAGGGGTGGGCTTTTTAGTCAATAGCATAATAAAAGCCCACAGGGCTCCTGGCTATATCACATCAGAATTTATTCCATAAATTGTTCAGGTCTTTAAACAACTATAAATACATATTACAGATATAATGACTTATGTCACAGGAACCCCTTCCAAATAATGGAAGTTTTACATGCAAAGAAATGGCAATATTTCCTCCTGCTAAGATTGAATAAGTATTATTGTGACCACTGCCATAATTAGACAGAATTATTACTGTTATTCATTCAAAAGAAGGGAAAAGTAACATGTAATTCTAATAAGGGATATGATTTTATGTTTATGATATAAAAATATGCCCCTCATATTTCTGTCTAAGGCAGCATGCTTACAGATATGTAGTGTCAACAACAGACAGATTAGAAAGGGCCCTTAAAAACCCAAACCATACAAGGACACCAAAAGGCTTGGTTCTGCCAGAATCTCAGGGCTTCAGGAACTTCTACTCCCAGAACAAGACAAAACACTTTGAAGAGATGGAGATCTTGGCATTTTCCTTGCCCTTGCAAGGTCGAGGTGTTGGGATGTAGGAACATAAGCCTGCCTGCTCCAGTGGGGATAATCACAAACTGAAGATTTCAAAAGTGTTTGTGGGATGAGGATCCAAGACGCCACCTGCCACAGTACCTCTGTGATAGAGGCAAGCCAAAGTATTTAATTACAGAAGAATATAACAGCTTTCCCAGTGGCCAGGGCAGGTGTCAGAGGCTGCAAGTGACGAGCTCTTGTCTCACCCCCTCCAGCACAGAACCCTGATTAATTCAGCTTTTTAAGAAAAACAAATAAATAAATTTTTTTTAAAAAAAAGGAAGCCTCGCTCACAGGCACCATTGGATTTTATTACTATTAAACAGAAGAGGAGGAGAGGAAATATCAGCACAACGAATTTCCACGTCGTGGTGGAAATGAGGAAACATGGCTCTTTCTCCCAGTGTCCAAGGCACTGTGTTCCAATACCACCAACTCTGCTACAGAAGTGAGTCCAAAAGGACTCAGGTCTCAGTGAATAGGCTGGTCAGTCTGATTTGGTCAGAGACCAACTTTCCTCTAATCTAATATGCTGCAATATGCTAGTAATTGTGGAAGAATTAACACCTTTAATAATTAATGGAGCTCTGAAACCATTCAGCTGTAGCAGAGCTTATAGTTCCTATTATTTCATTTCCTGTCCCTATAGTTATTCTGGCCAGCATGGGCAGAACTTAAACCGAGCCCACAGACAGAGAAGGGGCTCTCTGCTACTTTAGCACCTGGGGCTGGCAGACAGCTGCACTCTGGAGGTGATAGCTTCCTTCTTGGTACTGCCAGTTCCAGTGGAAAAAGAGACATAAATTACAAGCAATTGCTCGAATATTCGGCACTGGTAGAAGAGAGCTCACTTTACTTGCTCACCCAAGGGATAAATAATACCCCTGTTCCAAAGACAGTGCAATAGTCCCAGTTGCAATTAGGCAGGTGTAATTAGAGTCAATGGGAATTGAAAGCAGGACAAACCTGTATTTGAAAGCAATTACCAGCAGAGACCTCAAGGAAGTTGTAAAATGATGATGTGTGGAAGGTGGTACTCGCAGCTTACTCTCCTACGCTATCTTGCTGTTGTTTTAGCTGTGCAAATACCAAAGGGCACTGACAGGAGTGAGCTCCTACAGAAACACCCCTTATCTCAAGGCACTCCTTGGAAAATTTTTTGCCTGAGGAGAGTCTGTCCACCAGCTCAACTTGCTCACATCTTTGATTCTGTAATGCCACATAATTTCATCTGAAACATTTTTAAGCACCAAGAGTATCAGCTAAGACAAAGACCCTCGGCTACAAGAGGGTACATCAAGAGCAAAGCTTGGCTCAAAGGCTGCTCACATGCATTAAAAAAAAATGATGGAGCTGTGTTTGCACAGACTCACATGCACCCACAGAGATTAGCAACAGACAAGGCAGAGAAACTCTGTCTGACACAGGGCAGTGAGAAGAGCTGTGTGGGATTCAGGGGTGACCTCCACTGCAAGGAAAGAGAGAAGTGAGGAGCAAGTTGTTTGGGGCATCCTAATCATTTGTCAGTCAAAGCACTCTCTCCCCACACAACATCCCCTTGGTAGCAGGTATCACAGGTCTTAGAGGAAAACTACTTGAGAAAAGTTTTAGAACAGTTTTACTGCAATAGGTTTGAGTGTGCCTTTCCCTGAGTAGTGCACCTTTATCATGCACAGTCCAGAAACACACTACTTAGCAGGGAGAAATGAAAACCAGAAATTACAGATTTTAAAAGCCTCTAAACAGTACTGACAATTAACTCTGGTGTATACAAGTCACCAGCCTGGGACAACACCCTGATGTGGTCTGGCGATGCTGCAGCCCAGCTCTCTGCTCTGGGCTTGGGTTTGCCCGAGGGACGATGAGCTCTCCAGTGGTGGGGGTCCCTTCTGGCCAGGCACACTTGCCCCTCCAAAACCACCTGGGACAAGCTGAGATCTGCTGCTCCATTTCATATCGCCTGGCGGTTTGGGCTGCAGCAGAGCTAGGGTGGAGCTGGGGCACAGACTGGCTTCTCTGTCTTCCCCTCTGAGGCTGTGCAGCAGGAATTCATGTACATGCCTGACACATGCTGCTTAGTTCACTGCAAAGATGCTGTGATAATGGAGAAGTAGGGCAGCAAACTGGGCTTTGCATGTTTGCAGCCTAGGGGATTAGAAATAGCCCCCAACATTTAAAACCAAAGGAAATGCTCCACACCCATGATGTCCCACCTCAGAAACAGCCAGCACTCTTCTCCCTTCTCTTCTAGACCAGCCCCTGTTAGCTGCTAGGCAAAATGGCTATTTCTTGCCTAAGAAAAATAATGTGGAAGTACTCAGATAACCTCATACTGAAGCATCAGCTTGTTAATGCACTGGTCATGCCAGCACTGTACAATTCCTGGGGGTGAATTAGGTCAGAGTGACCTCCAGAAAACCCACCAGGCTGCATCAGTGCGCTCAGCATTATGGGTAATGATCTGCTAATTGCCAGGAGGAACTTGGGCTGCTTACCAACACCAACAGGAAGGAAACCTGCCTGCAGGCATCCCACGGACTCCGTATGCCTCAGAGCAGCTCCTAATAACGAGAATAAACCCATTTATAGAGCACAAACTGGCCAGGAGGACAGGCATCGAATGCTAATGCTGCTCAGCAGATACATCTCATGGGGGTTGGCTGCATGAGACCCCACCCCAGAAATACCACCCATGGCAGGTTTTTCATTTGGTTGCTCAGTGAAGTAGAGGTGAGGTAGATGGAGATGAAAATGTGGGAGTGGGAGGAAGGCTGATTACCCAGACAAGATGAATCACCACAACCTGGAAAGCCAACATCCCCTTTGCCTGGGGGACATTTTCATTACCCTTCAACAAACTGCAGTGGAAAAAACCTCCGGCGCAGCTCCGACCTCGTCACTATGCACTGCAGGCTCCCCAGCCAGGACAGCTCACACACCACAGAGCTTTCAATCAACTGGCAGGCTCACTAAACCCTTTCAAAATGAGCAACCAAGCAAAAATACTTGGTCATAAACACTAAAAATAGGAACAGAGGACTGGGGTTTATTTTGGTTTTTTAACTTGGTGAAGCCAGGTCTTCCTCGTGCATTAAATCTCCCTCCTTGGTAGCCCATTTAGAACATCTCCTCTCCCCTGGGAGAGCCAAAATCCTCAGCTATAATGAGAGGAGTGGGGTGACATTTAAAATGCTAGGGAAATAGCAGCCTTCTGCAAGAGCGTTGCCTTCATTAAATCCTTCCATAAAACAAGATATCAGCTCTGCCTCTCTTCCTCTGCCTTTAACCTGAACAAGGTCTCTGCCACCTGCTTGAAACCATGGCTCCACGCTATGCGAATACTTAGTCCTTCCCCAGTAATCCTGGTGTCAAACAGCCCTGTTAACACAGTCAGACACACAGCAGCACATCTGCAGGGACATGCAGTGCTGCCCAGAGTACCTGTGTTACTGAGTTAGTGCTCCAGAAGACTGGCTCCAGCATTTTCACGCTGACCTGACAAAGTGTGTCTGGCCCAAGCGGCAGCAACAGTGGCTGGGACATGTCATTTCCCTGGGGCACTCCAACCAGGGCTTCTCCACTGGGATTAGGCAGGAGAGCGTGACAGAGGCAATGCTTCATGACATGGGCACGTCCTCACTAAAAGCAGGCCATGTCCACCCAGTCAGTTTGGAGAGCATCAGGACAAGCCCTCTGCGTGGCTGCAGCCCTCCTCAAGCACCAAGGGCCGTAGGAAGAACTTTAGTGGTGATTTCACCCATAGACCAGGGAACAGGTATCCATAAAAGCGATTGCCAATGGAAAATAGGGTAGGCTGGGAGTATGCTGATGAATCAGGGGACAAGAAATGGGAGGAGGAGAGTATTACTAATCTCTGGAACAACTTTCTTTCTAGAAAGATTAAAGAATGACTCTAGACTAATCCCCTGAAGACACAGTTCCAGAAACTTCAAATCAAATGGCAAACTTCAGAGTTATTTAAATGTCATCATTTTAATATTAAATAAACTTAACCACTTAGAAGACACTACACCATTGCATAGGCAGTGACCTCATTTCTGTTACATGAGGTAACCATGTACCATCCAGGTAAAGAAATACAGCACGTGATGGGTAAATGGTTGATAACTGATGTGACCACGCTGTAAATACGGGAGATCTGACTTTCCCACACAAGCATAATTTACACCGTCGCTAATGTGATTGCATATTCAGACATAAGTAGAAGTGCCTCACTTAACTAAATACAAAAACAATTTGAAGCAAGTTACTTCAGTCCCTCATCGATTTAAAGAAACACCTTCAGCTGCCAAATGGGCAGTGTTCTCCATGCACAGCCTCCATTGTATGAAATGCAGTGCCATTAGCTGGGATAAATCCCATAGACTGCTGATTTTTTCATTTCTCTGTTAGTTAAACCCCTGTTTGGTTGGGAATTTTTAAGTGCCAATCGAGACTTCAACAATAAGGCAGCCAGTTTTCATTCTCCCAACAAAGTCCCAGCAACTTCGACATCTAGAGGGCAGTAAGAGCTATATCTGCACCCTGCAGAGTATCAGTACATGCTTAGTAGGGTGGGTGTGTGAAATGTCTCAGTTTATCTCTAAAAAATGCAATTTCAGGGTGATCTGAACATTTAAGTGAAGGGGTGAATTGGAATTAAGTAGTTTCAGTCAAAAACAAGGGCGGGGGTGCAGGGAGAAAGGGTTAAGAGACAACAGAGGGGAAAACTGATTTTTCAGAAAGGGTAAGACATTTTCTGCCAGTCTTTCACAAACAAGAAGTTGGACTTTCATTTTGGAGCAGTACCTTTCTTCAAAAATGAGCTTGTTGGAACTGTTTTTAAGAGAGGGGAAATATACTCACAAATTAAATGTCTCATTCAAGCCTGGGCACACTTGGCAGTGGTAAAAGAAGAGAAAGGGTCATTTCATTGAGAAAAAGAGAACACATTTCATTTCTCATCAAACCAAAGTCTTTTCTCCTCACCATGCCATTTTTCAGTTCATTTATTTGAACAGCCTTTTTGAGTAACTGTCCCATAAAATGCTGCCAGAGGCACTAAAACAATAGGATTTTTATGTTTCTTTTTCACTGGAAAAACACCACATTAAAATCCATTATTTGTTTTCTCAGAGCTCACGAGACCTTCTACACCAGATTAGCCAAGACAAAGTGCAGGCCATTCTTTAACCTATACTTCATAGCAGCTAAATATCACATCAGACTAAACTGAAATTAGCTAGTTCCACAGCGGTGGACACAAATGTCCCTCACTAAACAGTTCGCTAGCCCTGCTCCTTGTCAGCACCAGAGGAATTGCTTAACAGAGCCTATACAAAAGTGGAACATTATCATATTTAATGTCAGAAGTTATCTTCCGCAGTACTTTAGGGATCTGTGAGCCTTCTGATTCTCCTCTTATCCGGCTGCTAAACTGGCTAGCAGGACTGTTGCTTGGTGAGTTCTGTTAATGACAAAGAGGTTGGGGCATCCTCTCCTACAGGCTTGTCTGACCAGGTTCTAGGCACCCCAACTCCTCTCATCTTTAAGAGCTGTTAAGAGTGCTCATCACCTTCAGAATGCACTGTTAGGTAGCATCCCACCATCCAAGAGATGTTCGGCAATTATTAATTGTAGCTACAATGAGCCCAATGGGGATGAGTTCTTCTCAAAATGCCAGGCCCATAAGTATGCAAACAGTTACACAGGAATCTAGTGGGTGCAGGTGTCCCTAGCAAATTCTCCAATTTTTCGTTCCAGATCATCAAGTACTCATAAGATCTCACCCTTAATGGAAGTGAGAGAGGGATCTTGGACAGCTAATTAATGAAAAAGCTGCTCCCTAAACCCGGAGAAATTCCTCTTCTCCAGGTGAAGAAATACATGGCTCTGGATCCTCCAGATGTCTGAAGAGTACAAAAATATGAATTTAACTCAAAGAGAGTTTGTGGATAGTTAAAAACTCTCCTAAGCCTCCAGGCTGATGGACATGTTCAGAGACACAGTCAACATGGAAAAACCTGAGAAGAGTTGGGACCTGTAATGGATGAGACTTCTGAGCCAAGATCCAGCTGCAGAATCCACTGCACCGTAAAACAAGTTCTTGAGCCTAAGGAAAGAGCTGGAAAGACCAGTGCTGCTCAACACATTTAAGCCACTCTCAGCCAGACCTTTGATGTGAAGCAACTATGAAGCAAAGATTTAAAACTACCTGATGTAAACTCCACGGTAAAAAGTGCTACATGAACTTAAAAGCTATGTCTCTCTTGCTATCTGGCAGTAAAATAAAAGTAACAGTTAAGGGACAGCACAGCTTTTAACTATTTTGCATCCAATGAATTCCTCTCACTTTGGAGAGCTGGCATCAATACTGACTCCTGAAATCATCATATGAAGAAGTTAATGGTTGTTGGCTAATGAAAGAAATCCATATTACTAAGCTAAGTCTACAGCAATGCTTGACAAAACTCTTTGCAGCATTATTTAAAAATTCTAATCTGTTTCAAAAAAAAAAGCCAGTTGTATCTGAAAAATTTGGTCACATTTGTTCTCTTCCTGCAATCCAAAATGAAGCCATTGACACCAGCATACTAACAGCAAAAACTGAAGAAACATGATGAAGGGGCTTCACTCTAAGCAAAATACAACTCAGTACTGTGTTTGCACAGTACCTGTGACAGTACCTGTGCAAACTAGATAAACTACAAGGTCTCACTGAGAATTGCTTATGGAAGATGAACAGCACTAAGAAATTAAATCCTACTCCAAAAAAAACACTGAGCATAAAACATTGAAGGGAGGCTACATCTGTTCCTGCTCAAGATGGACCATCAGCCAGGATTCCAAAGAAGGAATATCCCTCTTCAAACTCCCCAGAGCGGCTGACTCTCAGGCAGGCACCAGCCATTCCCAGATCTTCAGCCCACCACCCAGGTTCAGTGGTCGAAGTGTATTGTCTTTTCCACAGCAGTACCACAGTTGGGTTGTAGGCTACCATAGCTATCTTAAACAACAGGAAACAAAACTGTTTCTAATTATATTGTAGATGGTCATATTAGCAACAACACTGTGCTCCAGAAACCTGATTTTTTAAAGGCAAATGCCATCCTTCTCCCATCATGGTGCACATGCCACAGAATCACAAAGAATTATAGGCTGCAGGGACAAAATCTCATCAAATAACAGATGATGTGGTAAAAGCTTCTAACACACAGCAAAGGTATTTGTTGAAACAGAAAAAAAAATGCAGTCAGGTCTTAAATTAAGATGTCACAGATGGATGGCTCTCATCTTACGCCATTAAAATCAATAATAGGACTAAATTGTGGCAAGTGTCCAGCTTTGGTGTAGCAAAGGAAATATGATTTTACAATAACTTCCAAGGCACAATGGAGATCTCAAACACATCAAACCACAATCTGGACATGCCCATCCAAAGCTGAGGGAAGTAGTCACTGCTTATGTGCTCTTCTATGTATACTTCATGTAGCTGATGTCCTATTCAGCCATCTTCAACACTAGGGATGGGGCAGGGTACAGAGAAGTACATGTCATTGCTAATGAGCGTTAAAACATTAGGTTTAGTGAGAAAGGGTTATGGTGGTTTTTTTATCTGGTGGATCTGATTACAAGCAGGGCTCACAGCTCCAGGATGCAAATTTAACCAGATTTTTTTTCCTGATTCCAGGTAAAAGTTTAAAGAAATCTTAAATCTGTGCAATATTCTAGTTCAGGTCAAAGTAAAGAAGTCAATTGGCTTTTGGGGATACCCATTATCTGCTTCAATGCTGACAAATACCTTTAGTCCGGTCTCCTACCACACTTGACTCTTAGCAGCGAGAACCTTTCTCCAGACAGGAAAACAAGTCATCTTCCTAGCCAGTCTGCCATCATAAATCTGCTCTGGGGCCTAGGGAACAATGGTCTTTTTTTCTCTTCATATAATTTTTGCAGAATTAAAACTTCCCTTCAGAATATTTTTATTTCCAGGGCTATGTCTTAATAGAAACCCAAACAAAAATAACAAAAAACCAGACTAAACCAACAAACAAAACACACAAACACACACACACACACAAAAATCAATCAAACAAACACACAAAAAAAAAAGTCCCAAAAATGTTCAAAGTAATAAGACTTATGCAGAGCTGTTCTCTGGAGTCTGACAGTCTGTAACAATAGTTCTGCTGTGGTGGGAAGGATCCCATTCATCTAAACAGGGTGTTGACAGACGTCCATAAAGGCCAATTTCAACTTTCATTCCCAGTTACCTTAGCAGAAATGTCTAGCTCTGCTCTCTGCATCCATCACATCAGGGACACTGAAAATGACAATTGAGTTGGAATGGGAGATGACCTACTGAACAAGAAAAGTGCACTGATGCCACAAGCAGTTTCCTTCCTTCCTTTCTTCAACTTTCCTTTCTTTGATTTGTCAGCATTCAGCTTTACCCTCTGTCCAACCTCCATCTGGGTCTCTCTATTCTATGCAGCACAGCAGAAAGCCCAAGAGGATCTAGGAGAACAACAGCAGAAGGAGCAATGGCCAGGGGCTCAGGATCTGTCATCACACCCTCCCTCCTCTCTCTGCTTTGAGGCAGGAAAAGACTACTTGCATCCCCATGAATTCCCTGTGGAAAAGTAGCTTTGTAGGCCTGAAACTCAGATTATTTTAAGAGCATCTGAGAGCAAACTGCAGAAAGGAAATTGGAAGTTGTATCCGCTCTAAGGAGAACATCATAGCTACCTTCACAGCACAGCTCAGAAATACAGTTAGCAACTTACCCCACCTTTTCAGCTGCCTCTGGCCCCCCGCGCCCAACAGGTAAAAAGGAAAGAAAGACCTTCTTAGCCACAGAACAGCTGAGGACAATCCAGTAAGGAGTCCAGAAGATGCTCTGTGAGATCCCAAAGGGGTTCCCCAAAGCCACAGTGACTCAGGACAGCAAAGGTAGTTGAAACTGCTTTTTGGTTTTCTCCCTCCTCCAATAAATCGGCCAAAGGCCATGCACAGGTCAAGACAAGGTCTGAAGGCAAGCATTTTCAAGTCATATTAACCTGAAGAAAGAGTGGAGAAACACAACACTAATGGGAATTAAGACTACACATGTGAAAAATAAAACTGCTGCAAGACACACAATCCATCACATACAGCTGTTAAAAATTAGGCAGGTAGGAGCCCATCTGTACAATTCCATGTAATTTCTACGTTGCTTGACTGGAGTAATTTCTGATATGTTGTTTAGGACTTATTTACCATTTACTCTGCCTTAGGGGCAGGGGTAGCCCGCTCCTTTAAAGGATCTATACCCACACCTGAAGATCTCTTAAAAACTGTACCTCAGCTGCTATTTTTGCAAGCAGCTGCCAAAGTAAAAAGTGCCATCTTTAGCCTCTACTGGCAGTAGAGAAATTAATGGGAAGGCAGAGGAAAGGCAACAGAGCTTCATAAAAATGACAGTATATATATTAGGGAAAAGGACACAAAGAGTTTACTAAAAAGATGGCATCTAACCTGAAACAGTATTTCATCTTTCTCTTTCCATCCCATACAACCATGCTACTAATCTGACGTGTGTAAAGAGAAAGGGAGGGTTTGTGCCTGCACTGTGAAATGCAGCAAAGGGAAACACAGTTTCCAGTTACTCTAGTGACTGGACTAGAAGAGGCATAGGTAGCATCAGGACTGCTTAAGGCAATGTTACTAAAATCTATATGAAAACTAAATCTAAATTAAATTGATGCAACTCTATTAATCTCATGGAGAAGGTTATTAAAAATACAAAAAATATTTAGGAAGATCCTCTATTATCACCAAATGATAGGAAACACTGAAATTGAGTTCTACACAGAAGCGGTATTTTATTTCCTGCCAACCTTCTCTATAGCAAGCAACAGGACAAATGTCTGTAGTCCGATGAATGAAGAAGAGAAAGTAAAAGAGAAAAAGGAAGAGAATTCTTGGTTAATGTCAAGTTTCATTAAGAAATACAAAACAAAATCCAGGGACAAAAGTCATAACTTACAAAATGGAAAAGGGAAACCAAATCAATAGAGGAGGAAGTTTTATTTTAAGCTTCAAAGAGAGTATTATAAACAATGGAGAGCTTAGAAAAGTATATGCACAAGTATGTTATTCAACAATGTCTTTTTAAAGGAAGATGCACTCAAAGAAGACTTTGAGGAATTGGTTTGTTAAAGTAATATTTACAGAGGAATATACAGTAGGGGCATTGGAAGCAGAACTTTTATTTGGAAGGAATATTACACAAACTGAACACAGACCCTACAGTTTGCAAATCTGCATTACAATTGTGCGTCTTGTTATATTTTGATAAAATAAAATTTGATTTCTTTTTTTCTCTAGAAGCAGCTCACCACTGCAAGTTTAGAAACCAATAAAATTAATGAAATGACACCATCCTGCAGAAAAGCCTGATTAGGACATAATTTTTGTCATTTAACTTAGCGGGAGCAGGACTCAGGTCTACCAGACATCTTACAGGGCTATTTTTGGCATTTTTGTGTGTTAATCTGGGAAGGAGCAGGAGAAGGAGAAAGGAGAAGAGGACAAAATCTGCTGCTACTGACACATGGAAACCTCTCAATAAGGTAAGTATGAGTTTTAGGTGTGCAAGACACACAATGAAGGATCAGGCTCTCTAGCAGATTCACCTAGTTAGGATACATTTTTTGTAGACATAGCTTTTTTCACTCCAGAAGTCAACATAAGACACATTAACAAAACCACATTTTATATCTCAACTCTGGGTCTGTACCAATAGGTACATCTGGCATCCCTGTTACAGAGGGGAAGCTACTCTCTGAGCCAAGTCCAATACCCTTCTCTTAGGTGACAAGGCTGTCCTCCATCCTTATTCTTACTGCATCACATGACACCAAAAAGTCCTGCACCATCCACTGTGAGCGTATTTGGCAGCCAATAAAATTATCCAGTGCCTGTACAGAGCACAGCACCTTATTCTACTGCAAAGATCACTAAGATTTTGAGATGTGAATGTCCCTCACCACTGCCTCACAGCACAATTTAGGATTGCAGCTGTGGGAATTCACATTCTTCTGCTGAGTAATCCCTGTTGCTTGCTGCTTACATGTGGGTGCACTTGTACACTTTTCAAAGTCCACTACCACTTAAGAGAGGGTTGAAATACACAAGGTTTCTATATATGGCTTCATGCTTGACTCCAACAGGAAGCTCTGTGGCAAGAGCACTCAAACATTTATATGCTTCCTTTACAATCAACTCAAAATCAGCTGTGGAATTACCAAAGCAAAAAATAATACTAAACTTAGCAGAGTTGTTTTCCTTTTTTAAACCCCTCTTTCATCAGAAGTACGTCACAGAGTTGCTTAATAGCAAATCTCTTTTGCTGTGCAGAAGAGACATCAATCCTACTGGGAGAAGACACTCCTTTGAATTGGACACAAAACCTGGTAACAAAAAAAATCCAGCCACTGACCCTGGTATTCACTATTTCAACAGGTTTTGTTCAGGTTTGTGCCTAACACAGTACAGCAAAGTAAGTTTTAAGCATCTAACATGATAATATTATTCAGGAGAAAGTAAACCAGAACAATCTTCACTTACCACATCCGATTTGCAAAAACAAAGATACTCAGCACATGTATGAATGGCTTCTTTAAAGTAAGAGAGAGAGCAGAGTTGATCTTTATTTCATTATTTAAAAAAGTTTTTTCCTTAAAGTAAATATTCAGTCTTTATTTTACATTAAGTGCTTTTCAAAATTTCACGTCTTCACAAAATTGCATTTAAAATTTGAAGTAAAATGTATTTCAAACAAAAATACTGTGCAACTTCAGCACTTCTTTTCTCTCTTAAATATCGAAATAAATAAAATAGTTAAGTCTTTTTTCAGTTTGTTTGTTTGTTTTTCAGTCATTTCTACTGTAGATCAATTCCAGTTTGACCTGGGTTTATACACACGCTTAAAAGAAAGTGAAAGACTGTAAAGAAAGAAAGTTGAGCCTGTAAAAAACTTCTGTATATTGCACCATCTTAGGGCATCCCCAGAACTTCTCTCATCAGTTGGTAGCTGACTTCCCACAGTTCAGGCTCCTGTGCCAGATGAATCACGGCTATGGAGGGGTCAGAGCAAGGAGAGGAGAAGCATCAAAGCATCCTGGCTTTCTTGGTCTTCTTCTAAAATATCTTGCTTGAAGGATGGTGGAGTTCATAAGGGCAGGGCTGACTGCAGAGGGAAAGGCAATACAAAGTAAAACTAAACAAACTCAAACAGAAAAAAAAAGTAAGTGTTCAGAAAAATACAGAAGCAGCAGAAACCGACCTTCCAACAATCTTTGCATTCTAGTTCTTTGAAAGTATAGCTCAACAGACTCATTTTCAACTGACCATGGGAGCCATAACTAAATACACAGCAAAAAAAATATTAAGGAACATATCCAAAAGAAAGGCACCAAATGCTGTCGATCTTTCTTCCTGTGAACACATCATTAAATAACCCTCATCATTCAGCTTAGATAGCTGTCTTTTCACTAGAATTTAAGACCTTTGCTTACAAAATCCTGTTTTGATTACATTGGCATATTACTAAATACTTGTACAGATTACTTGTATACTTGTACAAGTGTATGTAGCGCTGCACAAAAGACATTTTTAGAAGTCTGAACAATACACATAGGGTGGAAACATGGTAACTTCTGGAAATAAGTGAAAGACTACATTTTGCATTGCATTTAATCCATGGATGGACTAAGTTTCATACTGCTAAGTTCCTAAGAAGTATTAGATAGCCAATAAAATCATCTCTTTATTTCCACAAAATGGAAATGCCTCCCCCCATGTCTTCCCCACACTGCTCACATCAGTTTTGGACAAAAAGAAGGTCCAAAATCTTGGGAGATGCCAGTGACCCAAAGGATAACTCAAAGATACGAACTGGCAGCATCCCCTTAATACGGGTTTCAGAACTTGAAATTGTGACAGCTGGGTTTTTTCCTGAACGTTATTACAACTTGTCTTCCCTGAAACTGGCAACTTCACGCTTATTGAAATACAGAGAGGGACATCAAAACAGTTTTGACCCAAGTTGAGTATTCTATGGTATTTATATACATTGGGAGATTTTTCAACACTGGCAAAGAGAACAAAGGTTGGTAGGGTTTATTTTAATGGCTCAGTCAGCAAAAATTCAGTCTGGCTACATTTCTGCACTGTGAGGATTTATAAAAACAACCCCATGCTATCACGGACACATGCAGGTGCCTCATACTTTACATAAACTCATAGCTCCAAATTTTATATAAATAAGAAAAAATCAAGGAGAAGAAGAAATTGTTGCTTATTGGAAACATCTACACATGTGGCAGCACAAAATACACCAGGCAGATTTTGCAGTTTTTATAATAAGACAACTCCTGGTGGGGTCAATACAATGTTTGCTTGAGGAATATATTCAGTAAAACTGCTTGCCATGGGGAAGAGGCAAATTGCATGAGGATCCAGGCTTTGAAAGGTCCATGGTGTCACAGCATTTGAATTATAATTTTAGGGCCCATCTCAAAATAACATTGCAAGAATTAACCAAAGGAAGGCTGAACAGGCAGGAGAGAACACAGTGGTGCCCTGGCACAGTCCAGACTCACAGCTTTCTGGGTGCAGTTCTCATTTGCTCCATGCATCAGCAGGCAGCAAACTGAGTCTCTGTCTTCAATCAAGAGCCTAAACTGAGGTCTGTAAAATGGCAAACTGGAGCTCAAAATGTAGAACTTTTACTAATATAAAAGCTCAAAGGCAAAACAACACAGGGAGGGGATTCTACTAACATATTCTGCTGAAATAAACGGCCATCTCCAAGCTTGTCTATCATCATACCAGCATGTATATTAACAGTGAAGTTTCATTTAATAAAAGTAACAGCTAAGAAAGCCCAGTGCTAATCCTTATGAAGCCAGCGGCAAAGTTCTGTCTGGATCTTGTTTCAGCAGCCTAGGCTCATCATTTATGACCTTACCACATATGTATAATGCTATTCCAAGCACCATTACATATATAAGAAATAAATAACCAACCCACAAAATTGGGAGGCATCCAGGTGAAGGGAAGAGATGCAGAGTGAAGCAAAACAGATTTCAGGGCCATCCCTATTCTCTCAAATGAGCCAAACGTCTCATGGTCTCCTTTTATTAACTGTTATGCTAGAATCCCATATTTTCTTAAAATTGTGTCATTATATATTATTATGCTTAAAATTTTAAACTGTTTCCATGCAAGTGTTTATGTGTATCCTTGCTAAAATGGCAGCTATTTAAGAGCCACAAAAGGGAATATGCTAAGGAGCAGTGCACACTCTATGTAGCCTTTCTTCCCCCTAATCAGCTGCTCAAGCAGCACATCACTTCCTTATTTGTCCTGCTCCCATCTGTGAATCAGAGTTTGCAGAGGACGGCTCAGGGAATGTGTCTTTTCTAAGATCCTCTTATACAGAACAGTAGAAAGGTGTCTGAGGAAACAGCTCATGTGATCAAACACAGAAAAGTCTTAATTTAGGACCTTTTATTCACATTTCACATTGGAGCTGTCTTGTTTTGGTATATGGGTTTTGTGAGAGCATATGTTTCAGGACGATCTTTGGACAGCCTCGTGCTAACCTTCCTCTAATAAGAAGGATGTCTTTGGAGGAGGACTGGAAAAGCCAGGCATTTGATTAGTTGGAGGTCTGCACCTCCAAATATCTTCTTATGAAGCTCAGAACAGCAGGTCTCATTGAACTGCTGAAATCAGTGGGGAACACAGAGCATCACATTACTTTCTAAGATAACTGTATTCTTCAGGTACAAACTGGAATTCACATCGAAAACTGTCTTTATGCCTTCTTAGTTTTGTTTGGGACTTATACATTTGAAGACACAACTGACACTGTACAATTCCCCGATTTCTGATCTGGCTATGTGAATGTCAACCTCCTCTTCTTTCTCATTGCACTTATGAAATCTCCTCCCATGTATTTTCTTTCTCATTAACATTGTCATCTTCTCCTCGTCCATCTGAGAGGGTCTCATGTAGCAAACCCTTTGCTTTAACTTATGAGCTACAACCTCCTTTCCCTGTTCCCAGCCTTCACTCCAGCAGTACCTGCCCTGTCAATATTTCATTTTCATATCAACACTCCATTCAATATTCACTGTTAACTCTACTTTACAACCTAGCTTTGAAAAGTACTTTTAGCTTCCATCTCTACATCTTAATTTCCTCCCTGTAATTCATGCCTTCCTATGGTCAGTACTAATCTCCTCAGCCTGCTGAACTAAACTCATATTGGTTATCTTAGTCTAATAAGACATCTTGAGGAATCCAAGGATTCCTCTGCTCTCCATAACAATGAAGTTATTTTACCTTCCTTCCTCTCTCAGGATGAAATTGAATGAGCGACTGTCCATATACAAATTAATAACAGTAATATATATTTTCTATATCTGTAATAAATGTCAGCTGGCAATTTTTATGCACTCTGTGAAGAGTTGTGGGTTCTTTCTGTGCGTACTGTGCTACCCAGTTGTCACAAAGATGTGTGGTTAGGTTGCGAAACAACTAAAACAGTATGCATTGTTATAGTAACTGCATTTGTGAAACTAAATCAAGGCTTAATTACAGGCATCTGAACATTGTTTGTATTCCAGAAGAGCCCAGAATGTGTTCACAAAAGACAATGGTAGGCACTTCACTTGGAAAAAAATATATTTAGAGTATGCCTACCCTACAGCTGACGCAGTGAGTGAAGTTCTTCAGAAAGATATACCTAGGTAGGTTTCAGGTAGCTAGTTCAGGTGCTGTGAGGACTATAGTGAGCACAGCAGCAGAGAGTTCAGGATGGGCTGCGACAACGTGCAAGAAGCTGGGTAAATACAGGCCTTAGTAAATGCTGAGCTCAGTGTTGCCATCCCTGCACCAGTGGCCAGGTCCAGCTGACTGGCTCCAAGCGTGTCAAGCCTACACATCTCAGGTGGACAAATGAAAACCGATCTCTCTTCAAGTTTGTGATAATTCAGGTCTCCCTTACTTCCGAGTGTCTTTCCATGTCAAAGCATACTCTGGTTGTATTTTGAGGAACACTAGGTAGAATTAAAACTTTTTCTAACTTTCTAATCTGTCTGACATGACTGCTACACGGATACAAGAAGTAGATGCAAGATGGATGCAAGAAATCATGTTGTTTGTTTATTGTGGATTTAGCTCCTTTTTAAAATTCTATAACACTTCAGGTTTGCAGTATTTCTTTTTGAACTGGGAACAACGCTACTTCTGGACCAAATTCTGCTTTCAGTTACCTTAGCATAAATTTTTAAAAAAATCCATTGGACTTTACTAATATTACTTCTTGTTTACAGCAAAGTCAGTGTGGAAAAAGTGAGCAGAAGTTACCTCAGACAAAGGCCTGTTCCACCCATTCTTGGTTGGGAGGTGTGTTTTATCTTGACTTCGGTTCCTCTTTATCTTAATGTCTGCATTATCTGTATGTGTGTATGTATTTGTGTACATACATTTCTAATATATGTTTACCTATACACACACATACACAAAAATACATAAAATGATACAGATATGCAAACTAAGTCCTAATTCTTCCAGCAATTTTGGAAAAGCAGGCACTTATATGTCTGTTCCTTACCCCTGGAAACCGTCTGAAGTTTGAAGCTTCTAGTAAATATGGAAGAATGGCAAAATATTATAAATTTATCTTGTGTTCTTTCTGAGAAAAAAGAACTGGTTTTGGAAGGAATGAATGTTTGTTTCTTTCAGTTAAAGTACAGTTCTCATTGAAAGCATTAAGGCAAAATATCATTGATTTGACACGAGATCAATTATAACACATCAGCAGGAACAGAATAGCAACAGAAAATTATTATCAGTATGGGGAAAGCTTAAGAAAGGCTTTCTCCTGGCAGGTGTACATGGCTCTGGCATGCACTGTCCTATGGTATAAACACATGGAGATATTCAGTAACATTTTGTAATCTCATTCTGAAGGCAAATTATTAATGTAATCTAGAAATCACTTAGCACATTTCCTGAATTTATGCCCATGTACCTGAATTCAGAATCTGGCCACTGCTTATTCCATGTCTAAAGTGAACAATAAAAATATTAGAGACTGGATCCTTCTCTTTTTTTTTTCTAAGGTTTAGGGAGAAAGGGAGTTGGAAGCACTCTCACTGACGGTATTGTGCTGCCCCAGCAAAAGAAACAGGAGAAATGAAATCCACTTAGATGGACTTCATTCATAGATTAGAGCAATATATCCAAAGTCTTCGTTGCAAGGCTGGTATTTTTATTCTGGTTTCAAAAACACACATCTCAAGTTTTAGGATTAGGCACTGTCCAGATAAATGTCTATTTTTCCTCTTTTTTAAACAAGGTCATGATTTCACTCTGTCTGGCATTATGCGCATCAGGAGAAATACATCCTTTGGAATCTAATTGTGCCCCTACCCCAGGGAGATTTTTAGGATAGACATATGTAAGCTATACACTGACTCCTGAGTCTCTTCTGACTGTACCTGAGACTGGATCCTACAGAACTTCATTAACTTCACCAGGATTGTGAATGTGGTACATACACGTAACAAAATTTAATCCATGGGACTTACTCCTACAACAAAGATTAGTCAAGGGTCTGTTGAAAATCCAGGGCACATAGATTTCACAATTGAGTGAAAGACATTTCAGCTCGGACATACCTTTCAAATCCTGCTGTATGTTTCCTCCTTTCTGGGAAAGTCGTTGGGAAGGGAGTCACTCTCTTCTCCATTGCCCTTGGAACTTTAATGAGTATTGCTTTGGTTTATTTCAAGAGAAGCTATTGAAAAGCAAATAAAGTGTCTCACAAGACACTAGAGAGAGAAAAAACTGGGTGACACAGGAAAAAATGCTGTGAATTAAATTTTAAAAATGGAAAGAAAAGTATAGGTGAGGTATTTTTCCATATCATTTCTTCAACAATTCTGCTCCTCCATCTGTTTTGTCTTTGATGTCTAAGACTTGCCATTCATATTCCATCCCTATGCTTGGAAACTGTTGTCCATTAAGTAAAAGGTGAAGGAAAAGGGAAAAAAAAAAGTAGAACGGAGTGAGGAAGACATGAAGGCGTGCAGGGAGGAAGAGATCTATTGAGTGTAAAGGTGTCCAAAGGAGGGATGGAAATGCATTCCCCAAGGTCATGGTCTTCAGTGGTGCTGCTTGTATTTTCAGACTGTTAAAGACAAGCGTAGCAGCTGTACAAGAAGAGCTGAACTCCACATGCTACAGTATGCGTGCAAAATCTCAAAACACAGAAGCCATCACATCAAGGATTTCCTTGTTCTCCAATAGAGTCCACCCACAGTGGTTCTCTAGAAACAGTTCTATTATCAAGTAGATAGTCATTATTTTTTGTTGGGTTTTTTTCTATTTTTATTTAAAAAGTAGTTTTTCTAATAATATATAGAATATATAAATAATAATAATTAAAAAAAACTATTTGGGTTTGCTTTCTGCTCTCTAACCCATCTGTATTTTTTGTGGTTTGCCGATATATATATTAAAAGACAAGAAAATCAACTCTGCTCACTATTAAAAAAATATTAAATCCACCTTTTACATTTCCAGAGAGGAAGAGAAGGGGAGAGGTGGGAGAAGACCAAATTAAAATGAAAAAAAATCAAACCTTCTGTCTCTTCGAAGTAGTTGTCAAGAGCTTTAAATGCTTGTGCTTTCAGTGTACACCCCACAGGAAAAAGAACAACAAAAATAACAACAAAAAAAAACCAAAAACCCAAGGACCTAAATTTAAAAAAAGAAAAAGGTAATAATAATCCTAGTAGTAAAAAGGACAACAAATCGCTCAGAGTTTGTGTGTCTTTTTAGTTATTTTAGCAGCCACCCTTTTTGTCTGCAGAGGGAGAGCTGCCACCACAGCCACCTCCTCGGCTCAAGAGAGGCTCTTCTGCATCATCCTCGTCAAAGCCATGAAAGGTTGAGGTGTCGCTTTCTGACGTGGAACCGAACAAGTCCTCCGTAGTGCGTGCTGGCGCTGCTTCGTCCCTCCTGCCTTCTCTTCCCAAATGAGCTGACATGTATGATGAATATATCAGCACATGGGTTAAGCAACAGTTATTATCATCATAATTTTTTAATCATCATTATTATAAAACAATCCAGACTATTGAGCTCATATGTGTGTGCTTGTATGTGCCCGCACACCTCAACAACATAGCTCAGTAGAATTGTAGTAAGAAAAATAAAAAAGGATTAATTTTTCTTTCAAAGAAAAAAAGTCTACAGACAACACAGGTGCCCATGGCCATGGCAGCGAAAGGGTTAATCGTGTTTTCCTCTCTTCAAAAGACATTAAAATATTTTCACATGATTACTTAGATCAATTTTTAAAGAATTTTAGACCACGTAAGTAAATTAGACATGTTAGCTCTAAGCACAATGACTGTCCTTCAGACTGGCATCAACTGACACAAATTTACTGCTATAGAAATGTAACCCACTAGATAGCTCAGCAACCTCAGGACTATTTTTTATCACTGTCCTTCACCTGATGCTAAACAGCCTCCTCTGTAGACAAAATGAAATACATTCTGAAGATTGAGTGAAAGTTAAAAAAAACCACAAACAAACAAACCAAAAACCAAAAACCCAAGCATATACAATTTAACAACTAAAACAACTAAGATGAGAAATGACCCATCTTTGGGAACACTGAAAAGTTCAAATGCGTGTGAGTCAATCCAACTTTAAATATGGAAGAGGAATTTCTCCACACAGGACATCAATTGCAGCAACAACAGCAACAACAAAAAAAGACTCTTAAGAAGTCATATACAGAAATCTGTGAACCTGAGGTTTATTTGCTCCCTTAATCAAACATGTTATGTGATTAATAGTATGACCATCAAATTCTCTCTGCAGGAAAGGTATTTTCCTCGTGCCCCAGGAAAATGGAAGTGTCAGATTTTAGGGACTGGCTATTTTATTATTCAGAAACAACAGCAACGTATGAAGTAACCAATGTTTTGGTCCCGGCTCCAGCTACAGAAATCAACCATGTAACAAGTACACTGCATTGCTTCAGAACAAAGAATTAAATCCTGTTCGCAAAAAGAAAATGGATAAAACAAAATAATTGGTAGATGAACCACCTTGTAGCAATGTGATTTCACTGACTTTGTGAAGGGAACAAACAATACAATTTCCATGACCTCTCTTTCAGAATAATGAAAATGTTCTCCATTATCAAGAAAGAGAAAGATGGCAGCCACCAAAGAAGTTTTACTGTTTTAGCTTAGAAATTGGTGTGTGTTTGTACCTTAATCACTTTCATCACACATCAGTCACACCATTGCAGACCCCTATGAATGACCCAGGTGTGTCAGAAATTGTACAATGACAACAGCTAATGGAACTGATTTTGCACAATTTAGGTTACATGCTGACCTATTTGTGCTACTGTACATAGGGAATCAAGGGAATTAATGTATTTGGTTTACATTCTGATATAAACACCATAGCAATGTTTAAATAGCAAAAAAATATGGATCCATTTCACTGTGCTATATCAGGACAATGCTGAAATGAGTTAGATTGAACTATAACAATCAAGGGGAAGGGCGATGATCTTCCAAGATGGCACCACAGACCCCATGAGTTTCCCCCTTCAGTTATTAAGAAATAAACAAGCATACACTAAAAGGTCCATGCCCTTGACTGCACAGCATTCATAAGGACACCCCTGAGAAAACCAAAGGAGTTGCCATTGGTCCTCTGGTGACCAGTCAGTATCGCTTCAGAATATCTTCAGAGGTCACAACAACTGCAGAAGGCAATTAGTCAGTGAGAGTCTAGTCCTGCTCCCACTGAATGTGGTTAAGAGGCTTACTATGAAGTTCAGAAGGAGCATAAAAAGGCCATTACTTTGGCACAAGAACATTCCACATCGCATTTCAGCCATCATGCAACAGATAACTTTCAGTGACTACAGTACAGAAGGAGCAGCAGCAATACTGAATTTCAAGGTGTCCTTGGTTTTCAGGTTTCCGTATGATGGTCTTACCACCACTAGTATCACCACTGTCCAGAAATATCACAACTGGAAACTCAGACCAGAGCTAGAATATACAGTTGTTAAAGGTCTCCCATTCCTTCTACCACCACCACTACCTCCCACATGAGCTATAAGTAAAGGCTCAGCTTTCTGATAAAATTCCTCAAAACAAAAAAGAGAAGAAAAAAAGAAAAAAAAAAGGAAAGAAAGCAGGAAAGAAAACAACAGTCCAGAAATAAAGACAAATCAGAATGGGAAAGACACAATTGCCTACATTTAAAAAGAAGCAAGGGAAGAAAACAGAGAAATAAAAATCTCTTTAAATAAAATTAATGATAGTCATCTTGTAAGAGGATAATTCTTGACAGCTACCCCCATCCCTACCATATAATTTCCTCCCTCTTTCTTTTTTGGATGAAGAAATGCACGAAATGTGTAATCAATTGAAATGCTTGTCATGCAACTTTCATAAATCTTGTAAGTAATTTATAGTTGTAATTGCAGCATTTGAAGACAGAGCCCATTCTTTAACATTGTCATAGGATTTTCTCCTTTCATTTGAAGAACAACTAATACATGTACCAATGTTCACAGAAGCTAATAAATACATTAAAACTTTATTATTTTCTAAGACCCCATTAGCTTAAAAATGTGAATCCAACAATGGGTTTTATGACAGAAAATTTCCCAGCCATCCTTTCCCATAAACATATAGAAGAAGTAAGTCTATGCCCTCCCAAATCTGCTGCCTTTCTTCAAAATCTTCCGAAGGAGCAAAACCCAAATCACATTATTGCCTTGGTACAAGAAAGTTGCAAGAAGGAGTCACCTACCAGAGCGCCCACAGTCTGAGCATGATACAAGTTCCTCAGGCCGGCCACTTTTTTTGTTCATACTGGAGCCTCCGAGGCAGAAGTCACAGTAGTTATTGGGAATGATGACCCCATCTGGTCCTTTCTGGGCTGCAGTCAGGTTAGAAATCAGATTTACTTAGACAGCACTCAGTTTGGACATTTCTCCCTTCTCCTTGTTATGATATTAGCTCAGTGAGTTTGCAGGCCGCAGTCTTCCCAAAATATTGCCAATTAGAATAAAAAGTGAACCATATAAGTCACCTCCATTTTAAGAACAACATGCAGTGTATCTATTTTGCCTGAAATGCACTTCATTGTTTTCATAATTTCATCGGGACTCGTCCCTCACGAGGACCTGCTACCAGAGATACTTGTACAGTTTAGGGACTTCATGAGATGCATAGGCATAGAAACAAGCCTTAATGCAGAATCAAACATACATTGTCAGTGAGTCAAGCCTGGCTTTTCAGGTGGCAGTGATAACTGTTAACCTACAAAATACAAATAGAGAAAGGAAAAATACATTCCTCAGAACTCAAAAATCAACAGCCAGGAGTTCGGGGATAGGTACCCTGAGTTCCAAGTAGCTAATCTGGGGATTACATCTCAAAGTGGCAGGGTGTCTTTGGTCAAGAAGTTGGCTCCAACACCCATGAATATTCACAGGCAAAGCTCCTGTGGGTGGTTCACCCAAGGGTTAAGCCACCCCCAGAAGAGTGCATGTCTCCTGGGAGAAGCAAGGAGGGTAGCAGGTCTAACACCCAGCACAGGTGCAAAGAGTCAGCCTGGGGCAGTTGTCCTAGCTGGCAGAGTTAAAATCTCTTCCAGCCAAGAAAATAGGAAGGAAATTACATTCTTATTTTCCAGCTTGGAATAGTTGAAAAGGAGCAGACACACAGTGGGTCCTAAGCAGAGGAGGACGCATTTCCTCTAGACAGGAAAGAAGGGCAGAGGTCTTCTGCCTGCCTCTTAGTTGAGCAAAACAGCAATGTAGGTTTTTTCTTACTCACGGCTGCCATTTTTCTCCTCCACTCTCCAGAGAGGGAGAACATCCTGTTCCTTTACGCTCCAACTAAGAACTAGGGAAGAGAGAGGGGAACGTGGAGAATGGCTGGTCTTCGTCTTTGTTTCTCCTTTTTTACCATGAAAATTCCAGTAGTATACATAGCCTAAGACTACCCTATGAAAGTGTCGGCAAACTAGAAAATTAAAACCTTTAAGCCATACCATCTCTATTTAATTATCTTTTTAACACATATTTTGTAACTTGCAGATTTTTAACAGATGTTTTGACAGCCTTTTATTAATGGTCTTTTTGTCCACATCCAAATTCCCCCAAAGAACAATGACTTTCTAAAGGGCTTCTAGTAGTAGTCCAAGACATACACTTAAAATTAAAATTTCCTGCCAGTTCAATCTACTTTTCTGGTTTGGGTGCATCTATTTATTTATTACTTCTAGCTGTTGATTAGCTGAGCTTTTTGGAGACTGGTAACTGAAAGATTGCAGGTAAGGTGAAATTAAGAAAAAAAATAAAACCCATAAAGATACAGATAGAGCAATATCTTCCTGCATGGCTGCTGAGTCCCTTACAGTATTTACTAAACAATGGACTTTGCTCTGAAATGGTCCTGATTAGCAGATCACTAGTTCTCCCAAAATCAGAGAGAAGCTCCCAGTGTTAAGTCAGCTTTTTGTCTGTTTGTAGAAAGGTATTTAGTATGTGCATGCAAGATAAGCAAAAAACCAGGAACCAGGTGGAAGTCTAGCACACCAGCTCATTTTAAGAGCTGTAACAAAATGATCATAAAGTTGCTACTTGCACATATTTTGTGTATAAAAAATAAATCTCCCTAGCACTTTTTTCCCACTACAGCCTCATTCTGGAAAAGTTAAGTAATTACTTCTGTATATTGTGCTGCACCTACAGACAGTCCATGTGCAATGCAAAGTCGGCAAAGTCAACGTTCAGTGATTTTTATTTTTTTTTTGTTCCTCATTATGTTACTTCACCATTCATCCAAGTTTCTTAAAGTGCCTTACAGATACTATGATCCTAATATGATCCTTCATATTAGGATCTATACTATGATCCTTCAGCAAAGTCAAAAACCTCTTCTGCCAGTGACTCTAACCAAAGTGTTGCTGAGTCCTAATCAAGTTTTGTGGTGAGGAGGTAGCATTGACTTTTGCAGCTGAAAGACTTAGAGGCAGAGTGATTTACAGGCTTACTTGAGAACACACAATTCTGTGGTGAGGCCACAAATGAATACAAGCATTCAAGGTGCCAGCCAGCAGACTTAGAAAGAGCTCTATTTCTACCACCACTCAGAATGGTATAATTGATTTAATACTCTGCATATACTGACTTAATTTTTTCTAATGCAGCTTATGACCCTAAGATCCACTGACCATCAAACTGGAAGTGGGACAGGAGACCGTGTGAAAATACATATACTGATCATTTTGTCTGCAGTGTGTGGGACAGTTGGAGGGTACTCACTGATTGTGATGAAGCTGGAGGGATTCTCCTAGACTACTGGAAAGGGAGCAAGCATGGGTTTTGATCACTTCCTTTTCTTCTTTTTTATTCCAATTTAGTTTAATTTTTAATGTGAGTGCCTATGTGCTCATCTATTGCTCATCACTCATAAATATGGACTTGGCTTAAGTGTGATAGAGATGTCAGACCTGAAAAGTCATACACAGGTGAGATGTTCCTGGAGTTACATCAACGATGTCTTAAATAATTTATCTGTGGAGCCAAATAAGCCAGGCAACGTGGCAATGTTATTCCCTTCAATAGTTTTTTATTCTAACCAGAGCAAACACTAGAATCAAGCCTGACTCAAGTTTATTTTCTTGATCAGCACTGTGCAATGAATCAAGCCCCAGGCTAAATTAAAGAGGCTTCCAGATGATAGTAAGCAGAGCTTTTACTTTCAAATATTTTTTTTTGTGAACATCCTTGAAGTTTTTAATTCAATTTTGCTGTAGTTCACAAATGATGAGGAAATTAAGAAACAAAACAAACGTAGAAAGAAATAACATGCAATATTCATGAGAAGGGTATCTGCACCAAAAGCCAAACCATATTGCCACTCCTTAATCAATAAAATATACTTATGAAACTAAGTATGGGAATGGATTCACAAGTGAAAGCAATTAAATTACTAGAGACTAATGTGTAGTTGTGTTTCACTTGAGACATAGAAATTAACTAGGTATTCACTTTTTGCACATAGAATCATAGAATAACTAGGTTGGAAGAGACCCACCGGATCATCGAGTCCAGCCATTCCTATCAAACACTAAACCATGCCCCTCAGCACCTCATCTACCTGTGCCTTAAACACCACCAGGGAAGGTGACTCAACCACCTCCCTGGGCAGCCTGTTCCAGTGCCCAATGACCCTTTCTGTGAAGAATTTTTTTCCTAATATCCAGCCTAAACCTCCCCTGGCAGAGCTTGAGGCCATTTCCTCTTGTCCTGTCCCCTGTCACTTGGGAGAAGAGGCCAGCACCCTCCTCTCTACAACCTCCTTTCAGGTAGTTATAGAGAGCAAAAATAAATCAGACTGGAAAGAAACGCAGATCCCTACTTAAAGCAGGTTCTTACATTGGGTCTGACTAGGGTGCTCAGAGCTTCACTCATTCAGGCTTGAAACTATAATAAGAAGAAAACTTGAGAAATTCCAGATGCCTGAAGTTCTTCCTGATTATCTTTCTTTTTGATGGGTCATTTGCTGTAAAGCTAGCTCCATTTTCTTACTTTTGTTTCTCTTCACTCAGAATATGGTCACTCCTTAACTGCTAGCAAATTTGAGATTGCTGATCCTATAGTGCTACTTCTAGATGGAAAAAAAATTAACAGCATATCTCCCCAGGCTTTATACTAGTCATCGCTATAAGCAGCTAGAGAATGCTTGATCCTAGTATTTAACTCAACGCTGTGGTTTATTTCTATGTCAAACTCCTCCGATGCAGGTTGATCACCAAGTAGTATCTTAAACTAGACAACTGCTAAGCTAAGAAGTAACTCATTGCTAGCTCTGTAATTTGGATCAAGTTACTACAACCAAGGATTTAGTCTAAAAAATGTTCACCCCAAAACATAAACTGTTTTAAAGCAAAGTCTTGATAAACCAGCCATGGTCTTGTCCTAACTTACTCAAAATCCCTCCAATTTTCTTTCACATTACAAACTGCAATAACAGATCAAAAGTTCTGCAGAGCTTTAAGCAGTACTGCCTGAGCTAAGGCGTGCTCGTAGGGGATGTACTTAAATCCATGCTTCTTGCATTTCAACTAGGTGTCACTTTCTAGTTTAATCAAAGGTCCTGTCTTCATCTACATCTACCCTAAAATAAATTGGTAGATAATTTTTCAAAACACTTTAAAAATGGATCAAGGAGAGACACAGAAAGATCTTCACAGCCTAAATGATAGTTTCTCTGTACCTGAAAACTGATTCATGTGAAGTCAGGACGCAGACTGAAAACAAAGTCAATATTTCCAAATAAGTTCGGTATGTACTTATTCTGAACTAAATTTTTCCTTCCTAGCCTCATCAAGTTAATTTCAAACTATATCAAACTAAGCAGAATGAAGAGCTACTTAAAATATAGTACTATCACTCACAGGAGTCTTCTTGCAAAATAAATACTGTTAATTAAATAAATGCTGTAGTATATCACACAGTAAATTTGCTCTATAGATGAAACCTAAAAAGCTAAAAAAATTGACTAAGTTTACATATTTAAAATAACTTCTGTGCCTTCTTGATACTGAAGGCAGGAGCTCTAAAAAGAGTTCTAACTTCCATTATCCCCTCCTCAAGTAATCAAAAAATTTGGAAGTTATCTTCCTCATGGTTTCAGTTTAATAATAAAAGGAAGCTGCTTCTAGAGAAATAACATCAAGAAATTAGGATTCCTCTTTTCTACACCTCCTCCTGGAATCACAAGACTCAATAAGAACCTCATGTTTCCAGCACTTACTGCTGCAGAGAACATCTCGAATGGAAGGCAAGTCCATAAGAAGCAATTCTTGCCCTTGTTTCTTAATCATAAAACTCAGAATACAGATATTTTAAATATCAAGTTGGTATAAAATTAATTGCTGGTTTTCCCCATCAACTTCAAAGCTTAGAATAAAATCAATTAATTAGAATAAGAACCATTAGAAGGTATGCATTTTTGCCAACAAGAAACAAGTCTGTCTATTCTGGTAGCAAAGGATTCTGGAGTTCTGGAACTGATGGATCCTTTGAAGGAATTTTGAGCTGCTGCTTGGTTGTGGAAAACCTTTTCTTGCAGTAGGTTTTTGAGATACTTAAAAATTTGGTCATTAGTGGGAGAGAGGTCTGGTGAGTAAGCTGGGTGAAGCAGAATTTTGTAGCCAAGCTCATGCAGCTTCTGCTGCATGTCTCATTTCCGAGATATAGGGTTGGGCATTGTCATGGAGATGAGTTGGTTCTTTCTGATTGACCAATGTTGGACGTAAATGTTGCAGTTCTTGGTGCATTTTGTTAATTTCCCAGATATATTTCTCTGCTGTAGTGGTTTCACCAGAATTCAAGAAGCTGTAGTGGATGATGAAGTGGTGACCAGGGGGGTAAACACCCTCCCACAGTAGAGGAGGATCAGGTTTGTGACCACCTGAGGAACCTGAACATTTATAAGTCTATGGGACCTGATGAGATGCATCTCGAAGTCCTGAGGAAATTGGCCATTGTGGTTGCCAAGACACTCTCCATGATATTTGAAAAGTCATGGCAGTCAGGAGAAGCCCCTGGTGATTGGAAGAAATGTAATGTTGTGCCCATATTTTAAAAGGGCAGAAAAGACGACCCTGGGACTACTGACCTGTCAGCACCACCTCTGTGCCTGGGAATATCATGGGACAGATCCTTCTAGAAGCTATGCTAAAGCACATGGAGGACATGGAGGTGACTAATGGCAGACAGGATGACTTCACCAGGAGCAAATCCTGTATGACCAACTTAGTGGCTTTCTATGATGGGGTAACCGCAGCAGTGGACACAGGTAAACCAACAGGTGTGATCCGTTTAGACTTCTGTAAAGCCTTTGACACGGTCCCCCACAATATCCTCCTCTCTAAATCGGAGAGATATGGATGTGATGGATGGACTATTTGGTGGGTAAGAAACTGATTGGATGGCCATATTCAAAGAGTAGTCGTCAATGGCTCAATTTCCAGATGGGGATCTGTGACAAGTGGTGTCCCTTAGGGATCCATACTGGGAATGGTGCTGTTTAATACTTTCATCAAACATACTGACAGTGAGATTGAATGTACCCTTAAGCAAGTTTGCAGATGACACCAAGCTGAGTGGTGTAGTTGCTACACCGGAAGGACGGGATGTCATCCAGAGGGACCTGGACAAACTGGAGAAGGTCCTACACCTGGATCAGGGCAATCCCCGATATTAGTACAAGTACATGATGGGGGATGACATGATTGAGAGCAACCCTGCAGAGAAGGAGTTGGGGGTGCTGGTCGATGGGAAGCTCAACATGAGCCAGCAACGTGCGTTTAAAGCCCAGAAGGCCAACCGTATCCTAGGCTGCATCAAAAGAAGTCTGGCCAGCAGGTCAAGGGAGGTGATTCTGCCCCTCTATTGCTCTCTTGTGGGACCTCATCTGGAATACTGTGTCCTGTTCTGGAATCCTCAACATAAGGAGGATCTGGAGCTGTTGGAGCAGGTCCAGAGGAGGGCTACAAAGATGATCAGAGGGCTGGAGCGCCTTCCATAGGACAGGCTGAGAGAGTTGGGCTTGTTCAGCCTGGAGAAGAGAAGGCTCTGAGGAGATCTTATAGCGACCTGCCAGTACCTGAAAGGGGCCTACAAGGAAGCTGGAGAGGGACTATTCATAAAGGCTTGTGGTGACAGGATGAAGCGGAACAGGTATAAACTGGAGAGGGGAAGATTTAAGCTTGATATAAGGAAGAATTTCTTCACCATGAGAGCAGTGAGGCACTGGAACAGGTTGCCAAGGGAAGTTGTGGCTGCCACATCCCTGGAGGTGTTCAAGGCCAGGCTGGATGGGCCTTGGGCAGCCTGATCTAGTGGGATGACCCTGCCCGTGGCAGGGGGGTTGGAACTAGATGATCTTTAAGGTTCCTACCAACCCGAACTATTCCATGATTCTATGATTCTATGTTTATACTTGCTGGTCACCAAATAGTGACCATAACTTTCTTTTGATATAGTTTTGGTTTGGGAAGTGTTTTGCTGCTTCACTTCCAGCCACTGCATAGAATCCCATCAGTTTTCAGATAAAATCCAATTTTTGTCACATTTCACAATGTGATCAAGAAACGGATTATTTTTTTTGTGCAAAAGCAGCATAGAGCAGACTTCATGGCAGTGGTTTTTTTAATTTTTGTTCAGCTTGTGCAGCACTTTTTTCAAGCTTTTTTGATTTTCCAGTTTGGTGCAAATGTCAAACAACTGTTCAGTGGTCAACGTTTAGTTCTTCTGCAACCTCTCCAGTTTTTTTACTTGGGCCCTCTTCAATAATGGCTATTGGTTGTTGTCTTATTGCAGAAGGATGCTTATGACCCTCCTCATCTTCAAGGCTGTTGTTCCTGTTACAAAATTTTTGGAACCAATGTCAAGCTGCATGTTCATTGACGGTCCACTTGCCAAATACTTGGTTGATATTGCAAGCAGTTTCCACTGCTTTACATACCGTTTTGAACTTACACAACAAAATCACTCAAATTTGCTTTTTTCCATCTTTAGTTTAACAGGATAAAGTAAGATAGAATAAACAGTGTAAACAAAACTATTAACATAAATAAGTAGAGCAAATTTTGCTCTTAAAAATGGTATACTACAGGAATACAGTTAAATAGAAGTTTGATCCAAAATAAGCATCACATTTTACAGCAATAAAAACAGGAATTACTTTTGCACCAACCTATGCTTTTCTTGAAAATGTGACTCTTGAATACAGCCAGGCAAAACCCTTATCAAACCCTATAAATAGAACCTTACAGGTTTTCAATTTTCTGATTTCTAAGTGAGTATATTTTGATCAGTTGGACCACAATCTTTAAAAACTTGGAGCTGAAACTAGTGTTTAAACGAAAAACTGTTTTCTGTGTTCCTTGATACCAAGTCACAGGCATATATTTTCCTTCATCCTGTAGGTAATACGGCATAATAATTAACTGTGGTTTAAGCTGTGCATCTAGTTTTGGTAGCATTTTATCCTTATTTTTATCTTATCCACACTACTGGAAAGGCAGCAGAGAATAAGGATTAGTGTGCGTACCTCACTGCCGAGGTGGGAGGCTATCCATCATTTTATAAACAACTACATTTTGTCCAGCTCTTACCTGTTTCTTCTGGGCTTGATACAAACCCCATAAAGCCAACTGGAGGTTTTCAATTCAATTCAAAAGGCTTTGAATCAGGCCATTATCTCTGTTTGCAACAAAAAAATTGCAGAGCACAGTAGAGACCACGGGGACATGCGTATAGTCCTGATTCAAGTCAGCGCACTTTGCACTTTTTTAAGTCTATAAGACTCTTTGTCTGAGACAGAGACTCGGTTGTCCTTTCCGATGCCTCCCTTTTTCTCACTGTTGAAGCACAAGTCCAACATTTGCCTGCCTGCACAGCAAATCACCAGCCAAGAGCCTGACCCTGCAATCAACAAGCTCCTTGGAGGACTTGATGACATATAGTCCCAACCTATAGCCTAACTGCCTCCTTATGCCTTTGCTCGCTGCCTCCCCACGGCCAGTGCTCATCCATGGTATGCCTGGCCCGTATCCACGGCAACCAGAATGCCCAGCCAGGGCTGCCTCTGCCCTTGCCACCCGTTACTGCTTCATCTTTCAAGTGTAAGGCATTGCAGCGTGGCCCCCTTCCTTTGCTGCTCAAAATGCACCAGCAGAGGATAAGCAGGCTCATGCAAGAAAGAAGAATGTAATAATTAAATTAAAAAATGGATCTAAGGAGAAGGGAAAATAAAAGCAGCACTTGCACTGTGGCTTTTCTTGGAGGAAGAGGAGGGAACTGCCTGGTTGGGCAGGCACCCATTTCTGCCTCGGTCATTGCTGGGGTGTAATGAGCAATGGTGGGGATCAAAGAGGAAGGTTGTGATGGTGTGTCTATGCTCAGGTCTGGAGCCTGCTCTGGAAAGGAACAATAAAATATAAAAACACATAAAACCCCTGGCGTGCTGAGGAATGAGCTGAAATGCATTCAAGGCTTTTGCACCCTTATATGTACACAGCCAGGCACGGATATGCACAGTCATTTCTGCAGCCTCATCACCACTGAATTAAATGCAAGGGTTTTTCATTGCAGTTTTCCAGGAAAAACTGTAAATCAAACTGAACGAGAGGAAATGGGTATGTTTACTCTGTCGTCAACACCAGAGATAAGCATGTTGGCAAACCCCAAACTGGAAAGTGTTGGGGCACTTGATATAGAGACTCTCCAGCAGGCTGCAATTGCAGCTTAAGTTGGTAGTGACATATCTGCATCTGTGCGGCATGGTATTAAACTGAATAAGCTCTGAACTTGGACGTAGCACTGGGAAATGGCTGCTGTTCTATTCCCAGAGTTGAACTAATCAGCCTGCACAGCCCAATCAGACTTTGCCAGCTCAGGCTCCCCACACTATGCTCACACACATAGCACTGGCATGGCCTTTGCTGGCAGCCAGAGAAGCAGTCTACGCTACTGTGAGGAGTGCTGCAAACCACCCACTCCAAGTATTGCCAGTTCTCCCTAGTAACAGGATTTTATCTCCTCTTTGAGTTAGTTGGTGCTGTAGAGATAGAAGAAGCTGTTGCCTTCACATAGTTTTTAGCAACTTTGACAGGTTTGCCTTTGCTACAGTCCCTCCTCACAGAGAGACACGGCCAAGGAACTCTACAAGCTACAAGTCCCTATTGGACGCAGAAGGAACAACAGTGACAGGGGATAAGGAAAAGGCTGAGGTACTTAATGCCTTCTTTGCCTCAGTCTTTAGTTGTAAGGAGGGTCGTTCCGTCTGTGTACTAACCCAGGAGCTAGAGGAGCAAAATCATAGAATCATAGAATCGTAGAATAACCAGGTTGGAAGAGACCCACCGAATCATCGAGTCCAACCAAAATGAGGCTCCTGTGATCCAAGAGGAGGTGGTCAGAGCCTTGCTAGCCCAACTAGACACCCACAAGTCTATGGGGCCGGATGGGATTCATCCAAGGGTATTGAAGGAGCTGGCGGATGTGCTGGCAAAACCCCTTTCCATCATCTTCCAACAGTCCTGGAAGACTGGGGAAGTCCCACTGGACTGGAGGCTGGTTGATGTTGTGCCCATCTACAAGAAGGGTCGCAGGGAGGACCCAGGAAACTACAGGCCTGTCAGTCTGACCTCAGTGCCAGGGAAAGTCATGGAGCAGGTGATCTTGAGTGCTATCACGAAGCACATGCAAGAGAACTGGGTGATCAGGCCCAGTCAACACAGGTTCACAAAAGGCAGGTCTTGCCAAACTAACCTGATCGCCTTCTATGACAAAGTGACTCGGCTGCTGAATGAGGGAAAGGCTGTGGATGTATCTTCCTGGACTTCAGTAAAGCCTTTGACACAGTTTCTCACAGCATTCTGCTTGAGAAACTGTCAGCCTCTGGCCTGGACAGGCGCACACTCTCCTGGATGGAAAACTGGTTGGATGGCCGGGCCCAGAGAGTGGTGGTAAATGGTGTGAAATCCAGCTGGAGGCCAGTGACAAGTGGGGTTCCCCAGGGCTCAGTGCTGGGTCCAGCCCTGTTCAATGTCTTTATCAATGACCTGGATGAAGGCATCGAGTGCACCCTTAGCAAGTTTGCGGACGACACTAAGCTGGGTGGAAGTGTCGATGTGCTGGAGGGTCGGGAGGCTCTGCAAAGGGATCTGAACAGGCTGGACCACTGGGCAGAGACCAATGGGATGAGGTTTAATAAGTCCAAATGCCGGGTCCTGCACTTGGGGCACAACAACCCTATGCAGTGCTACAGACTAGGAGAAGTCTGTCTAGAAAGCTGCCTGGAGGAGAGGGACCTGGGGGTGTTGGTTGACAGCCGACTGAACATGAGCCAGCAGTGTGCCCAGGTGGCCAAGAAGGCCAATGGCATCTTGGCTTGTATCAGAAACAGTGTGACCAGCAGGTCCAGGGAGGTTATTCTCCCTCTGTACTCGGCACTGGTGAGACCACTGCTCGAATCCTGTGTTCAGTTCTGGGCCCCTCACCACAAGAAGGATATTGAGGCTCTGGAGCGAGTCCAGAGAAGAGCAACAAAGCTGGTGAAGGGGCTGGAGAACAGGCCTTATGAGGAACGGCTGAGAGAGCTGGGATTGTTTAGCCTGGAGAAGAGGAGGCTGAGGGGAGACCTCATTGCTCTCTACAACTACCTGAAAGGAGGTTGTAGAGAGGAGGGTGCTGGCCTCTTCTCCCAAGTGACAGGGGACAGGACAAGAGGAAATGGCCTCAAGCTCCTCCAGGGGAGGTTTAGGCTGGACATTAGGAAAAAATTCTTCACAGAAAGGGTCATTGGGCACTGGAACAGGCTGCCCAGGGAGGTGGTTGATTTACCTTCCCTGGAGGTGTTTAAGGCACAGGTGGATGAGGTGCTAAGGGGCATGGTTTAGTGTTTGACAGGAATGGTTGGACTCGATGATCCGGTGGGTCTCTTCCAACCTAGTTATTCTATGATTCTATGATTCCATGAAGAATTGCTACAAGAAGAAGGAGTCAGAGGAAGCCTCTGAAATGTGGAAAGGAAGAGCATTTGATCATGTCTTTTACAGGAATCGATATGGCCCTTAAGTGGAATAGCTAATCAATGAGCTGGGAGGTAGGCAGTGGAAGGTACAGCTAGGAAAATACAACATCAACTGATCAGATCTTGTAGATTTCGGGAGTCGGCATCCCTGCCCCAAAAGATAGTGCATCATAGAAATGTCTATGCTCTGATCTTATAGAGCCTTCTGCAGGAATACCTAAAGCATAGGCCAAAATCCCACAGCTCACAATAAATCATTGCAACTGTCTAGTGCCTCATGACAATAAACAGCAGGAGATACAGAAAAATAAGGCAGACAAAAAAAGTCTGACATGTTAATGTACAGATTTCCTGATTTTGAGGGGTACTTGTCCTGAGACTTGACCTCTGGCCACAGAAATGCATCATTCCCGTCATCTCAAGGAGGGATTATAGTGCTCAATATATAGCCCTGCCCAGAAGCATCCCTCAGTATTCAAGTAAGAATGGCCAGTGTCATGAAATGGTCCCTGAGACATGTTGTAAGCTTTGAAACTGAAAATTAATCACTGTAGAAGCATGAGAAGGGACAGCACCTAAGTTCAAATTCAGTCAAAACTTTTGGGGTTGTTTTGGTTTAAATTCCACAAGGAGCAGGAAAAAAGCATGAAGATAGCAAGAAAGAAAAATAAATAAATAAATAAATAAATTATACCATTTTTCTCTAGAGCTGACATGATATTGAAGTAACACATGGTTTCCAAAAACTAGTTAGTCAAATGGGAAATGTTTTCCCATGAACTACTGAGAAGCACTAGGTGATCTCTTAAAGTACAGTTGCACATTGACAACAACATTTCCAGTCCTTGCCAGGCAGTATATAAAAAAAAAAAAAAAAAGCCAAAATTACCAAATAAAAACCTCACAACTCCACCAAACAAAACCACAAAATGTCTCCACAATTCCAAAACTCTAAACAACTCATCTGGTTTTTAACTCAGCAGCCCAAAACAGAGGCACAAAAGTCTGAGAAATTTACAGCTTGAAATAGGGTTTGAGTGTAAATTGCTATGCAGTTCCAAACTCTGCAATTGCTGTTTCTTTCAGAATTCTGACTCTTTTTCCTTATGAAAACAAGCTGTGGAAAAGAACAAACCGAACAGATTAAACTAATGAGAAGTTGACTCAAGGTAATGTACATGTTATCACTGAAAAGGCACTTGCTGCAGAGTATCTTGTCACAAGGTGGGCATTGATGCATCCTTGCATTCAGAAGTAGCTCCCATCATGGCCCCAGCTCTGAGGCAGGGAAAAAAGTAGGCCTGATGTAGCTTTTCAAATTGATGCTGCTTGTGGAGAGGAACAAACAGCTCGTCTCCAACTGAGGGGCTGACTCTTGTCATTTATTCATGGCCAGCCCCCTGCCTGGATGGAAATAAAAATGTTTCAAAGATGACTGTGTGGGGGAGCTGGAGGACAGCTTGGAGGCACACTGAGGTTAGCACATTAATTTTTTATCTCTGGAGACTGGGTATCCAATTATGCTTAGAGTACACAAATGATTTTGGTTGGTCTCTCCAGTAGAGATTTATCCACATCATAAAATCTGTAGTGGAGTTGGGCAGAACAGGCTGATGGCACAAAATAGCATACACAGGTGGCTTTTCAGGTCAGATGCGCAAGGTAGCAGAGTGACAGGAGGGCATAGGACAGCATTCTCATTAACTGTGTGTGTTGTGGGATGGATCAACCTGCACAGAGTAGCTAGGCCAGCAACAGCCCACTCAATGTGCTTCATTTAGGATTGTCATTGGCCAAAGTGCTTGTGTTTACTGCACAGCTGTCTGTAACCAACGTCTTACACAGCAGCAAAATGCCACTGAAAACTCTTCTCATTTAAAGAAGAGGAAGTTTTTTTCCATGCAGACACACTATCCTATTCTCAAAGGAATTAAGGAAGAGCATTTATACTAGTACATTCATTCACATACACATTTCAATGGATAGAATTCTAATGTAATTCCTGTATCAGAAATGCCTCAAAATTTGTGAACACCAGCTGCCCTCAGAGCTGGCCTGTGCCCATAGAGTGATAGGGAATAAAACAGCAGGTGTTTTGTGGCAGGCTTGGATGCGCCCTGGGCTCACAAATCTCACACTCTCAGTGCCAATATGTAGAGGAAAAGCCAGATAAAAAAAAAAGCTGAGAATGCTGTGGGATCATTTCTTTTTATCAGTGGAGCTGGGGGAAGGGCAGTTGACTTTTTAAGGGTTTTCTATAACTTCTTTTTCACAGTTCCATACTCAGGTGAAATAAAATAGAAAGGGGGAAAAAATGCATGTGTGGGCAGAGACAAGATTAGGCACTGAGGAAGGGATGTTTATCTGTGACAAAGGGCTAGGCAAGATGCACAAACAAAGCAACTAAATCTCAGTCAAGGCACAGGCTGAGATGTTTTAGGAAAGCAAAGGGCCAGAGAACACTGTTGAAATATCTTCCACATTGCAAAGGGTAATCTTAAGGTGAGGGAGAAGGACAAAAGCAGAGAGAGATGTAAATAAACACACATTCTACAATAGTCAAGGACAGATAGATGTGCCAAGGAGGCAAGACTTGGGACTTGGGCCAGTCTGCATTCTTCAATACACTTATATTAAGTGGTTCACAGTTTCAGGTAGGTTCCTCCTATCTACATTTCTTTTCCAATTTCTGGATAATTTACTGAACTACCAAAATTGACCTGAGCATGAGAACAGTAAAGATTAAGGGGACTCTGTTTGCAGAAAGATAGATGGTTCAGGAGCCACCAGCTCCTGAGCTGGCATCAGCAAGGGTTTCAATAGCTGAATCCTGCAGAAGCAGTGCTCCAGAAATTTCAGTTCTGCATCAGCTAGGCTGCTGTTACCACAGATAGTGCAGGGAACGGGGGTTGCACAGGAGATGCGGGTACAAAGGAAGGAAGTTCATACTGCAGCCGCCTGCCTGAACTTTGCTGACCCAGTGCTCACCTCCCACAGCGCAACACATTCCAAATGGCTGGTTTGAATCATCCTTGCCTTTTCTAAATCAGGCTGCTCATATCTCTCTGACACACTGCTAAGCAAATAACCAGACTCTGCTCTATACCATATCTCTGGTCCTCCTGTTCAGTAGGTTAAGGATTAGCTATTTGGATTAACATCACTCCCGCCTTCTCTTCCTGTCTGCTCCCTCCCCCGCCCCCCCCAAGCCCATGCAGAGAGGATTCTTGAAGCCCAAGCCCTGCAACACTGCAGACCTGTCAAATCTAATTCATAACACATGCCTAGCAGTTCTTAGGGGAGAGGAGGGATCTGATGCCCTGGCTCCCCACCATCCCCCTGTACAAAGGGACCATTTAATGACTGCACATTAGCAATGTGGACAATTAGCATACACATGGAAGACAAATGGCAGCATAAATTAAATACCACCAAGTGAAAGAGCAAAGATGCAAGATCTGAGCTCAAGGCTGTAAACAAATAAACAGGAAAAAAAGAACAAACAGCCATTGCGACAGCTAAGCCATTTGGGAGAGTTACCTTCCAGCATCTGGGACTTTCCCCAGGGGTGATCTTCACATTTGTATGGACATTGCCTGTACTTCAGTGGCTCCTGGCTGGTTGTTAAGCAGATTCTTTCTGCTCAGGAATCTGAATCTCAGAGTAGTTCACCCCACTGGCTTTAAATTTCTACCTGTATGGGGATCTGTGCATCAGCAAGCTTCTGCTTGCCACACACAGCACAAAGGTTCTTTGGGAGAACACAAGACTGAGCAGCTCCTGCTCTACCTTTTCCCATAGTGTAGAGTACACCTTTCTGTACATGGGTGAAGGTAGCTGCTGAAATAAAATGTTTTCCTACTTCCATATTTCTTTCAGGTCTTCTTAATGTATTAAAATTTGTTTGCTTGGGTATTTTTCCCCATAAGCCTTTTATTGCTTTGTCCACATTGTTCATTACTTTGAACTAAAATGACACAGTTAACATGGTGATCTGGAAGAACTTTTTGAAAGTGAACAAAGGCATCTACACAAATCCCAAGGTGAAAGCAACCATCACATAGTATTGCATACTGGAACACTGAGTAACAGGGCCTTAGAGACTTGCGAAATCAGTAATAAAACAGTCTCCTTGACTCCCAATTCTGTGCCTAAGAAGCAGAGGAAGGACAGTCAAATTGGGTTATCTAGGCCACTAAGACCTCTTTCAGCCCTTTATCAGCGTGGGGAATCTCAACACATAACTCTACTCTCCTCCCATGTTCCATCTCTCCTCCCTGCAGATAAGTGCTGATGCTTTTTCATAGTTTCCCAAACTGTAACTAAGAAATGGCTTTTGGTAAAGTTGATGGTAAGCCATCTGGGGAGGAGATGCAGGGATAAGAGGGACAAGTTCTGTTAATTTCATACCTAAATAACTGAGACATGGGTAAAGGTATCTTATTCAAAGATAAAACAAAGACAGTCCCCTCAAACTATATGTGAATTTCCTAGGCATCTCTGCTAACAGCCACTGTGAGATTGCTTGATGATGGACAGATTGGGCATGTCTTCTTTCCCCCCTCTCCTTGCCACCTCCTCTCCACAGGAGCACTAATGGAAAAGTGACTTGCTGCAGAGATAATGCTGGGTTTGAAATGAATTCCTGACTAGCTGAGCCAGCACCCATATGAGCTGTGGCTGATTAGCTCTAAGCATCCAGGTCCCTATCACTCACAACAGAGCCAGGCAATCACACCAGCCTCTATAAGGCAAAGACAGGGTGGAGGAAACATCCCTGAAAAGGATATCAAAGGCAAAGGGAAAATACTACTCACGTTTGTGGTTTTCATTTCTGTGGACAGGGGAAGAGCGAGTCTCCTGTTCGCGGGCTTCATCGCCCTCTTCGCTGGCAAGATGAGTATGAGCATAATGGTAGCTCAGCCCAGGCCTGTTCTTGTAACGCTTCCCACAGACTAGAAGGAAGGGAGATAAGAGGAAGAGAAAATTGAAACATCAGTTTTCTGCAACAATGGCAACACCCTCACAAATAACACTCCCTTCTGCCCTGAGAGCAGCACTACACATTCCATGGGCCTGCCCAAAATTCTTCCAGCTGACCCTGTTGAAAGGTAATAGAAAGGCAACCTTGCAGCTGCAAGTCATAGAACAAGGTTTGTTCCCACCGTGCTGCCAGCAGTCCTTCCTACAGGCCTAGGCAAATGCTCATTCAGTCTGTACAGCTAATACAGCCCTAATCCTCTCTGCTGAGATTACTAACAAGATCGCACATAAAATTAAATGAAACACCAGTTCCAATGTTAGTGCTGCATAATGCATGCCTATGGGAACTGAACTGAGAAGAAAGTACGTTATTTTATTCATTACTGCTCTTTGAGAAAAGGGAATATTTTGGGGGGTTGTCTTTTTTGAAAGAAAAGTCTTTCTGTAAAAGGGTAATAAACAGCTTTATTTGCATATTCACAGTCAAGACAAGGAGATGGAAATCATCCACTATTTCTTGCTACAACATTTAGTAGTGATATTTCTTTGTCCAGGTAAATTTCACATTCAACATCCCAATAAATAATACAATGTGTGACAGAGAATCCTCCTTCTGAACTTATTTTAGGACTAAGTCAACAGGTGTTAGGAACAGAATCAAACAATTCAGGGTTAGGAAAAGTCTACATTTGCACAGGAACTGCACCACAAGGGCACACTTCATCATAAGATTCATTACACTCAAATTCACCTTCTATAAAGATCTTAATTCATATTATTGTCTCTAGAAGTTATCTCTTTTAATCTCCAAAGCAGTCTCTGAAGGTCCATTTTCTTTTATACAGCTATTTCGTCTACCAGATACAATTATTGCCATTTTAAAAGATTAGGAAACAAAGGCAAAGAAGCTTGGTGACCTTCCTGCAATTTTTCACTCCCAGCCACATTTTCAGTCACTTTATTAGCTTCATTAACTTCAAGGATTCCACAGGGGAAAATCCTGTATGACCAACTTAGCAGCTTTCTGTGACTGGGTAACCACAGCAGTGGAGAAGGGTAAACCAACAGATGTGATCTATCCAGACTTCTGTAAAGCCTTTGACACGGTCCCCCACAATATCCTTCTCTTTAAATCAGAGAGATATGGATGTGATGGATGGACTATTTGGTGGTTAAGAAACTGATTGGATGGCCATATTCAAAGAGTAGTCGTCAATGGCTCAATTTCCAGATGGAGATCTGTGACAAGTGGTGTCCTTTAGGGATCCATACTGGGAATGGTGCTGTTTAATACCTTCATCCAAGATATTGACAGTGAGATTGAATGCACCTTCAGCAAGTTTGCAGGTGTCACCAAGCTGAGTGGTGTAGTTGCCACACCAGGAAGGACGGGATGTCATCCAGGGGTAGACGGACAGGCTGGAGAAGTGGCCTGTGAGAACCTCATGAGGTTCAACAAGGCCATGTGCAAAGTCCTACACCTGGATCGGGGCAATCCCCAATATCACTAAACGATGCGGTATGACCTGATTGAGAGCAACCCTGCAGAGAAGGAGTTGGGCGTGCTGGTCGATGGGAAGCTCAACATGAGCCAGCGATATGCGCTGGCCCAGAAGGCCAACCATATCCTGGACTGCAGCAAAAGAAGTCTGGCCAGCAGGTCAAGGGAGGTGATTCTGCCCCTCTATTGCTCTCTTGTGGGACCTATCTGGAATACTGTGTCCTGTTCTGGAATCCTCAACATAAGGAGGATCTGGAGCTGTTGGAGCAGGTCCAGAGGAGGGCTACAAAGATGATCAGAGGGCTGGAGCGCCTTCCATAGGACAGGCTGAGAGAGTTGGGCTTGTTCAGCCTGGAGAAGAGAAGGCTCTGAGGAGATCTTATAGCGACCTGCCAGTACCTGAAAGGGGCCTACAAGGAAGCTGGAGAAGGACTATTCATAAAGGCTTGTGGTGACAGGATGAAGCGGAACAGGTATAAACTGGAGAGGGGCAGATTTAGACTAGACATAAGGAAGAATTTCTTCACCATGAGAGTGATGGGGCACTGGAACAGGTTGCCAAGGGAAGTTGTGGATATCCCATCTCTGGAGGTGTTCAAGGCCAGGCTGGATGGGCCTTGGGCAGCCTGGTCTGATGGGATGTCCCTGCTCGTGGCAGGGGGTTGGAACTGGATGATCTTTAAGGTCACTTCCAGCCCTAACTCTTCTATGATCCTATGAAACGTCATGCCCAGTACTCTGTACTGCACAGCTTGCTTAGGAAAGTGAAGAAAGTGGTGTCAGAAGAAAGAAAAGAACCCATAAGTCTCTAGTTTTCAGTCTTATTTTCAGACTTCTTGAAAAAATCTCCAAGGGGGAAGTCACCATGCATTCCTACGAACTTCCCTCAGCTCCAATACTGCAAATGTGTCCTGCAATGTGTAAAGATATTTCCCATTCCCCAGACACCTCAGTCTAAGAATGTCATATGGCTCCACTAATAAAAAAAAATCAAACCCAGGATCCACTCCAATTATCCATTTACATCTAAGTAAGACTTCCATTATTATACTTCCCTGATACTAATCACAAAAAGCCAATTGATGGACTACATCCTAGAACAGATGATAGAAAATTGTAAATCAAAGCTTAGTATAACGTATTTCATTCTACATCTCCTCTAGCTGATTTGCAAACTCCCTGAAGGAAAATACTTTGCCTTATTAAAAATGTGTATAACAACCTGAAGGTAAGAGTGAGTGATCTGGAATATTACCTACTTTTATCCTAGTTTTCTCCATTATGCAAGATGATGACCTTACAGTTATCATAACAGGACGAAAGTTTTTTTCTAAATGTAATATGTCCTTATACACAGGTCTTTTAAATATTGAATTCCCTTGATTTAGAAATGAGAACTACCGCAGGAAGGAGTGTTGGAGAGAAGTGAAATGCCCAGATACATATGCACATTCATTCTTCAAAGCATCTGCCCTCATTTCATATGTAAACGTAACTCTACTGCCAGGTATTTTGAACAACTAGACTGCTCTTAGATGAATGCTTTCTGTAAAAACTAAGTTCGGTCTCCCTTCTTCTAATACTAGCCATGTATTCTCCTCCTGCATCCTAGAGAGGAAAATTCCTTCTCTTCTGCAGTCCTACAGAGCAAAGCACAAGCAGTGGAAAAGATGCTGACAGGGAGCCAAACAAGATATATATCACACAGAGGTAATCATCAAACTGGAGACAGCTACAAATTGCTCGCTCTTTAAATTATTTCAGAAAGATAACCCCCTCTAATCACACTAATGTTACAGCATTTCTTAGAAAGGAGAGACAGATTAACATGCTAGCAGATTATTTATCATACTAAGTACCCTGCTCTATCCCCCTTACTTGTGTGCATTTGAAGATGAAAGTTAAAAAATAATTCTTCTACTATGAATTACTGATCCTGCCCAAAAACTTCCATCTAATTAAATTCTTTTCAGAGCACTATTAGGTGATCAGTGTTGTACTGACACAGGAGGAGGCACTTGGAGTTAATAGCTATGTGATATATGCTATTCAACTCTACCTTGCTCTTATATACCATTAATGCTAACCTAGCTACAAAATCAGATAGGCACTAAAATCCTGTCCTATTTACTTATTAGAGAAAGTTTTAAATGGGAAACCAAAAATATTTCTGAAATTTCTACCAGATTTTATTCAGCTTTACCTGAAAACATGTCTGCAATTCTAGCTCTGTTGTTGTTACCTCACAAAAGCACCATGTCCTCAAACATAGGACTCATGCGTCTTTCTCTCTCAATGCACAAAAGGAAACTTGCATTCCCTGTAGGAAGTCCCAAGGCTGTGGCCTTGCCTCCATTCCCTACAGGATTCTGCAGAGATTTTAGCTGCAGAGTCTAGGATAGCATAGAAAATCAGATGGGTCTGCAGACTTAGTCTTCTCCAGCAAAATATATCAGCTGACCAGGAAAAAGCAGCAAGTATTGATATAAGCTGAGGCAGCAGTAATTCTGCATCTCAGCCTTTCCCACTGCCAAAATGCTTTCAGATGGCCTTCAAGGGTGGCAGCAAGCTGAGACATGCCTAGCTAAAAAGGAATTTGGAGCTGAGGCAAAGAAGTTCTATTTACATAGCCCCAGCAGATCCTTTGTAGGATGAGAGATGCGCAGATTCCAGGAGCTTTCTTTCTTGGTGTCTAGATTTTTCCACCTTTCACACTTATATTCTGTCATGGAAAATGTCTGAAGTGATGCCATGAGTTGAAATTGCAGACTCTTCCTGTTTCCCAAGCAAATCAGACTTTTGCAGGGGAAAAAAGGTATCATGACGTTAGTCAAGCAGAAGAACCATTGGCTTCAGTGAGACTTTCTAGAATAAGAACTAAGCCAGAACTTCATGGTTTCTCCAAAAGATCAAATCTTCCTGAATTCACTCTAATCTCTTCTTTTCCAGACAGAGCACATTTTATTAATCTACCATATCACTGTGCTAAGAAGTAGCATCTATAAAAGGGCAGTCATTAATAAACACTCAGCTCTTATATAACTCTTCCCACTGCAAGACTGGCTTTTCAAATATTAATTAATCTTCCTCCATATGCCTGAGTGTGAAATACTATTCTTGTTTCACTTCTGAAAAACAAAAATCACAGAGGGGTTAAGTGATTTGCCCGCACAGTGTTCTTTTGTCATTACCAGGACTGGAATTTGTAAGTTCCAGCATATAGACCAGTGCTCACACCACAACTTTCTCACTCTCCAAGCTGACAAAAGCATAATGAGAACTGGTTTCCCCAGCCTGAAATGTACGCTAGTGATTACATTCTTAATGTTATGCAGTTCACATATAGCAAGTGAGAGTGTGACTTTCATAAACTTTGCCAAGTGGCCTTGCCTTTCTTTCAGCAGCTTTGATGGTTTTTATCTTTAATTTTCCTTGCTGGTTAGGCTCATCATCCTCGCATGTGGTAGATTTCATCCTGAATCTTGACACCGGGAAGTTGACTTGATCTTTAATTAGATAGCTGAGCCCAATGAAATCAGCAGGAGTTTGTAGAACGTAACCCACTCCAATTCCACTGAAAGGAATTATTTTGCTATAACCTGATGTGAATGCCATGTTAGGAACAAGCCGGGTAAGTAAGCAAGCAGTAATAAAGTAGTGCAGATCAAATGCCACAAATGGGGAGGCAAGGGATATTTTATTAGGCCACCAGACACTCTCCTATGATAAACTTTACTTTCCTTCTAATTTGAAGACTGAAATGAAGATGTTACACAACTATGTTATGGGGGGGAAAATATAATTTGCAGACAGTTCAATCACAAGCATTGAGAGTTTCATAAGAGAGCTCTGTTCTGAGTTCTGGCCTGTAACAGCCTGAAACTCTTTGGATAAGCAAATTCTCACTCACTGTATGTTGCTCAATGAGTAAAATTAATACAAAATACTTCCCCTGCTTTATAAGGGTATTTGAAATCTATGACTTCAGAGACTTCCTCATCAAATATTTAATGGCTGTCTTGCTGTCATTTTGAAATTGTTACAGATTTGGTCCTTGGCAGGTTTTGAGCTATGTTCCAGTCAGCTCTCCACATATATTTTGCACAATCTGTCACCAGTATGAGACAGAAGGAAACAATCCATGTATTCAGTGGAAACAGGAAACTGGGGAGTACTTTTTATTTTTCACTGAATCTTGACCCCCTCGTTGTCTTTATTTGCTTTTCTCCTTTGCCTCCTGTTCTTTCTTCTCAGCTGGGCTGTGTCAAATGCTAAATCTTAAGTTGAGATGCCTGTTGGCAGGCAGTCATTCTTCAGGGTTATCTTCCTGTCTCAGCATTTGCTCCCATCCAAAAAAACCATTCCTGTTTTTGCATTGGTTTGGTAATACACCAAGTTGAGTGGTGCAGTTGTCATACCAGAAGGATATGATGTCATCCAGAGGGACCTGGACAAGCTGGAGAAGTGGGTCTGTGTGATCCTCGTGAGGTTCAACAAGGCCAAATGCAAGGCAATCTGCAGTTTCAGTACAGGGTGGGGGATGACATCATTGAGAGCAGCCATGCAGAGAAGGACTGGGGGGTGCTGATTGATGAGAAGCCCAACATGAGCCGGCAATGCGCACTCACAGCCCAGAGGGCCAACTGTATCCTAGACTGCACCGAAAGAAACATGGCCAGCAGGTCAAGGGAGGTGATTCCCCTCCTTTACTCTGTTCTCATGAGACCTCCACCTGGAGTACTGTGTCCAGTTCTGGAATCCTCAACATAAGAAGGATATGGAGCTGTTGGAACAGGTGCAGAGGAGGGCTACAAAGATGATCAGAGCACCTCCCATAGGAGGACAGGCTGAGAGAGTTGGGTTTGTTCAGCCTGGAGAAGAGAGGGCTCCGGAGAGACCTACCTTACCGCAGCCTTCCAGCACCTGAAGGGGTCCTATAAGAAGGCTGGGGAGAGACTTTTTAAAAGGGCACATAGTGATAGGATTAGAGGGAATGGCTTTAAACTGGAAGAGGTGAGATTTAGATCAGACATTAGAAAGAAATTCTTCACTATGAGGGTGCCGAGACACTTGAATGGTGGTGTTCAAGGCCAGGTTGGATGCGACCTTGAGCAGCCTGGTCTAGTGGGAAGTGTCTCTGTCCATGGCAGAGGGGTTGTAGCTGGATTATTTAAGGTCCCTTTCAACCCAAATCATTCTATGATTCCATATAATCTCCCTTTTTATACTTATGTCCACACTCTGGCACACCTAGAGATCTCAAATACTTAAGAGTGTATTCTGACCTCCACTGATGGAAAGGCACTGCATTTGTCCATCTTTGATCAATACTATCATTCTACACACCTCTAGTAATAGAGCAGTGATTTAGTAACCCATTTTGTAGGGGATTTTCTGTAGGTAAAAACAGTCCTTGTTTCAGAGCCCCCAGAGTAGAAAACATTCAACTATCAGAGTCAATTCTGTTCCCCTCTCAACATGTGTTCTACTCCAGACCTGTGTTATTCAATATTAAATGCAAATATAAAAAATATAAAATCCTTGCCTCTTTAATCTTAGCTTTTCTACCAATCATGTGCTAAATGCGTTCCAAGTATAGCAGCTACGGTGGGAGAGTTGCTTGTTAGGTTCATCTAAACAATCACATTTTTCTAGATCTTATTGCTTATTAACTACTTAGTCTTTCACTAGAAAGGATAATATCAGGAGATAATTTAGGGCTTAAACTGCTGATAGTTTAAAGGGAAGCTGAAGTCATGGTGGAGATTTATGAAAAGCATGTAAAAACATAATGCTGCAATCAAAGCACTTTCAAATCAGCTTGCCATTATGATATTTAACCAAAAGTCTGTCCTAAGAAGCAGCAGTTAGTGTTGGATTCACTCATAGTACTTGCAAGAATTAGGACAACAGATTAAGTCTCAGAGAACTGGTAAAAATCAAGCTAAATTTTGATTTATCTTGTAGGCCTTTTATATTCCAGCAAACCTCCCAGAGAATCAATGAGATGTTTGTTAACATCCATATGACAGGATCAGGTCCATTTCAAGGAGATAAAAAAGAAGGTAGGTGAAGTTAGCAAGGTAATTACTAGAGCCATTACTTTGTGGACATATACAATAAAATAGTTCCTAAACAACAGGTCGCAGGGAATTGCATTTGGCAAGTCATGCTAGAACAATGTAATATTTAACAGAGATTTTCTAAGGAAACCAAAAGAGATAGATCCTCAGTACCCACTGAAACTCACTGGAATCTTTTCATCTTATATCACTTAAACTACCTGAAGACTCTAGCCTTTTGTTGCAGACCCTAAATACATTTAGTGGAGAAAGAGAATGGGAAAGAAAAAAATTAACCTCAAAATAAAGACATTTCAGTGCCTTTCTAGATGACAAACTTACAGAATAAAAGCAGAACGATGTTTCAAGCTATAGTGATTTGGATGTAGGGTCAAGTATTTTTAAAAACAAAGCCACGTTCTGAACAGTTATTAGTAGTTCAAAGTGTCGACTTAGGGGCAAACCTTTATATGATCTGTAGGCACAATACAAGCAGAAAGGCACTTAGCAGGTTATTCAGGAAAAATAGTTTAGGAGCCTGCCTGTAGGTGGAATCAGTGAGAATTCGGAGCCTAATTTTTTTTAAATTTCACAAGGTACCTTTCTGCATTGGTCTAATGCTTGCCTCTGTTTCTATCATTTATTTGGAGGGTGGAATAGAGAGTGAAAGAATCAAACATGCTTAGAACTGATTGCTGGCGAAAATATTGGTGCAATAACAAAAATACATCACATGAGCTTCATTAATCAAAGAATTCTTTCAAACAGTAATGTAATTAGTAAATATTAATATGGCATCTAGCATAAATAAATAAAACACAGTATAAACAGGACAAAGTAGTTTAATGAAGAAACTAAAGATGATAGATAATCTGCCTGAGTAGAAACAGGTTGAACAGGGAAGGAAAAAGAAGCTATCGCAAATGCTGCATTAAATGTGAACTCAGATGAACATGTAAGTGGAGAGGAGCATCTTGTATTGAAAAAGGGTTTACTAAACAACCATCAAACATCTCTGTAACTCTCATAGACACACAACAGAGCTAGCTGCATAAATCCAGATACATAACAGACCTAGCTGCTTCTGTGCTTAGAACAGCACATTCTGCTTCATTCTGGCTACTGCTACTTAAATAAGACCCTTGTGAGATTTTTTCAGAGGAAAGAAACAAGCTTAGTAAAAAAAGCAGAAGAAAACACAGCTGAAAGAAGCCCTGGTAACTGCTTACAGATACAGAAAGAAGACATTGTTATCCAGTAAGAACAGAGCAAGGTCTTAGAATGTAGCAGAGAAAATTCAGGTTAAATAACTAGAGAAACCTGAAAATTAAGTTTTTGGAAAAAAGAATCAGTTTCTACAAAACACTGTAGGATCAGCATCTCTGGGTACATGAAAGGTTGCATTAGTGAAATGATCCAGCAGACATCACAGAAAAGTTTCAGTCAATTCTCATTTTGCACAAGAAATAGATATGAATGCATATCTCAGCCTCAGAGGGACTGTGAATAAAAGGATATGATACAAACATACTTCGTTATGCAAAAATAGCAGTTTATACAGGACTAAAACTAAAAGGAGACAAGGACAGAATCATAGAAAGGTCTGAGTTGGAAGGGACCTTGAAGATCATCTAGTTCCAACCCTCCTGCCATGGGCAGGGACACCTCCCACTAGATTAGGCTGCTGAAGGCCCCATCAAACCTGACCTTCAACACTTCCAGGGATGGGGCAGCCATAACTTCCCTGGGCAACCTGTGCCAGTGCCTCACCACCCTCTTGGTGAAGAATTTCCTCCTAATAGCTAATTTAAATCTTCCCCTCTCCAATTTATAGCCATTGCCCCTAGTCCTATCACTACAACCCTTTGCAAAAAATCCCCGCCCAGCTTTCCTGTAGCCCACTCCAGGTACTGGAAAGTTGCTATAAGGTCTCCTTGGAGCCTTCTCTTCTCCAGGCTGAATAACCCCAACCCTCTCAGCCTGTCAGAAAAGAAAGAAACAACTCCTTATAAAGATGGTCCAGGGAAATCTTCCATAGATAGAGGGACAGAAAATAAAGGTGTTTGTGTAGGTAGGTCTTAGTGAGAACATAAGAAGAATGAAAGCAGACAAATGAGGATGGATAGCAGGAAAGTTATCTTGTAGAGATTGTGTATAAACTAACCACTCAGTTGGTACAACGGGTTGCAACTTTTAAACGAGAACATAGGTTTCTAGATAAAACTTTTGAAAAGCATTTTTTTAAAACTAATAGCAAATATTATACAATAAATGATATGAAAAATAGTAGAACAATTTTTGTGAATACTGCTGTGGTTGAACTGATGGTTGCCCAGGTGATTATTTGCCAATGGCAGGGCATCAATTCTAATTACATACGTAGGTTATTAATAAATTCATTTGCTCTGTCCCTGCTTCAAAAATCACATGCCTGCTTTATTGTGAATAGCTATGGTGGCGTATCTTCCACTGCTCTTGCTTGACATCAGAGGCTTTGCTTTGCTTCTCAGGCCCTACTTTTCACTATCCTTTAAGGCACCTGCTCTATCTCCTAGCCAGGTATTCCAGATGTGTTTGGGTCTGGTCTTATGCAAGAGCTGACCTATTCAGCTACATTACCATTTCCAGCCTATACCCATCTCACACTAGGCTGCCCTGCCACTTTCATTATCCAAGCATTTATCTCAAGGGAGCTCTATCCCAAGGCACAACTCTATGCAATGCAACTGGCTGAAAAAGTGACCAGCTAGTTGTCCCGTTGCTGATTTGATGAAACAAGGCATTTCATGATTGTGTTAGCAATTTTATCAGTGCTTTGAATGGTCAAACATTTTAATCTGAACTGCGGGTACACTTTATGCTCAATAAAATCAGCTGAAGTATTTTAGAGCATTTTATTCTATGAAATAAACAATCAATCACATTTTCTTAAAAACACAGAATGACAAAACATTATGAGCTTTGAAAACCTTCCTCCATATAGAAGATCCACATTTCCAGTCAGTTTTAATACTGAGACCAGGTTTAATGTCAGTGTATAGCTGAACGCCTCTTCCAAAAAAGGCAGGCCTTTTCAGAAATAATATTGCCATTTTCCAACACAAGGAACAGTGGCAGCTGGGTACCACTCTTTCCTCATCTTACTGACACACAGACTATTTTTTTCCTGTAACCTTTTTATTACTGATGAAATGTGATGATATATTCTTGTTTCCCATAAATATGAATGTGTAGCTACGAAAGAAGAGCAGAACAGCTCTTCACAACAAATCATTTTTTGTGCCCATGCAGTTAAATAAGAAAATTAATTTTTAGATTAGATATGCTTTTTTTGTTTAGATATGCTTTTCTTTCTTTTTTGCGGTCACCTTCCAAACTCAAATATCAGAGCACTTGCAGAAGAAGCAGCTTTGCTGTAAAGCATACAGAAAAAATAAAGTGTCAATCCATTAAGGTAATTATTTATACCAATAATGTGATGTGGGAATCATGTTTTCCCAAACAGGAAAATTATTTGCTATTTCTGACCTGCATGTTTCCATGTAAAACAAAACTATTTGCCCAAAACATCTGCATATGAAGTACTGCAAAACCAGTTCCTAACCTACCATGATTATATTGAGATTTATCTATAAACATTTAGCAAATAGTTTTAAACAAAAAAAAAAATTGGTTCACGAAATCCACCCAAGCAGGAAAGAGGCCTCACCTTAAGCAAATTATCCACAATGAATTGTATGTAATATTTCTAGAAAAAAGTTAACAAGGGCAGGATATTACTTCAGGATTATGGCATTACTATTGGGACAGTTCTTTCCTTCTGCTCCACAGCCAGGTAAAAGAGTTCTGCTACCACACAACCCTTTTCTCAGCCATGTACAATGGAAAAGGAGGAGTCATTGTGTAAAGTCCGGACTCCAAAACTCCTTATGACTCACCTCTAACTATAAATTTCCTAAAAATGAAAGGTATCAGCCAAATGAAATAGGAAATTTTATATTTCCAAAACCAAAGAGGAAATTTATGCACCAAAATGTAAGCCAACACAAAATTCATCAGTACAACAATGTATCAGAGCCTTGACTTCAGCCCAGATTTCTGCTGCCTGCTTTGATAGCTTAGATGTCTTATCTACTCCATGCAAATCACTACTACGCATGTTGTGAGTTCTCTGTAAGGTCTAAAAGCAAAGCAAGATTAGACAACAGTGAGTCATTATGTTCAAAATTACTATGAATATCACTTGTCCTTGGATTCAGAAGGATGTTCCAGAAAAGAGATAAAGACAGTTCTGCATATACAGGCAGAAGAAAGCTGTGGATTTTGGCAAATTACATACTGGGCTCCCAGAGAAGTCTTAGAAAACACATCCAACTCACAAGGACAGCTACGTAACCACAGCAGAAATCTCCTGTCTCTTCATATCCTAAAGAGTTCTTCCTCCTTGATCGTGTATTCAGACACTCCCATTCATGCTCAAGTTTTTCCACTTCTGCTTATTGCCCCTAGAATATTCACCTTGCTGAAGCATAATAGCCAACACGTCCATTACTGTACTGTGCAGGTTCACCTGGTCTCACAATAAAACAGTGTTTTCATCACAGGGAATATAGTTCTTATTTACCATGCATGCCCTTTATTTCTTCATGTTTTCAAAAATAAGCAGGAAATAACCCCACAGATCGACATAACAGCTGGTCGTTTAAGGTCAGCAGTATTGCAAGATAGGCAGATAGTGGATGAACAGGCTATTCTCCTAACTTTTGTTAGGTTATTGTCATATAGGATTGAAGACCCCCAGGAGCACAAATTCATATGGCATGTACACTCTACAGTAAGCCTTAAGATGGGAGATGTCAAAAGCACGTGGGTAAAAAAAGTACCCTTTACAGAAATGATATAGTGAAGCAAAAAGAATATCAAAGTAAGAAGGAAAGCACCAAGGACTAAACTGTAAAATAATACACTGTGTATCAAATATTGGACTCCTTCCTCATACTGGGACTCTAGTAACCTTCTTCAGTTTGGCCATTGGGCTCTGGTATAATTTTTCCACTGGGGCAATGCCTTACTTCAGCTGCAGTCTCACTGCAAGATGCCAAACAGAACGGTCATATTCAAAGGGAATGTGTATCAAAACAAAGCATTCCAGTTCTATTTGTTTCTTAGGAGGGCTCAACTCCTGATGATGCCACAAGAACACTTTCTTAGTGATGCATGAGAATAAGACCTTCAAAATTTAGTGTAGTGATATTTTAAAAGGTCTGAAGGAAAGAGAATCACCAATTATATGAAGAGAGACAGAAGGATGAAGTACCTTCGTTGGAGATTTTTGAGTTATGCTTTTGTTTGCAACTATCTGAAACAGAGAAAGAAATAGAGGGTGAATCTTACATGGGGGAAAGGAAGACAAAAGGCAGAGAAGCCAGAAAAAGAGAAGGAGAAAGAAGAAGAAAATATGAGAGATGATTTATTGTAGAGCAAAGGGAAGTAGAGCCTTGCCAAGGACTTTATTTTATTTCCTTCATGCAAAATCACCAAGAGCAGCAGCAGTAGCAGGTGGCAAACATGCAAGTCAGAGAGCAGCATAATATTCTTCTGGAAGGGAAAAGATGAAACCCTGAGTGCACTGAGCTGGTAGGACCAGGCTGGAAGCAGAATCAGCTGTCTGGGTGCTACTTACTGTCACAAACATAGGGTTTGTCATGATCATCTTGGGAGGCAGCATCATTCCGTCTCCTGCCACCTCCAGATCCCCGAGCCTGCAAGGACAAGAGGAATGTTAACATTATTCCACTAACCCTCAGGTCTCCTTGTACCCCTCACCCTCCTACAAAAAGTGTGCAATATAAACTAAACAAACCCTCAGCTTCCATACAGGTTTGTCAGGGTGGTCTTGACCCTTCATCTCCTAAGATACACACTATGTTAATGAACCCTGTAATCTAGTGGAGATCCTCTCCACAGATAACCCAAACTGTTCATCAGTAGGTCACTGCCAACACATATTCAGTCAAGTGTTACCACACATGCATTTCTGAAGATGTTCAAATACCTTGGTTAACTGAATATAAATTAATGAATAGATAAACATGTGTTGGTGGATAAATATATTCATTAAAAAAACAGGCCCCAAATAAAACAGAGGTAAAATTATTTCCTTTAATATTTTCAAAGGGGGAGTCTTGTTTCATTTTGTTTTGTTTTCTAGCTGAAAATCAATGTTTTGAAGTGGCATTCTGGTACAAATGGCTAATAACATGGCTAATTATAAAATGGAGCTTTGGTCTGTTAGTGGGAAAGATTAGGTAACATGGCTACCTATGATAACAGAGAACAGAAATTATCCAGAAAGCTCTCTCTGCATTTCTCTGTTCTACAACACACCATGTTGGCAGCTCTCAAAACAGAAAAGCTGTATTTCTCCACAGCACAGTCTGCTCTGTCCTGAGCTCCAGGGGTCAGAGTGGAATTCAGCATCAGAGTTACTTCATCCTGACCCTTCTTAGCTGAGATGCCAACAAGATGACAAGTGATATCTATCCAGCGTGGAACTGGGAACTGAACCAAGGCCTTCAATTCTTTCATGTTCACTAATGTACTGTCTGTAGATGACAATGATTTTAGACTTGATCTTAATTTGAGGAAGTGATCTGCAGGTGGATGGCTATATAGCCATTTATTAATTCAGCCAGCTACTCTATTCCTGGGTAAAAGCAAGAAAACTGTTTCTGCTTCTGCTGTTTTTAAACAGTTGATGTTTCTCACCCTAGACAAGGCCACCTGACTCAAACGCTTCAAGCTTTTGCATGTGAAAATAAGTAAGGGAGAGAGCTTCATCAAATAATGCTGGAGAAAATGTAGAAATTCTGAAAATATTAGTGCCCCAGACACAAAGGGAACATATGACCTCTGTCCCTGTTCTATGGATTTGGGACTGAACTTGCATTATTTGAGCTGCATTCCATCAGACATCTAAAGAGAAGGAACAAGAAACAGTTTTACACTGGCCTGCCACAGTATGTCAGAAGAGGGATTTATAAAAACTTCTCACATTATTTCCTTGGCATTGCTTAAGTCTAACTCTTAACACAGTCTTGAAGGAAAGACATGGATTTGCAGCTGTCTGGGTAGGGTAAATACTATTAGGTGTGACAAGTATAGCTCTGCCTTCTGCAAAGACCTCTGTGCAGAACAGCACACACACGCAGAGTGAGATTTGTAAGGGTGAACTGAAAAGCAGTTTCACCCTGGGAAAGGTCCCAGAAACAACTGTTCGGTGGAAGCTACTTTACTGACCATATCACACAAAATCATCTTATTAGTCTGCAATATTTTCACTCTGACTGTCTGTTCTGTGAACCACCTATGGGCTATGAGATCAATCCCAGGCTAGTCCCTTTCTTCCCTCACTACTGCAAAACATGCTGCAAGCTGAATTTCAGTCCATGGCAGATCCTATACAACCCTTAGCTCATCAAAGTGTTCTCAGAGACGAGTGATTGGCCCTTAATAAATATTCCTGCTGATACCTGGATTAGGATCCAATTTCCCTGTCCTACCAGCTGCACTGGCTGTTCAGGGCTGTGAAAAAGCTGTAAAGTCTTATTTTTGTCATCAGTTATTAGGTCTGACTCTGAGACACACTGAGAAAGGATCTGTTGAGTAAGAAGGTACTATTTTTACACTGGGACCTTTCAGAATAGGATGGTAATTTAAGGTCTATTGCTTGGAGTTTCACTAGTCTTACAGTCAGCTGTTTCCCTTCAAACCGTTCTCTACTGAAACACCAGGGTACAGGATTCATGTCATGGCTGCATGTCAAATATACTTTTTCATGCACTGAACACACAGTGGGAGATTTTTCAATGGGACTTGGGTTCCTAAATGTCTTTAGTGCCTTTGAAATTGTCCCATGGGATATTCAGCTGACAAGCAGACAATCTGTACGGATGCAGCTGCGTTCCCCTTGTGTCTCCTAGAAAACCACACTTCCTAGCTCCTACCATATTCTTCATGCCCAGCAAAGATACTAAAATGCTCCTTCCATAAATCTATCTTCAGCCTTTGGTGTCCTTCCTAATGCTCCCTCAATTTCAGGACTAGCCTTGAGGGGATAGTAAACCAAGTAGCTGCCCCAGAGGCACTGAATTGAGTGCCCTGTTCTTGATGCTGGCACTCCCGTACGTTGAATTCAGTCACCCATGACTGACTTAATTCTCCTGATAGGATGCAGCAAAGACTACAAGACCTGACATGTGAGGCCTGGAAGCCATGGCATAGCAGCCTCGAAGCAGCCCTGAAGCAGCCAGAGAGAGTAGCCAGAGGGCCAGATGGAGCACCCAGGATTAAAAATAAAACCATGCTGTGGGGAAAGGAAGGGACATGTGCTATTTGGAAAGTCCAGAGCAGTGATTCTGTCACATTAATCCTGCATCGATGCTGTCAACCCTTCCCACTCCTCCTCAGAATCCCCAAAGGCCACACTCTGCAGGATCTAGTTTCCTATGTCCGTCCTTCCCCTCTTCTGCCCTCTAAAAATACCCTAATCAACTTTTTCCCAGAAACAAAGTGTTGCCCAGGTTTCATGTCCTGTAAGTTCAAATCCTTGATCCTGATTCTCTGCTCTGGGTCAGGCTCACATTAGAAAAGGGCTGCTTGAAGAGTGGCAAAACACTCATGACCAGACACAATTCAGGCTTACCAATTTTCAAGAGCTAAGGAATCTGGCTCTAATTTTGAAATCCTAATTTACACAACATTTTCCTTTGGTTATTGATGCATTAAATAAAACCAAAAAATGCTCAAAGTATTTGGCACTCTTCAGACTTTTCTTTTTCACACTGAATGAAGCCAGGGCACTAGCAAAGCAGGAGTTAGTTGCAAGAAAAAAACCAAGAGATGCTGCTACTCCTGCACTTAATAGGAGGCCAGTTCTGGGGCAGAAAAGAAGATGTAAACTTATGGTTCAAAACGATAAGAGATTTGGTACCCTCCAACTCCTTCCCCTACAGTAGCAGAGTAAAAGTAATAGAGTTATTCTGTAACAGTTCCCTGAACAAGGGAGTAAAACTTCACACATAACTAACTTCAGGACTTTGTTTGTGTGGGTCTGGGATATATAAATACAGCAACTTCCTTTCTCCTGAGCAGTACATGTATTTTAGCTACTTAAACTCTTTCACTCATCCTGACCAGCACGCGCAATTCATGTGAGAGCAACTTATTAGAAAAGAGTTGTTAGCCTGGAATATAAGTTGATCACTATAGTCAAGTTTGTGTGCATGTATTGACTCTAACTCCTGGTTTTGGTTACTGGTTCATACAAATTTTCTGAAACTTACATTTTTCTGGAAAATTTTTTTCCAGGTGGGTGTCTTTGGCTAAGAAAGAAAGAAAGAAAGAAAGAAACTGGTTCAGGTGATTTTGAGAATAAGGAAGGTGAAATATATACTTATCCAATTATTAAAGTGATTTGATCTTTAATATTATTAAAGGACTTAAGCTCCAAAATAAAGAGGAGCAGAAAACTGAAACAACACAACAACAGAAGAAACCAAAAGAGAAGGTCTGATGCGTAAGTACATTGCAAGTATTCAATGTGGTTTCATGCCTTTTTCTCTTATTCAAAAGCTATTATATCCTGCTCATTTGGCCAAAAATGTGGCCCTTCTTGCTTGACTCCTCAAACACATCAAAAGCTACTTCTAGACCTCCTGTGCTCCTGCAGCATCAGCTGGAGCCAAAGAGAGATGAAAATGCTCAAAACTTCTGAGAATCATGGTCGTGTTTATTTAGATGCCTAGCTCACAGGGCCACAATTGAAAATGTTGATTCCAAGTTTTAAAATGTTGGCCTCATTACTTAACTGGTGCCCTGCTGAAATTGTGAAAAGATATCTTAGGTAAAAGAAGGGACACAAACTCCCCTAAGGATAAAATATGGCCCATTTTAAGCAAATAGAAGATTGCCATGGGCTCAAGAGGGCCAGTGTCAGCCATAAAGTGCTAACTTGGGGAAAGCTGCAAAACATATTAACATAGTTCAAGTTACTTTTATTATTTTTTTTTTTACTAAATTCATTGCCTTTCTGTAATTATCAAACATTGTTTTAAAATAAGAGCATTGTAGTAGCAGGATGTCATCATCATTATTACAGTTTACATTAAAATTATAAATACAATACTATAATAACTTTACCCGAAGTTTTTACTCTAAAAATAGGCTTTTTTTCTTGGTAAATCACAAAAATAAACTGGAAAAAAAAATTAAAATCTTTGACCATATGACTGCAATTTACCTATAGTGTTAAGACTATCATATATCCATGGATATAGCTTTGCATATAAAATACATATGACAAATACACACTAGAAAGCAAAGGTTTGCTTCCTTCCTTTTCATTTCAGTAAACTCTCCACCTACCCGTCCTCTAGGCCTGTTCTTTCGTTTCGGAATATCTTCTTCCAAATCCTCTTCCTCATTCACTTCATCTGCATTTTCATCATTTTCTAAAACCCTCTGTGGTTGAACAGAAACCAGGAATGGTTAGAAGAAAAGTAGGTGACACATACAATGAACATAGAGACTCTTTACTACAGAGACTGCAGGTCATTAAATTACAGTTGATTAGTGATAGAATTCCAAATCAGATCCCAGACCCCGTACTTCTTTTCGCTAAAGCAGAATTTGCTTTCCCTTCCACACTCAGTTCTCTAGGGGGCTCTTATTAAAAAATATGATGGATATTAGTCAACTATGAAAAAAAGGTTTCTAAGAAATAACAGTGGCATCACTGAGTACCAATATCCCAAGACAACACAACTATTAGTATGCATAACTGCAGGCCCTGCCTGGGAAATTGTTTGATTTTTTTTTTTTTTTTGTAGTTTGGTTTCTTGCATCTTGAATTGTTTTTTGAGAATGCACTTTAAGAAGATAGAAGTCAATGGTTTCCTCCTTGGCAACTCAGAATTATTTTTGTTTGGCAAAAATAGAGAAAATTCCCCCATATGTTCCAGCATATTTAGTGAATCTAGAAAATAACATCTTTCAGGGCTTACACTGCTGGTACATCCCTGTAATCTGGAAGCAGGAGTCTTGCTGCACGAAAATGCTGAGGAAATACAGATCTCATTGAAGTTAATAGGAACGACAGCAATAGTTCCTTCAATTAAACATTTAATAGTAACAGTAATTCATCATCTCACATAACTGTGAGATGCCCAGGCCAGGGAATTTCAATCCTTTTGCCTTGATCTTTTGAAATGCAACCTCTACAGAAGCAAACACAGGCTGGACACCCTGAAATCATGCACAAGTTGGACATTGCACAGAAAAAGACAAGACAAACCATTACAATAGTAATTTGAAAAGAAGTCCTGTTGAAATCCTTTCAACACTTGGCATGTCTGCTAGAAATAAAGAAATAGGCCCCAGCCTCTCCTGCCATTCATGGTGCATTGCCATTTCCTAAGGGATTAATCTGGAATCACTAACTTATCTTTGTCATGCCACTATTCATTTAAATTGCAACATGCAGCCATGATACAGATTCAAATCACTGACATTAGACTGCTGGGAAGGTTTTTCAGTCTTACTCTATTTGTCCCTTCCTGAGAATTTCTACTTAACAGTTATTTGAAAGCCAGTAGAGGGAGAACAGGAGCAAATCACAGTTGCTTTCTCTCCTTCCTACTTACCTCAAATTCTGAATTTGTGGGATAGAATACAACAGAAATTTCACTGTTTAAAAAGCCTATATTTGTGAGACCAACTATATAAGTTTATTCTTATCTTATCAGCTATATTTTTAAGCCTAATATTGGACAATGTCCCTTTAAAGTACAAACAACTTTTAGAATATGGTAGAGCCTTCGTTTGGGTTTTGCTTCTTCTATTTTTAAATCTCGGGAGGCTAGTAGTATGTAAGAAAACAAGCAAACTTCCTAATATGAGTTTATATTTTCACATTGCTTCATATCTTAACATATCTCTATAAAAAGAGAAGGCTGAAACCATGTTGTATAAGCTAGTTTGCAACAATAACACTACACAAGGGCAGTAGAGAGAAATATTACAATTTCTTTGTTTAAAATTGCAGCATCAATTTAGGAAAGCGATAATAAGGAATCAAGTGTGAATCTGGTGATGCTGCCAGAGTAATGACTTTAATTCTTGATAGAAATGACATAGCCCTTCTGATGCATGGTCAAAAGGCTATTCTAAGCCTTCTCCAGCAAACAATGGAGAGACATATCAATACCAGTTTACTGTAGGGGAAAATCCTCAACCCTGTTAAGTACCAACTGTACAGCAAGTCCCAATGACTGCATCTATTTAATAGAAGCAACCTCCACCCTTTTTAGCAAAGCTGCTTATCTTTTCCTACTCTGCCTTTCTGAAAGTTTCCTAAGCACCAAGTTGACTTCTCTTGACAGATACTGTGAGCTTGAGAAGGTTGTTAAGAGGCTGGGATGAGGTGGGAATTACACTCCACCTGCTCATTCTCATCACCACTGAGGCTGTGCCTTTTCAAGTTACAATGCAGAAAATTCTGCAGAGGAACAAAAAAAGTTTTGCATTTTCTTATTGTCATATGGATAAAAGACACTGATCATGGTTTTGATCTGGTAGGGTCTAGCTGCCAGGTGCCAAAGTACACACTGAAAGCCAACTACTAGTAAAGGCTTCGACAGTCATTGTTCTATAGACTGAATCCAGATAAGCCATGCTTGTGTAAGAAACAACAGCAAAACATGCCTTTTGACATGTTCCTGATAAAACTGCTACCCAGGTGACGGGTCACCACTAGGGCAGTTTAGCTGAAAAATTTTTGTATAATTTTGCACCCACTCCCTGCAATGCTTGGACTTGTGTCAGTTCCACCATCTCTGAAGTTTCTCTCCTTGGACTGCTGCTGGAGATAATCTGGGAGCTGAGATAACACAGCAACATCCAAAGGCACTTGTCAGTCTCACAAGGTTGCTGCACCATGACTTATTGTGACCTTGGAAGGAGGTATAAACAGAGCTTTGGGGCTCTCAGCTTAACAGACAGAGGTACGCTACCGAAGAAGAAAACACAGACAGGCCCTCATGCCAAGATTTTCCTCACTACATTACCATGGGATGCTTCATCTTTGATGGTGTTCCTTTACCTGTGGAACTGGGAATGGGAGACCTAATTTCACTGCTCTGACATGTGTGAAATTTCTAGCAAACAGACCAGTAGGACTGAGCTCCAAGTAATATAGATTTGATGCCCACGCTCTTCTGTTTCATTTGGTGTGGGTCTGCCCACTCAAATTTTTACTAGTTTCAGCTATAGATGCATCATCCTGTATTCCAGCTGAAGTTACCAAGTTTGACACATTGCCAATGGGTCCTGCTAAAAATCACTAATAGGGGCTCACATCATAATGGTGGTTTAGTATCACCAATGATTTGCTACTGCTCCCCTGGGAAAGGCCCACTTTCCTAGCAATTTAAAATGCCTTTATAAAGTGACATGCCCTTATTTGAGAACCTTTTATATTAGCTGAATTCCTTCCATGACAGACCCATGAATGTGTTTTTTCTTTTAATTGGTAAAGAATGAAGTGGAATCTTGACAAGTAACTTTCAAGCCATAAAGCGTGTAAAGAAGCAGTATTTTTCATACCTGCATCACTAATAATAACTGAGATAATTCACGTTAGAATATTTTTAATGATTTAAATTTCTTGTGTACTTCCTGAAGGCTTCTCATTATAAGAGAAAACATACCAGGCAATAACACATTTTTGTCTACAGTCAGCAGCTATGAATCCAGCTTCAAATCCATGTCCAAATTCACTTCAAATCTGATGCACTAAAATGCAGTTTATGGCTGGGACCCATCTCTACCTGTCAGCTTTATAGGTAATCACTTCATAATGCTTCAAAACGAATTCCAAAACAGGAGCTGTGCAGAACACAGACAAATGACCAAGATTTTTGTGACAGGAGTACATGAGGTGCCGAGTTCATATTGAGCATCAGAGTGTAGTACAATGGTTTGATAACATCTTGACAAGTAGTATGACACAACAATCAACGGGTGCACTGTTTTGCCATGGGACAAAATCTCCTGGGGTTTGAGACAAGTTGTAAGATCCAGCCTTGCTGTCAAGGCATGGGGCTCTCCTTTACCTGGATTTCTTGCATAGTGTCTTCCTCTTTAGTGTCCGTTTTTTTCTCTATTCCCTCTCCACGTAGCAAGGCTTCCAGAGTTGTACTTTCTGACGTGAACCCATCTTTTTTCAAAGGCAGATCAACTTCTGAAAAACAAAACACACTGACTGTGTGTGTAATCCGCAGACAGCCAGCAAGCACAAAGACAGAGATGACAAGCAGAAGACTGAAAGACTTTCAAGCTTGTTTCTATCTTGAAGGGGATTTCTTCAAGTTTTTTTTTTAACCACTAAGGATCTGCATATAGGATTCATGTCTATCTTACTGAAAACCTGGTATCTTTTCAATTGCTGTGTTTGCTTATAGGAAAAAAAGCCTGGACATACGGTATCAGGAGGAAATAAACAGGGAAAAGATCCTTCTCCTTTATGTAAACTACCTATGTTTCAAATAAAGAATGAAACAGGGCTTTCTACGATACCGAAATAACAAGTAGGAAGATTTGATCTCCCAAAGTAGAAAAGTACTTCAATGCAATTCAGCACCTGGCACAGTTTACACAGCAGAGCTATGAGAAGCATTCTCCTATCCCAAGGCATGTACCACATGGGGGGAAGCAGAAAGCTAGTGTGGGGCCAGTGCTGAGAACTTATGTTGAAGAAAATGAAGGAGTGTGTATCAAAATTTCCTTTAATGTTGACTAGAGAAAATCTTCAGTTCATTTTAAACAGGCCTTCACCAATGAAGAAACACCAGTCTGCACAGCTGTGAGTGCAGAATCTAGCCCATAAAACAGGATAACCCCCAGCCACTGTAGGAAGAGCCAAAGGCTGGCTCAGTGGCACAGGACTCCAAGAGACAGCACAGGTTTATGAGGAAGCTTGATGCAACTTGCCATACAAGTAAAGGAACAGAGCCTTTTTCCCCTTCTGAATGCTGCCACTAGATTGTAAGGCTGTCCAGCAGACAGGCAAATACAACATCCTAATTATAGCAAGATGTTAAAATACACCTGGGGAAGAATTCCATTTTCATTGCAGAGCTTGAAATCACTGATCACTGACTCATGCAGTAGGTCATTCAGACCAACCCTATGGCAGGGAGACACCCTGAAGGTCTCTTTACCTGACAATGCCAAGGTGTGTATTTCTCAGGTACTCTCTCCTTTCTAAAATTAATTCCTTACTCTAGGCCAACAGATTTACAAAATAATAAAGCACAAGACGAATGCTCACAAATCAGCATCTGGTGTCCTTATTTCATAGTTCTGTTCACTTCTCATATTTTAGGACTGTGTTGTGCTCCCCAGTCTGCCTGGAGCTCCCTTTCTTTCTACCACCACAAGTTGTAAACTCTGCAAGGCAGAAATTTATGTGTTTATAAAGCCCAAAATCACTCCCGCAATCCAAATAATAATGAACACTTCCACCTGGGGCAGTAACACATAATCTGTTTCTTGGGGGCAACTATGTCCCAGGAATATGTTTGTTCTACATATGAAAATCTCTAAGACAGCAAATGATTCAGGGTCCCTGACCAGTGCTTCAACAATACGCTTGCTCAAGTCTTCTGAAGTGAGAGAGCACTGCTCAGTCAATAACCACAGAAAATCCACCAAAAAATTCCAGCAAAACCTATTCTATTCATGGAGGGAAGATCTGAGTACAAACCATGCAGAAAACCCAAATCACTGGGATTTTCAAAGGAAACTCCCAGGACAACCCGCACAATGGGATGGGGTCAACAGTGAATTGATCTTCCTTTTCATCACGAGGAGGTCCATTCAGTCAGGCCTCTGTTTTCAGCATTACTCTGCACACCCACCCCCATTATGCTACCTTCCCCAACTTCTCCCCTACTTGAAATGTAAAAAAGACAAAGAAGTCAAGAGAAAAATCATACAGATTTCCCTGTATGAACTCCTAGCACCTCCCTCTGGATGCTAAATGAGGGCATTTTGATAGAAATAAGGTTTTTTCAGACTGGATTTATGTGCAAATCCCAACACTTGAATCTAAATTCACTAAGGAACCTCTCTAATCATGTCTGGCTGTGGCCTTGGCTTGGTTTCAAAGTGCTGTTCTTAGGTGCAAAAGGACATTTGCTTTGTATTTAGACCCTTGAGGGACTGCAAAACCCAAGGGGTCATCATTCATTCAGCAAGAGAAGAAGCTTCAAGCAAGCTCAAGGGCATCGGAAACAAACATGTCTTCAATGTGACAAGCTATGCCTGTCTCTGGATGCCAATGCACTCAGCAAATGAATGCAGTAGAAAAGGGAATGAGCAAGGAAGGGGTGAGAGATAAGTAGAATGTATATGAAAATAAAACTGCTTCCTGTTTGTTCCAGAGATAATGAATATTAAGTCAGTGGGAAAGGTAGGCTCCAAGGTCAAAACCCAGCAGCACTCTTTAATAGGCATGTTCTGTGGAGCTGCTACTTCCCACCAGCAACACTCCAAGAGAATTTTCATCCATAACACTCAGAGTATTTTTTAATTATTAAATTTAACATCCCACTGACATGGCAGTGTAAGGTAATACTTTTATTCCCAGTTTAATGATGGGGAGGTTGAGTCACCAAGAAGTTAAGTTAATGGGCAGGAAATCCAGTAAAAAGAAACTCAGGGCAACTGCCTCGTCTGCCCACTTGGCTTACTGCTCTTGAACTCTGTCATTTTCTTCTCCACTGACAGCTTCTAGGAGTAATCATTTTCATTCCTAAGTAGCTCTGTAAAGTGGGAAATGGCAGACACTATCGTATCTGGAAAGTAAGTTTTACTGTCTAAAAACCTACAAAGACAACCTCCGAGTAATGAATTCAATCTTTGCAATTAATTCAGTCCTTCCAGGAAGATGCTTAGTCTGTAAAAGATACCATAATGAAGACAGGAAGTTATGATTCCAAGCCATTTTTTGAATCCTTGGTAATAAAAGTCTCCAAAAATCTAAACAGTGGTTCAGTTAATCTAGAGAAATAGTTAAAAACTACTATGGATCAGACCCCCTTAGCCACGATGGCTCTAAATAACTTTGTAGTATGTGCAAATCTGTATAGTTTACAAGGTATTCCTTTTCTCCAGCTTCTTCATCACAATATAACACAACACTGAACCAAACACCAAACCTTGATGCACCAGCTATTAGCCTTTTTCCAAACAAAAGTTCTTTCTTTTCAATTTGTTCTTTGGTGCATCTTTTATTCTACAAGTTTTGATCCAAGGCAATGCTTTGTTTGTCTTTGGAGGCCTATTACATACCAAAGGTCTTCAGAAAGTCTAAATAAATTGTCAAGCCCCTTATCTATTAACTCTTTACATATCACGCAAAGAATTTTAAGAAAGTAGGGAGACGTGGTTTTCCTTTGTAGGAGCAAAAGAGAAGTCAGTTAAAACCTCCTATATCATCATTTTCCAGGTGCTTTACTGCTTATACCTAATTGCTGTTTCAATCAATTTCTCAAATGTTCATGTAGAATTTATGAGTCTTTAAATCCTTGAATCACACCCAAATCCCTTTTAAATATAGTTGACAATATTTGCTACCCACTAATTGTTCTAAATTCTTTGTTTTATAACTCCTAGTTTGTATCACAAGCTCTTCTTCAGACATTTCAGTTTCAGAAAACATAATCTTTCTTACAAGGCATAACTACTAGTAAAAGCACTATAACTAAAAGCTTACTCGTTTATACCAAAAAAATTCAAGAGGGGTTGTAGATGAATTTACTTTTGATTAGTATTGCAAATAGCAATAATATAATACAATAGCACCTGGTTAGTGTAGGAGACACAGGAGATGGTCAGTACCACACAAGATGGTGGTGTCAAGTCAACAAAAATCATAAATGAAAAATAAAATTTCATTTAAGAAATAAACCATAGTACTATTGGTGTCACAGATAAATATTGTGCATATGTTACAACTCAAATACGTGTGTGTGCGCATATGATTGAAATTTATGTTTCTTAACTTAGCAGAGTCCCTTTCCTGATGATTAAATTAACATGGTTATTTCTGCTTACCAGCTCAGTGCAGCAACCTCTTTATTTATCGAGGTCCATAGACCATGGTGGTAGATTCTGAACAAGCACCCATGCCAGCATCATTCCTGTATCTGTTTTCTGTTACCCTACAAAATGGTAAGCTTTTTCAAGTTTTGATTCACCAAAATAACTGCAAATTCCTGTCCTTAAATATGCTACATTTGGTTTACAACATGTTGGGAGCTAAGCAATTTTCAGTGTCTCTTTGAAATATAAATTAAAACCAATCACCCCTTTTTTCTATACAGTGCAATGTATTTGTTTTACAATGGATCATTTCCATCTCCACAGTAGCAGCTGCCACACAAGCCATCATCTCTGTGCACTCGTAAGCAGCTCCATTTCCAGTTCTAATTGGGAACAGAGATACTTACTGGGTGAGTTCCAGCATGATCTATCATGCCAGAGACAGCCACTATGCAAACCAAAGCAATCTGGCTTCCAAAAACCCTCTTAGACAAACACTGACTTAGCACATAGATTCTTGCATTTTTGTTTCTTGGTGCCGATTTTTTGGAACATAGGAAGTGCCAGAGGAAATCATATTTAAAGAGTTCATGAAGTGCTGCTTAGGAGGGATAAATCCAAGGATGTTACCTTAATAACTACTAACTCTTTAAAATCATATAGGTGGTCTAAAAAAGCCACCTAATTCACAGCAAACAGAACTACTGCTGAGTGAATGCAGCCACTAAGCTCATTAAGAGAATGTGGCAGGATGTGTCTGAAAGTGCAGTGCAGTGGCTCAGCAAGCAATTAAATCCCATGACAGTTTAAAATGAGAATCTATCAGTGTCACAAGAGTGTGAAGCCTCAGCATCTCTGCTGTTCCCACCCCCAGCATTTTATTTATGATGGCGTATTGAGAACATGGGAAGTCAAAAAGATTAGAATCAAATATGCCATATAAAAACCAGATTAAGCCTGCTCTTCTTTGGGGAAATATGCAGAGAGAGAAGCTGTCTGTTAGCTGTCGAGTTTGCAAGAGATACCATCTTTTGGGATGGTGCTCTCTGCCAGCAGACAGAATGCCTGAGGGGAAATGGTGGTGAAAAACTCAGACAAGCAGCATCCATCCATCCATCATACGCTCAACTCCACATCTCCAAGGCACAAATATAGCATTGGAGTGCAAGGGTGGGGGCAGGGTGGGGGAAGGAATCCCTTAAGAAAGAAAGGGGAGACAATGCCTTATGTGAATAGCTGGATTTTGTAGCTTTTCTGTGCATGCATAACCAGAATAAGGATCTCCTTAGCTTGTTTGTTTGCTTGCTTATATGTTCATGGTCAGTACAGTTATTTGTTACCATCCTTGGAACTGATGCATTCACAGCAGTGACCAGAACCACGTAAACTAAAGGCAGGGTTCTGCAGGAATTTTTCGTAACCAATTCTCTGCCAGTGCCATGCAGTACAGATCTTCACACCTCCTGCACATCTGGATCCTCAAAACCATTCTTTCACTGCATCATCCTCTGCTATCCCAGGGGGCAGATGCTGACATTATTGTTGTTATGCTGTAATCCTGACCTTCCATGGTCCCTGCTATCCTAGCCTGTTCTTCCAACACTACTGCAACTCACTACCCATCTGTGGCAAACATGTCAGTACCAGTTCTACACTTAAAATTGTCTCCAACCCTGGTCCATAGGATCTCCTGCCAGCCCAGCCCTGGGCCTCTCCTGAGACTGGACTACTGATAACACAGATTCTCACGAGGAGTCCATAAAGCCAAACAAATGCCCCTACAGAGTAGTAAACATCAAATTCACTTTATTTTTAATCAAAGCCAGATGCAATAAAGCCAACTGGAGATTTTAAGGCTATTCCTGTAACTCTTTGCCTCTACTGCCAATTCCACCCTCAAACCTCATGTATATTATTGCAAGGGCCATGATGAGAACAAGAATCCAGTCAATAAGAATGATAAACCAGTTTTAAAATCAAGACTACTTGAAAGCAAGGAAGTATTTGATTCCTGAGAATAAACCATTTTGTGCAGGAAGAATAGCTTGGAGGACTATTTGCCATTAAGTGAAAACTCCTCTTCAGGCTGGAGTCATGAGATCCTATAAAGCTGTGAAATGAATCTTAGTAAACACTTGCTGTACATTTTAAGCACTCACGAGATTTGCTTGGGAGATCACTGAGAGACTGGAAAATCCCAATGTCTCCCTAGCACCTCTTTCTGTGAAGCTGCTAGTTTCATCTAGAGGTTTCAGGGAGCAGGAGGCAGGGTGAGAAAGCGAAGAGATGGAAGAAAACAGAGGAAACTGTGATATGGAGAAATTGTACTCATTCACTCTTCAGTCTGGGCATGAACTGCAGACAAATCAGAGGACAACTTTGAATTTTAACAGCGGGATCCAATGGAAAGCTTCTACGAGCCCCTAGCTAAAATACATTCTAGGCAGCTACAACAGAACAGGAGGGAGAAATAAGGCTGTGGAAAACAGCAGAGGCCCTCAAATTATAAGGTGAAGCATTGTTTAGTTTAACCCATCATCAAAATGTGGACTTTACAAGCAGTTGTATTCCTTTGGCAGACTAGAACAGTTCTATAAAATCTCTCAATAAAAAAACCACAGCCCTCCTGTCAGCTGTCTCTTGGAAGTTCTCTACAGATTTAGTTCTCAACACAGATATAAATCATTGTCACGTAGAGTATACTGTACCTGCTTCTCAAAGACTGCCAAATTAAAATATCAGGCTAAATGCTGGATCAGGTAACTACCCTCGGGGCTCAAATCACATAAAGGAATATGACATCTCCATTCAATAACTTTATTCAAGCACCCATTTGTGTTCTGGTCACTTTTGCATTTGTGTTCCAGATGGGCTCATGCTGCACTGGGACATTTGCAGCACCAGGCAACGCTGTAGGCAATGTCGAGAGACAGATTCTGGGTAACTGCTAAAATTTAGAGAAAATTTCTGCGCACCAAGTCTACTCCTTTGACCTTTGCATCACCCTAACAGGGCTTCTGTCCTTTCTGGTATGAGAGAATAACTTGGCCTGCCATCTTCAAGTGGTCATATAGATATCCTCACACAGATGGATGGGCCTTTTGACCCATCAGAAGAACTGTAATCTGACTGTTGTCCAGTAACCAGACAACAATCAGCAACTATCACGCCAACACTGCATATTCTGCAAACTGTAACATGGAGTGGATCTCCACTGCAATCAACTCTATTATTTCCATATGTGACAGCACTGAATAAAACCACTCATACTGAACGCAAACACATATATATGTGCCACACATAAAACCAGCCATGCTGTAACCTTGCTGCAAATTCTGTGAGATTCTGCATAGCTTCTACTCTTCCTTATCGAGGACAGTGGAGGAGATACCTTTAGTAACAGATAAATCTCTGTAATGCAGTTATCTCTCAACTGCAGTGCACGAGCATCCCAATTAATTCAGTCTAGGCCTAGCAGAGCCAGCACTAAGCCAGAGCTGATAAACCTGCCAAAGCCAATCTGAGTCCAGCAATGATTCTTGGGAGACTGCCCTGCAATTTTTTATGTTCCAGACTAGGGGGGTTATTTGCCTGAGTGCAGAGCTCAGCTCTGGCTTGCTCCACATGATGTGGCAACACTGTTAATGAGGCCCTTCTAACACTCAAAGCACTGGGGAGCAGCAGAGATGTGCAGTCACCTCTGAAGGCATCAGCATGGATGCAGCAGGGCTTATTAGCACTGCTCAGCCAGATTACAGGTGTTCCAATCCTGATCCTGCATCTCTGTCTGCAAAGCTCCCACTTGCCAGAAGACAGTGCTCTGTGACCCAGGCAGGTCTGGGAAGCAGGATAGCCACATTTGCATGGCACAGTGCCTGAAGAAGCCAGCCACACCAAACAGCTTGTTCAGTGTGCCTGGCTCAGTAAATAACAAACCTGCATAAACCACCAAAGAACACAAAGGCCATAGCAAAGTGGCAATGATTTTAGGACGGGATAGGGAACGATCATTCTAGGCGCTTGCTGCCCTTGGCACTGTTGCTGTCTTACTGTGTGATATTGGACCGAACTCTAACAAAGGCACCCTCTGCTTTTCCATCATCTGTCAAATGGAGATAGCCTTCATCTATCCTCTGGGATTTGGTAGGGCTTGTTTAATATTCATAGGCATTCAGACATTCATATAAAATGCACCAAAAATGCAAGGTGTTTTTACAGGTTCTCACAAGCCCAAGTTTAAACACTTTTTTTTTCTGGCCAATAAGAACACTGAAAAACTGGATTGTTTCCACAGATACCAGATTTCAGTGCCTAATTCACAGATTCCAAGGAATGAGGATAATATTTACTCATAGAGTAAGATGCCTCTAATAGATGACACTATATAATTGAAAAATGTTATTATAAGAAGGAATGCTTGCAGTAGGAAAATGGCTTGAGATGCTAGTAGGTATTCTTTCAGAAATGGGAAAGAACAAAGCAAATCATCTACTGAGATGCTCAGATCTCTTGCCACAGAAAAGGCAAGAAATTCCAAGAGGCCTATAAAGCATTTAGACAAAAAGGTGAACTCTAGAATTAATAACAGAATGGTAAACAGGAAGATTAATGGCACCAGAGAAAATGCAGATGGTGAAGCCCAGCCTGCAGGCTCAGCAAGACTCTGAATAGGGAGGGGGAAAAAGGCAAGGTGTAAACAAGGTGACCTTCAAAGTCACAGGAATGCTTGCCAACAGGCCAGCCAGAGGGCATTCCAATTCACAGATGTGCCATTTGGGATCTGTCTCATGACAACATGAACAAGATTTGTCTTTTTTCAAAATTTGCAGGTAGGCAAAATGTGTAGCAGCAGAAAATATGATCATTCATTCAAAATGAGTACTACTAAATGCACACATTGGAAAGGATACTAGCTATTTTATAAAGAAAATATGAAAGAATTTCCTGAATATCCCCATTCAGAAAGATCTTGTGCTCACTTATGAAGCCTGTGCATGCAAGGTATGTGGGAAGAGAAACAGGTTTTCACTAAACAAATGTTTTCCTTGTCAATTTATTCTTTAGGTTTATGATAAAAACAAAACAAAATCTCAGCACGAACCGCAAAGCAGCCCTTTAAACCCATGATGGAATGATTTTTCCCTATCTTGGCATAAGTCTATTCACTCCAGATGGCACATTTGACTTGAAAGCAGGTAAAGATTCCTCAGATATCTGCATGTCCAATATCTGCTTTCACAGAGCTTCCTTGTTCCTTCTCAGTCCCCTGCCTAGCTAGGCCTTGGGTCTCCTAATAACCTTTGTGTATGCCTGGGAGATCTCAGTTCTTTGCCTACAGGAGAAAGTGGAAGAGAGAACTCTCCTACTATGGTTCTGTGAGGGCCCAATGCTTAGATCATTGAGATCAACCAGTAAAATACAAAAGTAAATGTAATCACATGGTTTTTTAAATACATCAGTCAAATACCACAGTGGGGTACTGCTAAGGGGAACAACACTATCTCTAAACAAATCTACAAAATAAGCCAAACGTTCTGCTATTATATTCAGAAGTAAGGATTTTAGGGGAAAACAGTATAAGCAACCACATGGCAGCTCACCATGGAAAAAAGGACACTCTAGCTGTGGGACTCCAGCAGGCAGTGAATTCACACACCTCTTTTCCTTCTAGCCCTGCACAAAGTACATCAAATCTGAGTATTTCAGGCAAAACTGGCCCATCTGAGTCCAGTGATGAAATCAGTTAATGCTAGGTGTACAAGCAGACGTATCTGAATGGTTTTGATTCTGATGGGCTGCATACCAATTGCAACGAAGATATCTGCATGACCTCCAGTTTCACAGTAGGAACCACAAGTGCTGGATGAGCCTGTGTAGCCCCTGTGCCATTGCATCAAGCAGGCTTGACTCAAGTGAGCTTGCAATAGCTGACAAGAGCTACCATCACAGTTTTGGACATCAGTACATACATTTCTCCAGAAAGCCCAATCATGTGGCTTTGTTGATTGCTTTTTGAACAGAACAGAAATGGAGAGATTAAGTTCACACCTGAAAACACTAAATTGGCATTGAGGAAGGAATCTGGAAGAAAAGGGAGAGAAACGGGAAAAGAGAGGAAAGCTATTTTATTGCTCCTTCTTGTCTACTACTGCTGAACTATGGCAGGCTTGTTCTGAAAACTGCCACAGAAAAGTCTGAAAAATGTAAGTTCTAGGCCTTGAATTATGCCTTTCCAGTATCTCTTTCCTTTCTCCCCTCTGCTAACAAAGAAGCACTGTAATCACCTAGATCCTGAAAAAGGTACATTCTGGGTCTTTTCCACACCATACAAAACACAGTGAAAATAGATGATAACAGGGAAGAGATAGCCACGTACGGGGAAAATGAAGTGAAATAGAGAATAGTTGCTCCTCTCTCTTTCCCCCCTGCTCAGCTTTCATTTCCCTTTGTTCATCTAACGTTGAGCCAAACTAAGCCAAAGGAGCTGCCGTGCTGGGCTACAAGATTGATGGCTGCAGGCAGGCTCCACAGTGAAGAGACGGATGACTGGTCATTTCCCCTGATGCACTGAGAAACATCCATCCTTGCAGCCATGCTGAGCCCATTTGTGCTCCTTTTGAAAGGAGAGATAAACACGGGCAGCCGGAGGCACCTGAGTGTCCTTCTCCCTCAGAAGGACACAGTTATACTCTTTTCGGTTCCTGGAGAAGGTCGCTCTGTCCATCCCTGAACATCTGGCTGTGGGATTTGCTAACTCTCTCCCTCCCCCAGCAATCATCTGTCTATTAGAGCACAGTGCAGGTTGGAAGAAAACAGTGAAGAGAATGGTGTGACAACCTCATCAATCTACAGCTACATTCTTGGCTATTTAGTTTTCTTTACGCTATTCCTAAATAGGGGGGGTGGGGGGGAAGGCAGTTACTACTGGTATGAAAGAGTGAATTGTGGAAATGGCAATGGAGGATTGGAGTAAGTCCTTATGACTATTAAAATGTTGTGCATGTCCTGAAGCAGTAGGGAACTAATTAAGATTCAGGATTGAAAGGCAAAACAAAAAAGTTGGATGCACTCTAGTTCCATCTGTAGCACTTGCTGAGAGTGCAGTGTACTTGGGGCATCATCTTTGGCAGAGAAAAGTTAATTTTTTTATTTTGCCCATTCAGATATTAACAGAAATCTCCCTGGAAAAATATACTGTAATATATTTATAGTGCCAACCCTGGTATAGCAGCTTCAGAGGCACAAAGCCCTTAATCCTGACTCCTTTATATTTAGTTAATAGCGTCTTTGCCTGCTGATACTGTCCTGGTCTATAGCATTGTTCACAGATACAACCTTTGTGCTTCCAGTTCTCCTGCCGTGCTGCTACCTCACTTAGGCAATGAGGATTACATGGCAGATGTACCCACAGCATCATTTACAAATACAGCACCACTCCAGAAATTCCTATAACTATGAACCTCACTTTGTCAGGAGAGCACATATCTGTAACTGTATCATACACAGACATTGCACCAAGGAAATAATGAGAAGATAAAAGCAGTCATCGTCTCTCAAAACCACAAAGAAATTAGTCACTTGCTTGAAGTGTTTAGATGTAGTTTTAGCACTTGAAATGTCTAAGCCAGCTTTGAAAATTTGTCTTTTATTCCTACCATGCAATGCTGTTTATTTTAGGCCAACAACAAAAGAACTTTCACTACAGCTCTGTAGGAGATACATAGGATATTAATCATGACCATGTGTGTTCCTTAGTCATCAACCCCACACCTGCCCAGAGCAATCACATGCATCTAGAAGTGCATGACTTCCATCAGGAAAAGTAAAGGTTTCAGCCTTTCTCCTACATTAGTTCTGGAGTCCTCGGCACAGGAAGAACATAAATCTGTTAGAGCAAGTCCAGAGGAGGACCACAAAGATGATCAGAGGGCTGGAGGGCCTCCCATATGAGTACAGGCTGAGAGAGTTGAACTTGTTTAGCCTAGAGAGGAGAAGGCTCTGAGGAGAGCTTAGAGCAGCCTTCCAGCACTTAAACGAGGAAAAGCTGAGGTAGGTTACTTTATCAGGGAGTGCAGTGACAGGACCGTGTTTAACAGTTTTAAGCTGAAAGAGTGGAGATTTCAATTAGATATAAGGAAGAATTTTTTTGCTGTGAGGGTGGCGAGGCACTGGAACAGGTTGCCCAGAGAATACCTCATGCCCCATACCTGGAGGTGTTCAAGGCCAGGTTGCATGAGGCTTTGAGAAACCTGATTTAGTAGAAGGCATCCCTGTCCATTATAGCAGGGTGGAACAAGATGATCATTAAGATCCCTTCCAACTAAACCATTCTATGATCAAGTATCATAGCTTTATCTGATGGAAATTGCTGCTCGCTGTAGTCTTTAATGGAACTGTCCCACCTACAACAGCTACAGTTCTGACCTTAAATTACCTTGTTTCTTTAAGGGGAACCATGCTCCAAGTACATCCTAAGTGAAATCTCTGATCTGGAAGACAGAAAAGCCACATCCATCTATTTCATTCTTAACTCCCCTCCAAATGTACTTTGCATCAACCTTCCTTCCCCCAAGGAGTCCATTACCAGGAATGGACACCATGGCAAACACCAACGATGTCAGAATCCTCAAGCATAAAACACCTGTGATAAACTATTAGGCAATCAAATCCAAAATGAGGGGAATATTGAAATGAATTGTAATCGAGTAATATCTCTCAGGTACAAGACAATTCCCACAGAATGAGAATGACAGACTGAAGACCATGGATGGTGCAGGGAGTTGCAGGGATGTAAGAAGTGAAGCCGTCACACTCTCCATTTTACTCTCAGCAAATCTGTAAAGCTTGGCTTGTAAGATATTAAACTGTACTTTATATTAACATTTATTGCTCATTTCTTTATATTACACTTCAGAAAAATATCACTTGCTATGAATTATATAATACTTTAGACTACAAAACAATTTCATTTGCTAAGTGTCAGAAGAACAATAAAATTGAAAATAGCGGGATTTTTATATCATGTTTTTAATTCAATGATATTCCATACTCTCTTTGCTAATTTTTGTTAACATTTTATTCTATAAAATAGTGCGCAGGTTCTACTATACAGTTGATCTACTAGCCCAGTGACTTTATTGGGCTCTATCTGGCAGGATACTGATAACCAAACCCGCAAGTCTGGTCCAACCCAGTACTTTACATGTGGATTTAATTTTAAGCATGTGACAAGTCCCATTAATTACAAAAAGATCACTCATGTTCTGAAAGCCCAAGCTTAGTTGCTTTCCTTGTCTGTGGTTAGACAGCTTGGCATCTTACATGACTAAGCCCCGGGGACTTGATCCTATAAACCCTTTTTCATGTGATTACCAGAGAACTCCCAGGATTATCCACATGAACATACAAAATGGATGCAGTGAATTAGATAAAAGATTTCCATTTCCTTGGATCTTGTGCCCAGTACTTGCATCTAAACTACTCTTGTGCTTCACAGAAATCCTTTGGTCAATGTGGCTTACTCCTTTTCAGGAATCTGTACTGACTATACTAAGTATCAGAAGGTTTGCCAGCAAAGCTGTTCAGGTTCAGCTCTATCTGCAAGAATCCTACAGGGCAGACAGCTTCCCAGCTGCCCTTCCCCTCTGCAGGAAAGCTGATGATTTTTGCCTTAGGGGAAAAGAATCTGCAGAGTTCCTGGCATTTCCCCAGGTACTAGTCTCTGCTGCTTCCCCAGGGGTTCCCATATTCTTTCCTCCTGAAAAGATTTAAGGGAACTGATAAGGCAACTCACTCCTAAGCCCCCCACACCTACTCTGAGATCACCAAAACACTCCTTCAAAACCACCTTTTCCCTAGGAAGAGAATTCCATCCTCGGCTCACCTGCACTGCCCTCTTTTTAAGGTTAAATCTGTTTCTTTCAGAAATAAGTAACCCTGACGATTACTTGCAAACATCAATGTTAACTTCATGGTAAGGGAATAAATCCCACAGCATTTTACCTCTCCAGTAGGAATAATATGTCTCCTAGAGACATGGCATTCGTAGTCAGGCCTTGGCAGCTTAAGAGGCACGTGCTGAATAACCTCTTCCCAAAGACGCCTAGCAGCCAGATGTAGGTCAAACACACAGTAGTCAAGAACAGCAAAAGAGCAAAACAATGGGCTGGATAAATACAGAATGGGTGTTGGCACAAGTGAGCTCTCTCTCAGGTATCCCAGGTATTTCAAGCCAATGCCATCTCAGCTGCCTGAGCCCTCCGGGCTTTCCTCACACATGCAGATGGAGTCCCAAGAGTTGACCCACAGACACACTGTACAGGCTATGAGGAGTTCACCAGCACAACCCATTCCTTCAATTTAACAGCCTACTGTAGCAACCAAAACATTTTTCAAAACAACCTGGCTCCAAAATCACCATAACTCCATCTCCACAAATATACTAAACACAGCTGAGATTACACACTGGAGGACAAATCACCTCTAAGTGGCTGTGTTGCTTCAGAAATTACAACAGGCTTGTATCTGTGAGTTGCTACACATGCAGCCTACTTTCCTGTTCTCAGGGATGAGGCACAGAGAACTCGGATAAAGGTTTAATAGTTCCCAAAATTGCCTTCTCTTGTTCAGTTGCTACTTCTGCCTTAGCCTGATGACTAGAGCCAGAGGGGTCTGGCTTCAATGGGCTTTGGATCAAAATCCAGAGAAGTTCCAAAGCCCAGTGGCTTCCTCACATTGCTTTCTCCTAATTATGCAAAACAGCTCAGCCACACAAGAAGCAGGAGTAAACCCAAGTGATTCATACAAGCAATCTTAGCTCCCCAACACAGTTCTCCTGGTAAAGTCATGCATATAAAATACTTGTAGTGACCTGCTCCAGATCCCACAAATTAAAGAGAAACTATTTACACAAAGTTAATTCTATAAATTCTAGCATCATGACTGTGGAGGTAAGCAGCAGAAACAATGCTTTTGGTTTCTTGACTGGACTGTTTATAAAATATTATTTGTATTTCTAGAAATTAGTGTGTTTATTACCTGTAACATCATGAAATCCCATTTGGGGGAAAATACATATTCACTCACATCCTTGAACATACTGAGCTGAATTTGTCTAAGAATTTGCAGCTCAGCACATGTAAGAATATCCAGCTAGAACAGTGCATGATTTCAAGGAAAAGTTATCACAGCCCTGGCAGCCATGACATAAAGAAGGCCAGCTCATCTGTGGCCAAAATGAAGCAAGAAGAGTTACACTGTGCAAAACTTGAGATATCTTTCTAAAATTTACATTGCACAGCCAGCCTTGAGAAAACTGCCTCAAAAATTCACCTATGGTGAGCCTCTTTACTTGTAAACATGGGCGTATAACAAATCACTTGTTTTTCATCACCATGCTGCTACACATAAGACCAGGTTTTGCACCAGAGCTGGTATACTTTCATACCAGTTTTGCAAGGCTTCCTACTGATGGCCAAAATGTTTAATCTGGCATTTTAAAGGCTTGACAAGCAGCATGCTTAACTCATATAGTCCTTTAAATAAAAAGCTCTCCCCTACCCCTGTCAAACTCTCTAAAAAGATTTATTAACTACCTGTTAAGCACTTCTCTGAGACAGACAAATGAAATCAATGTTTTAGTACCTCAGTTATACACACTGAAAAGTTGAGACAAAAAGACATATAACATTGTCCCTGGTGCTGTGTAGTCCTGTAGGGTGCATAGGCAATGCAAGGATGTGATGGTGGGGCAGGACATTAAACGCAGAGGTTGGCACCTCTACTGCAGACTGGCAATGGGACAAAGATATTTCATCATGGGACTTCTACAATATGATTCAGTGTCAGTGAATACGTGCAGAAAGGGACAGGTTCTCTGGTATTCTTAGTGCCATGTAAGAAAAGGAAAGCAAACTTTATCTGGCCAGATATTTGGATTAGTAAGGGTCCCCACTGTAGAAAGAAATTAAAGGTGGTGGATGAGATGGCATAGCATCTGGTTAAATATGTGTGTAAAAGGAAAAAGCTGATTCACAAAGAGGTCCCAGACTGCTGATTTTTCTCTTGGTAACAGAAAGTCACTTTTCCTAACCCAAATCATAGCTGGATTTGTAAGTGCCATAGAGCAGAAGCTCTTGCCTGTAGTGCCATGTCCCGCTGTGAACAACCTGAAGGCAAGATTAGAGGAGAATTAGAGCCTACTGTTTTGATGCAGTAACATTGATGGACTCATCTGTAAGCTGCAGGCTTAGCTGATGAATAAACACTTCTTAAATTTAGGCCAATACTTAGGTACTTTGCTGAATATGAAGTCCAAAGGAGAAAGCCTAGCAGAAATCAATATTTATTTTGGTACAAATAAAAGCTAGAACTGGTAAAAAAATTATTTTCCCCACCTTTCACATCACAAGTTTCCTATTTGCTGAAGAAACTACAAGAAAAAAAAAAACACTTCGGGAGTATAGTGATTCCTACAGCCATGATGAATGCCTCCTTTTCTTATTTCCACCACCCCCGACCCCGAAATTTCCTATCTAGCCCTAAAAAAAAAACAAACAAAAAACCTAACATCTCCAGCATGCCTGCTTCTAGATTTGCATTCAAAATATAAAGCTTTGTTTTCTTCCAAAGCACTACAGGAATGTGACACATACAGGCACACCTTCAACCAACCTCAGGATGCAGCACGGCCAGCATGCAGTCATGCACTGTAACATATCACATGAGAACTGAGAGAAGAATTTCTTCACAATGAGAGTGGTGAGGCACTGGCACAGGTTGCCCAGGGAAGCTGTGGCTGCCCCATCCCTGGAAGTGTTCAAGGCCAGGTTGGATGAGGCCTTGGGCAGCCTGGGCTGGTGAGAGGTGTCCCTGTGACCCATGGCAGGAGGGTTGGAACTAGATGACCATAGAATACCTTGGGTTGGAAGGGACCTTAAAGATCATCTACACCCAACACCTCTGCCATGAGCAGGGACACCTCCCACTAGATCAGGCTGCTCAAGGCCCCATCCAACCTAGCCTTGAACACATCCATGGATGGGGCATCCAAAGCTTCCCTGGGCAACATGTACCGGTGCCTCTCCGCTCTCACAGTGAGGAAATTCTTCGTTGTATCTAGTCTAAATCTACCCCTCTTCTGTTTATGCCATTCCCCCTTGTCCTACCACTACAAGCCTTTGTGAACACTCCCTCTCCAGCTTTCTTGTAGCCCGTTCAGGTAGTGGAAGGTCGCTATAAGATCTCCTCAGACTTTTCTCTTCTCCAGGCAGAACAACCCCAACTCTCTCAGCCCATCCTCACATGGGAGGTGCTCCAGCCCTGTGATCATCCTTGTAGCCTCCTCTGTACCCGTTCCAACAGCTTCATATCCTTCTTATACTGAGGATTCCAGAACAGGACACAGTACTCCAGATGAGGTCTCACAAGAGAGGAATAGAGAGGCATGATCTTTAAGACCCTTCCAACCCAAACTATTCTATGATTCTATGAAAATTCTCCACCCTCCCTGTCACAGAAGGTCAAGATTTTTAAAATTTTTTGTTGTTTACTCCTACGTGAGGTGCCAAAAACAAAGTCTGGTGGGAATGGGTGAAAATGAGATCTGCTCTACCTCAACCAGAATCACTAAGTTCTTTGACATGAGCCACGCAGCTTTTTGAGCCATGAAGCTCCCCACCGTCTACACTCAGTGCTGCCGTTTGACCTCATGTTTGCCTAACATATGACCTAAATACCCCGCAGGACGGCTGCTTTGGCACCACCTACTAAAATCAACCCCTGCTTCTAGCAAGTAATAATTTAAAAACAGGCTATTCCTGCCACAGAGCAGAACTCGCCGAAGCGCCTTCTCCAGCCCCGGCGCCCCCGCAGGCGCCGCTCACTGCGCCCTCTGCCGGCGCCAAAAGACAAAGCACTTAAGAGTGCAGAAGCACTTGAGTAAAAAAGCAGATTAAAAAAAAAGAAGAAAAAAAGAAAAAGCAAAACAAAAAAAAAACGCAAACCTCATAAAAAAAAAAAAACCAGACAAGAAACCAAAACATTTTCATTTCAAGATTTGGAGAGAAAACAGCAAAAGTCACAGAAGTCGGTAAGAGGCTGTTCAACTCCATCTAACACCAGGAATCTAGACCAAGCCATCACAGTAACCAAAGTTGCTCCTGTCTGCTTGCTGTTACGTCCTATCTGCCTCAAATTTAGGTTTCATGACAGCTGAGAGAGTTGGGCTGAAAGGCTGTTGAGTTGGGGTTGTTCAGCCTGGAGAAGAGAAGGGTCCGAGGAGCTCTCATAGAGACCTTCCAGTACCTGAAAGGGGCTACAAGAAAGCTGTGGAGGGACTGTTCACAAAGGCTTGTAGTGATAGGACTAGGAGCAATGGCTATGAATTGGAGAAGGGCAGATTTAGACTAGGCATAAGGAAGAACTTCCTCACTGTGAGAGTGGTGAGGCACTGGCACAGGTTGCCCAGGGAAGCTGTAGATGCCCCATCCCTGGAGGTGTTCAAGGCCAGGTTGGATGGGGCCTTGGGCAGCCTGATCTAGTGGGAGGTGTCCCTGCCCATGGCGGGGGGGGGGAAATAGATGGCCTTTACAGTCCCTTCCAATTCAAACCATTCTATGAAATGTTTATAAAAGCCATGAATAATTAAAAAAAAACCCACACACAAAAAACTAAAATTGGCTCTACAAAAAAAAAAGGATCTTTGGTAAATTCACATCTGCAGAAAACTGTCAGAATCTGACCAATCAATACATCGATATTAGAGTGCCCTTCAGGAACCTGAATTTTACAGATGTTCTCTCATTCTGCCAGTTTTGATCCCAAAACAGTCTTAATGGATCTTAAAGAGGAGCCATAGGCAGGTTTGACAGTACAACAGGAACCTACCCTTTAATCACAGAAAAGTCTCCATACATGTTCAATAGTAGCAATGTTTTTCATTAAGAAAAGATGTGCCTTTTCTTACAGTGTTCACAATGAAACACAACCACTGCCTTGTAGCACTGACCAAGAACCAACATACGATTGTGTAGAAATTGTTGAAATAAAAAGTGAAAGTAGACAATATTAATTGGCCTATCTGAGAAAGATGATAAGAAGAAATTCTCATGAAATTAGTGTTTTGAATTACTTTCAGGCTTTAACATCTTTGGGTGACACTAGACATCGCCACCAGGGAAAGAAAAAAGAATACAGAACTAGGAACAACTAAGATTTCTCTGTGTTCTTGGGTTCGCTTTCCAGATCTATCATAAACCACCAGTTAAACCTTCATAGAAGTAGTTTATTATCTTTGTCACTCATTTCACCATTTTGGAATCGAAGTACTTCCTTTACTATTTCCTGTATATTCAGACTGTAAGATTTGTTATAGTATGTGATTATAGCAGAGAGCACAAGAAGCCATCACAATGACCCCCAGGATGATGATCCAACATGGTGCTTGAGTCTCTAGATACTACCACATAAGTGATACTAATGTGAATTCTGTCCTTCACTTTTAATTTCACCTTAACTATATCTTGGTGAAGTGCCCCATCTTAAAAGTGCACAGACCTCCACAGACACGCTGAGCATCCTTCCACAAGAGCCAGGGCCACTCATCACTTCTCAGGAGAAAAACAGTACTTTGTACAATCATACACAGTCTCTACAAGGTAAATTGAGATGATTGAAAGAGATAATAGCTTATTTGTAAGGGTTCCATTCATCAACAAGCATGCCTACATAGGTATATCCTATATGTCAGATTAATAACAGATTAAGAATTGTTTAAGTGGCATCTAAAAAGCTATTATCAGATATGTTATCTGTTATGTGCTTTCTTCAAACAGTTCTGCCATGGTTCATCATAGCAAATGAAAAATCATTTTATTTACTTTTACCTCCTCAACAGCTGGTTAAAAAAAAAAAAAACAAACAACAGACAGTAACACAGGACACCACCTCAATCTCACCACAGTAACAGCACGCACTAACTCTACTCCATACACTCCAAATGGGTGGGAAGGTTGTATGCTCATGACATCACTGTTGGCTTTCAGTCCAAAACTAAAGGACAGCACTGAACTGAGGCAAAAGCTTTCCAGTCATATTCTTTACACTTAGCATAGCACGTGAAATAAAAGTTCTGTGTGCATGCATGTATGTGTCTATATTTAGCCATCTTGTAAAATTGAAGTAGGACACTACTAAATTAAATTCCACCAGAGTTTCTGGCCATACACACCCTATCTGTCCTCATCTGCATAGCTGCAGTGCTTGTGTAATACCTGACTGTCAGCAGGGGTTACCATACATAATACCACTTCCACAATATTGAAATCTGACCCAACACAAAATCATAATACCACCCAGTACCACAAAACCACTAGGTATTTAGGCCAATGAGCAATTAAGATTTCCAGGGGCCTTGGGTATAATCAGGGATCTCTCCCATTTCTCTCATCTTTCCAGCTGCTCTGATATTACTGAGGGCCAGAACCCTAGTGCTTGCCATCATGACACCTGCAGTTCAAGGTTGTGGTAGGAGAGTTGGGAATTCTCCTTCTTCACCCATTCCACTGGAAGAACAGGATTAGGTTTTGGTATTACCAAGTATGAAACTCTCACTCACTCACTGAACTATGTCGTGCACTACCTAAACGTGCAAGGTACCAACACTGTAAAAGTAGGCTGTAACTATAAAAACTATGTTATTACTGAATGATTAATTATACCCTTAAACTGCTAGCAAGACAATAGTTTGATTCTATTTACTGATCAGCTGATGCCTAGCTATGACTTACCAGAACAAAAATCCTAGGTGCATCTATCTCTTGAATTATGCAGAAGTCTTGAACTTCTGGATACAACTTACTGTTCTAATGAGCCACTCCAAAAGCTCAGATGCAGTCCAAGCAAGTATTCACCGATCCCACTGACTACTAGATTGGAAGCTCTTGGAGCTAAGATCCCCTTCTGCATTTGTTACAGCAGCGGTCTTACAAGAAGTATGTCTAAACAGTTAACAAACATAGAACAGAATAAAACTAAGGTTTAGCCCTAATTTGATGTTGTAGAATTGCATTACTTGCATATGTTACATAAAAGATAACTAATTCAACAACCTCCTATATTAAAAAAAAAAAAAAGCTTCTCACATATTAACTCCAGACAATTACTCTCCAGCTGAGGTACTCTACCTCTCAGCCACAATCAGGTTGTCCAAGCCCTAGGTGAAGTGAAACTACAGAACATTTAGGTTATTTTTTTTTCCAAATTTATTTCACATGTCCAGCAGTTGTCATCTCTGTGCCTTCTAAGGCATCTTAAAATACTGCATCTTTGCCCACCCAGTCATCTAAAAATACTGCATCTTTGCCCACCCAGTCATCTAATGTTTCACTGAGGAATACAGATATCAGCATTAAGTAGTTCCCTAGGTTCAGCATCAGGCTTTACCACAGTGTCTCCTTCCCAAATGTACAGTATTTCTGCTGGCCATGTTTAAAATAAGTTACACTATGTTTTTTCTCAAATTGTCAAAAGCTACCATTAAAGATGTTATACTTTCGAATCAGAAAAGGGAAAAATCATGCTCATCTACTGAGTCTATTCTGAACATGAACAGACAGAATGAAATTATTTTGTGGTCTAACTGATAAGGGAAGTTAATCACTAGATAGCAATTGGTTGGAAAATACATTTAAATGGTAGAGCAAAACAATATAACTTGCCTCATTTGGCTGCCACCGGCAATGCAACAGAAGTAGCACTCCTGAGTTGCAGAAGAGATGTTCATACCAAGGAAAACACGAGAGAGACAGACATGCAGAGGTCTCTTTATCTGATAACTTTGTGGTAATTGCCTTTCATGCCCTGTGGCATGTAGGATGCACTAATTTGGCATTCAGTGAGTACAGCAAAGAAGCATAATGCAAACAAAGAAGAGTCAAACTCTACACTATTGCTTTACCTTACTAAATTATCAAGGCACAGCAGTGTTTGGATCATCATGAAGTCTGACACAGCCACCTCTGTGGGCCAATATTATCCTCTTCCTAGAGCCCAATCTTATTTCCATCAGTGTACCTGGCTGATTTCACCAATTCTTTCTGAGCAGCCCTCCTGTGAGGTATGGTTCTGTTTGCTGGCTGAGAGTTTGCTCTTGGTTTGGACCCCAGCCCACTGGTTACAGGCATTTCTTCTTCTTGTCTAACTGCCTGCTGACATCTCCTATATTGAAGGTAAGGAGCTGTCAGGGTTTAGACCCAGCCAGCTAAATTTCAGCAGCTAAAACCATGCAGCTGAGCTCCTAAAATCCCTTTTTCCCGCTACACTGCAGAGAAAAGGGAGAGGGAAAAGAGAGGAAAAAGACTTGCAGGTTGGAAAGTAAAACCACAGCTTTAATGAAATGATAACAAAAATAATAACAATGAAAATAATTAGAAAGTTATAAAATATATACAAATATATGAGATTGCACCCCACCTCACCCCTTCGATGACTATATGTCACCACAAATACTGTAGAGCAGACATGAGGGAACGGGTCCATGGCTAGGAGGGAGCTGGACTCCGGAGCTGGGCTCAGGAGCTGGATTCAGGAATGCACAGATCTGTGATCAGGAACAACCAGTCAGACAAGGTCCTCACTGGATGTTGGCCACCGCGGAAGAGAGAGAGACCTTTGTGATCCATCAAATTTATACTATTACGTATATGGGATGGAACATTCTGTTTGTCAGTTTAGGGTCACCTGCCCTATTCGCCCCTCCTCACAGGTGCAGCCCCTTTTCTGCCAGCTTGAGGACCTCGTTGGTTAAGTAAGCATTGACCTTTTTGCGTATCAATGCCCTGTGTTACCACTTTGGAAGAAGAACACTGTCTCAAAAACATGCAGTTATCTTTCAGAGAATGAAGTTACTTACAGCAACAGAGTTAGTCACAAAATTGACTCTAATTTACCTCAAACAACAACAGGAGCCTTCAAAAACTGTTTTGACCAAAATCAACAGAAATTTTGCCTCTGATCTTACTGGATTTAGAACTTGTCTCTATTGCACCTTCCTCTCTCTTCACCAACTACTGCTTAGAAGCAAAGTCACTAGCATTACCAAGCATAGCTCAGTTCCCAGGCAGCTTCTTCTGACAAACAGGTTTTTTAAACATTTTTAATTTACATTTTTGGGCTTTTTCCTGTACTTTTGGTACTGGCAGTGCCTCACCTCTTAAAAACCCCATACAGCTGTGAGGACATGTGTTGCCTCTTTCTCATAATAGCTGACCCCAAAGACAACAAGCCTTTATTACTAACTGCAGGGAAGAATGCACAACATGATGCTCCACCTAACACAGTTGTAGCTCCTCCACATCTGCTTTACAGCCAGTCATTCCACATACAGACTCATCACTTTATGTAGTTTAATTGTAGGGGGAAAATACCAAGGACAACCAGAATGAAAGAATGGACTACGGTACACATTCAGGCATAAACACCTATACAAATATGTCACTAATTTTTATTAATTGCTGTTTATAATCCATTCACACCCCTGGTCCCCAGCCTCATTATGAAAACTCTCACCAGTGTACTGTTCCACAAACACTATGGTCTTTTTCACAAGGATTAGACAGCAGATGCCAGAGTGAGATTCTGTATTAATAAGACATTGAGGCAATAACAAGTAATACATTGATCCTTTACATTCTTATGAATTTGCTAATAGAGGCCAATTTTCATCCCTATGGAAGCTCCCATTGCATACAATACAAGTTGTATACTTTTCTGTAAGGGATGAGTTGAGTGCAGAGGGTTTATGGTTATTGTTACAGCAAATTAAATAAGACACAACAGAACTAAAGGGAAATGGTTGGAGAGGGGCAAAGATGAAGTCCAGGTTCTAAATGCCAGATTTGCATGTATGCCAGCTGCTCTGCAGCACAGGAGAGAGGGAGAAAGAGAGAAGCAAACAAATACTTACCAGGTTTAATTTCCAGCAGCTTCAGCCTGGAATCCTCAGGGGGATGCAAACGCCTCTTTTTGCGCCAGCAACGTGCTGGGTATGTGTACAGCTGACCTGGGGCCAGGCCTGAAGATTAAAGGCAAAAAATAAATGTAATACCATTTTAGTTTGCAAACCACAAGCACTATCTCCAGCATCTTTGTTCTTGCCCTTCCAGCATCTCCTTGTTGAAGGGTTCAGTCCTAAATCATGAGGCAGAACTACATACTCAAGGCATCCAGTGCTCCTGAGGCTCCTCAGCTCCTCTCAGGAACAGGCCTACAGAGAATCTAAGTCTCACTTATACACTTCACTCAGCTCACTGAAACCAGAGTTGCACATAAATAATTTGTGATTTCTTCAGGGTAAATAGAATTTCAGACTCTCATGGGTCACAAGGGTGATGCCTCCTCCACAGGCAGAGAAAGCCCCTTGGGAGAGAAGAGATGAAGTTCCGACACGCAAACCATAAGGCCCTGATGCACAAAGCAGCTCAGGAGATTTGCATCTTTCTAGTGGGAGCAAACCAAGATCCATGAGATCTGGCTACTTTGTGGTTTTGCTTAATTTCTGAACTTTGAAGATAGATTTTTCATTCTGGTTATTACCTCCTCATGCTAACATCCTGAATGAGGAAGGAGATACAGCATTAATGTTTATGTTACTTCAAGCTCCATTGAACCCCATTTGGCCTCACTGGCTTCTGAACTGCCCTGGTTCTCCTGACAGACACCTTTTAGCCAACGATGAAGCAACGCTTTACTCTCTTGTATTCAGAACACAGCAGGACTTTCTGAATGCATAGCTACTAGGGGCACAGAAGCACACTGCCAAGTGCTTCAGAGTATCCTAAGCTGCCCCAGATATTCATGACAGAGAAATAACCAGCAAGGCACAGAAAAGTTAGAAGAAATTCACTCTCCTTTCTGCTTCCCCTGCCCTCTTCACCCCCCAATTCTGCTTTAGCTCTTCTGTCTTCCTGCTCTTTCTGTTAGTCTTGAAGGGGCTACAGAACATGACTGCAATTCCAGGTTCATTTCCCTTAGAAAACAGGTAAGATCACATAAGATTGAAGACAGAAGTGGTGTTACCATATCTGAGACTGTACCAACAATGAACAGCTGGACAACATCAAGGCGGGGACAGTAAAGCAGAACAGCTCAAGGGAAGCAGGATGGCCCAGGAGTTCTCAGCCACCCCTTCTGAAGCAGCCAGGAAAGCGTACCAGCTTGGGAATAAAACTGACTCACTGAACCAAATAAGGATAATGACAAAAGCAATATCCTGTTACTTGGTGGGAGGGGTAGGGATGGGGAAGACACAACAAAATAATTCATCTCAAGAGAATGGGTTAATCAAATTCTGCAAGTGAAGCCTAAGCTCCTGGTTTGAAATATTTCAACTGCTAGGAATGCCAGTTCAAATCCCAGTACTCTCCATCTACTTCCAAGGCCTTCATGCATAAATGGAGTATCTACAGCACACTGCCTGGGTATGGCCAAGCAATGAAGTATTTGTAGAGATCCTGGCAGTTTCAGAGCACAGAGTGCTACTGATCTGGGCTTTTCATGCCCTTCTTTCATTGCTGCACAGCTTGCTGGGCATCATGCCCACCCCAAGAAGGATATGTTTCAAAGTAGGGCATTTGGAACTCATTTGGGAATAAAACTGTGAATAACTTGTACTTCTACAGTGTTTGGACATATTCTTCATGGCATTTTGCAAACTAACCTCTGAAAAATATTGCTTTTATGATGAGGTGGATAGTGTGTGGCTCTGGTCTGAGTAATTAAAGAGGTGGCGGCAAAAGGTTTCATCCTTTCACAGCATGTCCTATGCAAGAATTCACTCACAAGATTGAAATGGAGGTTGCTAGACCAAAGCACTAGGACAGAGAATCGGCCCTCTATTACACAGGCCTCCACAGAGAAGTAATTTGAATGAAATAAGCACCACAGCTTTGAGCATTTGTCTTGGACAGAAAGGAGTAGGGAAACTAATGAAGTTTTGGGGAGTATCTATTAATGTGGGTTCAATTATTAAGTGTTCTTATACAAATTAGCAATTCTGGATTCAGCCTGGACAGTAAAGGCAACCACAAATGCTACAAACCCAACAAGAAACAAAGCAGGTATCCTTGAAAAGACAGAGGTGGGAAATCGTCTTCCCTAAAGGACATATACCCCACTTTAGGTGGCAGTTAGATCAATAAGAGATGGATGATCCAACGTGTGCTGGCTCAAACGAAGTGTGGATCTTTGATTTTTTACACAAAGGAGGGGCAATGAGGAAAGGGTCATCCCTAAACACTTTAAATCTAGCCCCTTCACAGTCCATCTTGCAGCACATACGGAAATAATGCATATACAGGTCTTACTATCTTCAGTCCTGGCTCAGTTGTCTCTCCCTCTGATACCTTATAGGGCAACCAGAGAAGGTTCCAACCATTTGCTTATAGAGGAAATAGCAGAACCTGCAGTGAGTTATGTTGTTTATCTCATTAGTGTAGGAGAGTCATAACTCAAAGCTAGTGTGAAAGGCCGGGGAGGAGGGGAAAAGAAGGAGGGAGTTATGTGCAGTACTGTGTGAAATTAACCCTGAACTGTTTATCATGAGATGCAGTTTTCCAACTCCTTTAACAAAGCAGACAGCAAGAAACCACGTTAATGTGCTGAGATCGAGACTCTCCTCTCTGTTTTTCAAGCCCTCTGTAAGTGAAAAGAGGTCCTGGAGTTTTGCCATTTGTCTTCATACAGTTTTTCAGGTTAGGGATAGTAAATGGCAGTGAATACAGCACACAAGACAGATACCATGGTGGCTGGCAGAGAATTTTCAGAGCCCTTCAGTATGGGCATAATCACATTGTATAGCTTGAAAACAGGCGTGTTAAGACTGCAGAGGGATGCCTTGACCCACCATAATAATGCAAGAAATAGATGATGCAAAGACACCCAAGTGAGCACTAAATGGGCTAATAAAAATCAAGACAGAGGAGAGCAAATATGGGGGAGGAAGCCTGCTTCATTTCACATAGATTATTCTAATTCAAAACAACAAATGCAACAGATTTGGTAGCCAATGCAGATGCAGCAGGCTTGTTTCACTGGAGACTCTCTGTGAAGAACGTTTCACCATTAGTCCCCACTGCAGACCTGCAGGAGAAATGCCATTGATCTCCTTTTGTAGGGCAAGCTGCCAAACAGTTCACTATCAGAAGCGAGGAAAGAAAAAATCGCACAGTGAATTTGCTCAAGTTAGTCCAGAGACCTTGTGGCTGAGAAAGGCAAAGTATTAAGACCTCTTGGTTCCTGGTGTGATGCTGTAACACTGTTATGATGATTTCTTCTGTAGGTGCAGAGACACCACTGAGACCCATACAAGATTACCTATGTCTCTATTTGTAGCAGATGCTCTTGCCAAAACATTATTTGTGGATACAGTGAGTGTACACCTGTTACGACTATATTTAAAAGAATAAAAATATCAGCACCTTACTCATAACCAGATGTTACAAGAACAGAAATTCCTTGGGTAAATGGATTAGACAAAAAAAAAAAATCTCTTAGGAATGGGGAATTTTCAGCTGACAAAAAACCAACTGTGGTCATAAAGCAACCTACAAAAGAAGGGTTGTCCCAAAGCCTCAGACAACTCCCAGCTTGTAAACCACATTCAGCGATCCCAGTTCACCCTGGTTGTTTTGGCAGCTGAAACATTCTCAGGGTATTTTTAATTCTGGTAAAACACCTGTTGTCTCCTGCACCAGAAGTGGCTGCATTTTACTGTAGAATAAGTTTTCAGACAGTACTGTCAGACAATACTAAATCTACTTTGGTTCCTTCCCTCAGTACATCCAAGAAAAGATACGGAAACTTTCAGAGGCAGCAACTGCTTTCTTAGTCTGCTCCCAGGAAGGAAGGGAAATATCCTATGAATTCTTCCACTCCCCCTCTTGCAAGCTGGCCCGTGGAGGAGGCAAGAGCAGGCTACATTTTCCTGTAGTTCTAGATCTGGAGTTTTGAGTATTTCTTCAGTATGGTTTACAGGAAATGGCATGTGTATATGCACACATGTGCATGCTGTGCTTCCAGTGCCCATGCAGCCTAGCCACCTCTCTGCCTGGATTCTCTGGTTTGTACTGGAGAAAAAAAAAAAAAAAAAAAAAAAGAAAAAAGAAAAAAAGAAAAAAGAAAAAAAGAAAAAAGAAAAAAAAAAGAAAAAAGAAAAAAGAAAAAAAAGAAAAAAACCCCACAATAGTAACCTGCTGTCAAAATCTTTCCCCTGAGCTAATGGTAGGTTAGATAGATTCTGAGCCATACTCCAGCAAAATTCTCACTGGAATTTCAGGAGGATTTCTGTCTGATTTCTGTCTCCAGGTTTTGAACGGGTGACTGTCCTTTGCCTTTCAAATAAGGATTTCAGATGGACTTACTCTAACAAAGGGAAGACTTACCAAAGTTTACAAAAATAACAGTGCTCTTTTCTGTTGAGCTTCACTGAGCTTTGGAACAAGCATTAGCCAAAGCCTTTAGGGACATATACCAACTTCTTTCTGTACCTGAGGAGACTGGCTCCAGAACTGATATCCAAGTAACTTGTCCAAAGCAGAACCAGGAATTACAGGTATATTTGTAACCATCAGAACAACATTCATTCCAATAACTGGACTCTCCTATATTTTACCTCAGATTTATATCCTTGCCAATATAATTCCTTATTTTCAGCATTCATCTAAGAAACTCCCATGTCCATCTCTCCACCCTGAAGATAATTCCAGTCCTGCTTAGAGCAGGGTGTTGTGTCTTCTGCTACAGATTGGGATCAATAGCATTAAAAGAGATACAATGATGCAGCCTTAGAAACTAGGTGTCAGGCACTTCTTTGGGAAGAGAGATAATAATTAGGATGAGCTCTCTGTAGTTACTAAAGAAAATCCCCTGCAGGCACAGAGGTTTAGGCAGCTTCTCTTCTGTGTGGCCAGTAGCAGGTTTGAGCTCTTATTAATTAAACCCCATGAGGGCTCAGTGGCCAGATCTCCATACATGCACATGCATACACAGACACAATGCTACCAACCTGGTCCCCTGTGCCTCTTCTCCATCCAGATGTAGCAGTTGTTCTGAGCTACCCCAGTTTGCGAATCCAGGAAGGGAAGGCGAACGCTTCGCTCAGCACACAGCCGAGAGTTGTAGCTGCGACAGTGCTCAATTGCTTCTTTGTAGAACTGGTCCCCAAGTCTGCCAAAAGAGACAAAGCAGAGCATAAGAACGATTTCACTGGCTCCTCAAAGAAGGCTACAAAAGAGGGGACATAAGGTTGGTTTAAAAATGGACAAGCAGCAAAACTTTCCCTGAACACGTGCAAAGCTTGCTGACATGAGACTCTGCTGAAGCAGATCATGCAGGAAATGCCACGAAAAGATCAGGCTCTCAGGAACTCGACACAGATCTTTTCAGTAGTGACATAGCTACTGAATGAGCAAATGATGCAACCACACTGGTCTATGACCCTGGGTCAGGCAACGTATACACCACAGTGACCTCATTCTATTATTTCTCTTCCCCTGTAGTCTGTCCAGCCAATTCAGCAAACCAGTAATTTCAGACCTATGTTACAGCAACTCCTGCAGTATATTTTGAGCAACCAGAAAGACAGCCAAGTTCAGAACAACTTCATTCCAGCATTTCTGGTGTCATAAAGGCCATAAGAGTAAAGGACATAGTCCCCACATTGTGTGCTTCTGAGGCATGAAAACACACCCCTTAACAACTAGGGGCATATTTGCAATGGTCAGTCTAGATATTTTGTCATAACACTTCCACAGTCTTTCACAGTCAAGCCTGAGGCACCAACAGCAGCAGGCAACAACAGCAACTGGTAAGACCCAGCATGTCAAATATTGCTTTCCTCTAGATACCAGTGGGGAGAACCGTTCTAAAGACAATGTCATTACTTCATAAATAACTACTTGTCCAAAAATTCTGTAGAATCTTCATCTTCCCTTCAGAAACATTTAAAACTCTGCCTACTGGAGATTACCAAAATCCCCCCTCCAAATTATTTTTACAGGGAAAAGCGTCAAAGTAGAGCTACCCTGAGGACACAAAACAGCTGGAGCACTGCAAAGTAGGTGGGTTACACTGCTAAACCTCATTCTTGATCTATTGTCAAGGTGAAATTCAATCGTGACATGAATATCTAGGAAAGCTACCCATTAGGGGTAAGTTCGTCAGAAAATAGGAGTAGAGTGAAATACAGCATAACTTGCTCTGACTCTGATATTCATTACTGTGGGAAAAAAAGTGTATACCTTGCACAGCAAGGGAGCTAAAGGGATGCATGCACAGAGACAAAAGAGGCTCCCTTTCCTTTTCTATTAGTCATTTTCTCCACTACCCTCTTCCATAGGAACAACTAGCATTTTAAAAGCATACTCCTTTTGCACATTTCTGAACATCAAACCAGTGCAAATTGCTCTGTTTTATTATCTCTCTCTTTTATCTGACTCAGGTCTTTCATGTCAATCCTCAGTTGCCCCTTATGACTTACATGAAGGCTGCACTCTTTTACCCCAGGCTGTACTGGCCCAATATTCTCTCACTGACATGGGCTCAGGGAAGAACACAAGAGCAGGGCAATACAGAGGGAGGTACCTCTAACTCTCCCTTCTAACTTCTGATGATCAGAACCCACCCAACGTTGGGGATGTTATGATTAGTAGACCTTGATGAATCTTTCTTCCATTAATTTATCCAACCAATTCTTCAACCCACTTATCTTTTCCATACCTAAAACATTGTGGGATGATGAGCTTCACAGCTGAAATATGATTCATAGGGGGGGACAAAGCATTTCCTTATGCCTTTTTTTAAACCATATCTGAATTATTGACAATTAGAAGACCATAAGTTGAGAAAAAGCTTCCACCAGGTACTTTTTCTAATGAGCAGAGGATATGTAGTACATCGAGCCCCTGGATGTGGAATGGGCAGCATTGTCGGATGCTGAACCCCACCAGCCTCCTGCTGCTCTCTGCCACTTTGACTTCAGCCTCTGCATTTCAGAATGTCCCCAAGGGAGAAAAAGGGGCAGGCCTCCACAAGCAGTGATTGCACACAGGAGTCAGTACATCCTTGGGCTACAGAGCCTTTCTGAGGGATGTTCAGCAGTTTTGTGTAGCAGCAAATGTCTGTGTGACTGTGGTTGCTCACAGCCCTGTTCCCTCCCTGTTGACCTCCAGCTCCGGGGCAGCAGTCAATGTGGAGCTTTTTTCAGGGCAGCAGAAGGAGAGAACTCTCTGGACCACACAAGCGAGCAGAAGGCAGAGCTGTGAGCAGAGCACCTACAGTGGGATCCCTCCGAACACTCAGTCCCCCACAATGACCTCAAACCTCTTTTTCCATAAAAACACAGTGGGGGAGGGAAGGGGAGCAGAGGAGAAAGGAAAAGATAAGCTGCACTACTATACAAAGAATGTGACTAGGAAGAAATGAAAGCTTATTAAAAGCTGTAATTAAAGTTGTACACTTGTGTAATCAAAGTCAGTAACAAGGAGACTCCAGCTGATCAAAGATTAACAGCTCTTTCCACAAACACTTGAGCTTCCACAAAGCTATATAAGATTCTGCCTATATTAAGCAAGGGATGCTCACTAACTCCAAGGAGTTTACTGGAAGGAAGAGCACAGACATGTGACAATGAGCTGCCACCACTGCACAGGTTTTCTTTATGCTAAAAATTATTCCATTTATTAGAATAGGCACACCACAAAGCATCTATGTTAACAAAAACAATACATCTCAGCAACCCAGATATAGGATCTGGCTGGAGATGCCCTCAGTTCCCACCTTCTCCTAAGACTGAAAATAACTATAAATCTTAGAATGTTAAGTATTTGTATTTAAATGACCCTGTCAAATAGGGTATAAGATTAAATTTCTAAGAGGGAGAAGATGGGTTTTGAGATCGTAATGGCAGAGAAGCTATGAAGATCATGGGTCAAATTCATTCTTGACACAAACTTGTGGTCTACGTGTTTTGTTACATTTATTTTAAAGACTTTAAATATGCATCTTTGGCATTAAAAAAAAGTACTGATTTAGGAGAAGCATTTGGTCACCTCCGTACTTTAAGAAATCTTGCCTTGGCTCCACTACAGCAAATGTGATTGAAAACCTCTGCCTCTTAAGTATTCATCGGAAAGGTATTCAGATACTGGGACCTTGAGGGCTTGCCCTGACTTTAATTACAGATGGAATTCTTTAAAAGTGACAAATAATCAAATATAGGAAAGTAAGAAACAATATTTTGTTTTGACAGTCATAGCTTCATGGAAAATAGCCTCCTTGCAATTACTTTGGGGTGGTTGGTTGTTTTGTTTTACCATTAGTCTTCACTGATATGACTCTGACTCATTCCAAATTCCAGTAGTTTTTTAAAGGAACTTCTTTAAACTTAGAGGCTTTTGTTTGTTTGTTTGTTTTCAGTGTTATATATCCAAACACAGCACATTTTATCCTATGCAGGAAAATCAGAGAGTATTATTAGAATAAGGCAAAAAAGGGAAAGTATGGACCTATTGTGCTCATCACTGTGGAGTCAGAGGTGGGACAAAACCCAGCCCTCTCCCAGGAGGTTTACAACAGAGCTGGAGAACAGACAAGGGCAGGAATAAGATTGGAGAGCACATAAGCTCAAATGAAACTCAAACAGATCAGCTGAGTTTGAGCAAGCAAGATACATGAAGAGAAAAAAATAAACAATAATAGTAAAGAGTATATCATATGTCAGAAAGATTAATTATCTGATGTTACATGCTTCATAGTTTTTCCCAGCTGTGTTGCTATGGAAGACTTACATTTCTCCTGAAAAAATATCTGTAAAAACTATGGGGAATTTCTGCATTATTTTTACAAAAAGTATGCATGAGTCAGTGCTGTGCTGTGCTGTGACTGACTGCAAGGGTCGATTCTTCCCTTTGGACACAGGAGCAAAAGGTCACATCTAGACTTGTCTAGATTGATATTAATGACAAAATCATCAGCATATGCATAGATTTCAAAGATACTGAGGAAAAAAAGCTCAAGGAACAGACATGAGCAACAGTTGGCCAAGGAAGGAAAACCATACTGAGAAGAGCGCAACCGGAAATACAGAACAAAGTTGTCAACACACTGTGAAAAGCACACACAGCCCCTCAGTGTGGGGCCACAGGTGAAATCCCAGATGCCTGGGACAGGCAGGCTGGTGACACTGCTGGCATACATTCATGCTTTGCATTTACATTCCAGCCCAAGGACACTAAAACAACACAGTTCTGGCTGACTAATAGCAGCTCCCTGGCTTGGAAAAGAACAACCTATGCTATTACAATCTTCTGCAAGGTTCCATAGGAGGGGTATGTGTCTAGTAGTTGTTAGGAGCTCTTTTTTGGTGCAAAAGGGCAGAACTGAAACTAAACAGCAGGCTCAGAGCAGTGGAACTGCAGTGTGAACATACAGATGAGCACTTCGAAAGATGCCCCAAGCAGCACCAGCCTCCTCTCCTGGGTCCTGGGACAGTAATAAGAGGCAGGTGCCATTCTATGCATCCTGGTAGGTAGTCACTGGCATGAGAGCGTACACGGGGATTGAGGATCAGACCCTGTAACTTTCACAAGGTCACTGTTCTTTTAAGCTTTCAGAAACAGGCTTTCTCTCATGGAATCAGGTCAACTAATAACAAAGTCAGTGAAGAACAACACTTCCCTTCTCTCAGCCTTTGCCTGTCAGCTCTAACTAGACCATAAGGTTTCTGAGCAGGTTTCATATTACTACTTTTTTGTACAATACCTAGTTGCCATGACTCATCTGTCTAGGCATGCCTTCAATGAAAAAAAACAAGAACTGGCCAGGCTCATAAGCCTGAGTGAGCTATAAGGGCCAAAAGCCTGGGTTCACTCCAGCTGCTTCAGGACATTCATTTCTCTGCTGACAAGAGATCCTGATGGGCCCTGAAAGCAGTGGAGCAGCTCTCCACCGTTGCTTTTCCAGCCCACCCTGCAAAGTTCTATCTATTTAAGCATGCTATATTTTACAAAAGCTACAAAATGGACAGAAACTAGCACACCTCTACTGCAGCGCCTATCACATTTCAGATTGGGATCCAGAGAAGGAGAACACTCACTGAAAACAAGCAACCAGCCAAGCTCAACCATGATTACAGGTCCACATCACCTCTGGAAAACTTGTACAGCAAAGAACCAGCCTTCCTTAAGCACAACACTTAAATTGCTACCCGATCCTTGGAGTATCAATCCAGACTGTCTCTAGTTTCTGAGGCCAGGCCCCTTTCTAGTAATTTCCCTCTAAAACCATGCTCACTACGTGACTAGGCAAGTAAAAAGCTGATAGTATAGAAATAAATGACTAGTCACGTAACAGAAAGTAACAAACTTTTCCTTCTGAAGTTTGCAATGGTCCCTAGTATGATCAAAAATGTGGGACTTGCTCTCCTCTAGTCTATGGAGGTTTCATTGATTATACTTTTAGCCTCTACTCTTATATTTTAGATCATTTGATACTGTGAGAAGCTCTGAGGACAACTGAAATAGACATTTTCTATCAGAAAATGTTCTTCAGCAGCACTGCTATCCAGTTTCAGACTGGGCAGGATCTGGGAAATGATGGGAAAGAAGTGATGCAATGTGGCTCAGAAGATATTTTGCACTCTCCTTTTGGAGACATTCATGAATGAGTCTGGAAACAAAGAACTGGTGAGGTCTCAGACTTTCTCACAAAGATGGACAGAGACTAAGAAATCATGTAGATGCTACCTGAGGCATCAGCTGGCCACAACACTGCAGACCAAGAGGTATAGCATGATAAACGCGTGCCTTGGCAAGCGTTGACAGAACTGCACTGAGCTGGCTACACTTCCCAGCAGATCCCAGGTGGCCCCTGACAGGCAGCTGCTCCTCCTCTCCATGAGCCTTGACATGAAGAATGCCACAGGGCTCAATTCTTCCACCACTTCTATTTCATATCTATGCAAAACCTCCAGGGAATTTGATGAAATATATGGGCAGCAATGCCAGCCATTAGGTTGATGACACACAGCCTTATGCATCTTTTCTTCCTCATGCAAACAGTACTCTCCCAAATCTCTGTGTTGAAAGCAAGGGTAGCATGGCTGGCAGAGTCTAAGGTCAGAAGAGATAATTGTGAGCATGGTTGGAAGAGGGAAATGTTACAAACTATAAGCTAATGTTGTTTAAGATTCAAAGACAGTAATGTGGACAACCTAATAGACGCAATCATCAAAAGGGCTTTCCTCTCTCCAGTCAGCGCAATTTTCTTTTCAAGCAGTGTTCTGGCCTTGCCCATGTGTGTTTTGAACATTTGGGCTGGCCCACTATGACTCACTGTCATAGATTGGAACTTCTAGTCTCTAGGCAGCTCCTAAATGCTACAATTATCCACGCTGTGACTGCAGAGGTAGGATACCGAGACTCAACAGAAATACAGAATTGCAAGGGCAAGCCAGAAAATGAAGCAATGTGCAGATTCAGTTTTCTCATAATGGTCAGTTGCATTTGCCCCTGCACAACATCTTCTTAATGATGTAAGGGGTGTGAATGTGAGCAAAAGCAAAACAGGATTTCCAGATGGGCCACAGAATTACTCAAACTTTCTGGGCTTTCAGTTTTTTAACACAAACTTGGCAGCTTTTTAATGACCCACAAACACATGTCTATCCTAGACTCTCCAAGAGCCAGTCATTGAAATATCTATTTCATTTCTATACATACTGAACATCCTGATGGACAAAAAGAGTCCTGTATAACTTTCCCCAGCATGGGAGTCAGAGAAAAAGAAAGGTTAGCAGGAGTGTTTCAGTAGTAGATAGAGTACAGAATGAGACTACAAAGCAGTACACAGCTGTACACAGAGACAGTGTTGCTGAAGCAGCAATGATTGAAGGGTAAATGGAAGGAAAGGTTTGCAAGGAGAGTTAATGCCTTTCATTGGAAGAACTCATACAGCTGGGTCAAAATAGACAAGCTTTGAAGCACTTCTTCAAAAGTACTGTGCCAGGTGCACAGACTGTATGTGGTGGAAGAGATTAGGAGCCATCAGAGTGCTGATGACAAGTTCCTGAGTCAGCACTGGCACAGACCAGACATTACAGCAGTCAAGAAGATGCCCTGAGCTACAAGTCTAGGTTGAATCTTAGATCAGTGAAAGAGCAATGTGAGATTTCCCAGCACCTTCCACCAAGCACCTAGCATTACCCTATCTCTTACATATAGAAGGGCAAAGGAATCCCATTTTGCCAGCAGAGTTCCCCTGGTGAGTTGGAAATCCCTACTGGCTGTTTGTGGCCAGGACTGACGTGTTTCTCACTGCTTGATCCACCATGTGATGCTGAATCATAACAAGGAACCCAGCCTCACAGAGGCAGATAAATTCACCACTCTAGAAACGGTCTTAGACTGTAATTGAATCAAATATGAAACTACAAGGACCACCTCATGAAAAAAAAAAAAAAAGCTGTCTCTGAAGAAAAGTGAAAAAAATGGTAGGCATAGCTTACAATTTGGGGAAAATTGATCTGATTAGCCCCATCCTCACAAGTATTTTGGAAGTATGAGAACTCTGCCAGCATTTCCATTTAAAGAAATGAAAGAGCAGCACAAGTTAATATTGCCAAGAAGAGTGTGGCACATCAGGATATTTCACTGACAGCAGAATGCAGGCCAAATCTGGTCAAGAGCTGCTGCCATCTTGTGCAAGAAGAAGGACTAGAGTTGGAGGGGTTCCCCTTCTTGCTGCTGCACACAGCCTCACGCAAGACTTGCAGCAACATTCCCAGCTCTCCAAGGTGAAACACTGGGATCACTATGACCATCTTACTCAGCAGTTAACAGGCGGAGTTTTGGGCTAGATACAACAGGTATCTGTGTATGGTACAGGATGATGTGTGCTTAGATGAGGTGTTCAGAAGGTTAATTTCTCATGTCCACTCAAATATACTGGGCTGTGAACAATCATACTATGGTACTCGTAATCTGTCCACTTCTCCACTTTTCCTCCATTTTCATAGACAATTAGCAGCAGTTTCCATGCCATGCACCAAGCTATCTAAGGTGTTCCCAGAGACAGACATTGCATACAATCTCTATTAGACTCAGCACAGTGACCAATTAGGTTAATCTCAGAGGCAGACTCCTTGGGGATATCTCAGAGCATCTACTCTTTCTCAGGCCAGGGTTTCTTTTAAAGACATGCAGCAGCATCCAATTAAATGAACAACAGGTGCAAAAGGTAATAACCTAGACCTATTTCATATCTGAAGACAGTAGTCAGAATTCAGCTTGGTTCTAACCTCCCCTGAAAGGTCAAAAATTCTCTCCAATTACTAAAGAAATGAACTAATGAAAACTTTCAGCAACAATATTAGATTGGACATGACAGCATCCAAGAGACTTTTTTATACATATTCTTAAAGAAGCATCTCAGGCCGCTGTGGCTTGGGGTCATCAGAAGTCTGGTCTGTTTGGCTTAGTGCAATCATAGCCTTAGGGGCCAGATGTAGTAAAAAACAGCTCCCACAGCACTTACTTCCCACAGTGAATCTATCTTTTGCTTTCCTGAATCTAGGAGAAAGGTAGATTAGTAATAAGCATAATCTATCACCTGAGCTGGCACTGGGAAGACAGCGAACCAGAGTTCTAAAAATGACTCTGCTGTGACTTCCTTTGTAGCTTTAACAGTTCCTCTGCAGAACACAGGTAATACCCTACACTTGCCTTACTAATAAATCGTGTGTATTACTTTAGGAACTGTCTATACTAAAAGATGCTCAGTTCATAAACAGACATCCTCTCCTAGCTCTAGGTGTGCTGGCTAAAAATATCACCCATTCCCCTCCTACCTTGCTGCTTTTCATTGCCCGCCTCCTAGAGCTTACTACCCCTGCACCTCCTATCAGTAGCAAAACTTCCATGAGTGCTCCCTGATCTACTTCAGGCAACGCTATGTTATCTGTTTGAGCAAACCCAGCTGACACTGCCTGTAGGAGCTGATGATGAGCAAACAAAAACCCTTCTGCCACCAGAGGTAGGTAGTTTCCAGCAGTACAATCAGCTTTGGTTAGCCCTCAAGCGGCACACTTGTTTGTTTGCAATGGGAAAAGGCCTGTCCACACCATCAGTGGCAACAAATAGGTCTCTCAATCAGCACAGCCCCCTCAGGAGACACACCGTAAACAAATCAAAAGGAATTTTTCCCTACCACCACAGTTACATCATCAGCCCAAATGACATCAGTTAAGCTGACAAGAGCATTCCCTTTCATGTGTCTGTGTATCTCATCTGTCATGAAGCCATGTGTCTCCATCAGAACTCAACAGGCAGGAACAAGGAACATGAGGGTTTTGCATTCCTGTAGCTATGTCAGTATCACAACTGTCCAAGCTCTACAGTACAGTCCTGGTCTGAATGACCTCTGTTAGCCCTCTGAGAAGTTCCAAGGTGGAGAATTGCTCTGCACCTTGTGCAGTTATTTAGAAAAGAAATATATAGTGCTATTCAATCCGGGTGGAAGAACTTAGAAGAGATCAAAATAAATATGCAAGCGGAAGAGTAGTAGAAATGTCATTAAATGGCAGGCAAGCTTCCCCACCACACAGAACTGTAACTACTTTAATATGTTAGGTCCTTCCTGTGCTTTCACTATGAAGAGTTAGTGAGCTCACATTTTTCTACTGATTTGCCTCTTTTGTAGGAACATTGTATCTCCTGCTGCAAAGGAAATCCCACTACAGGAAACAGTCCATTTTGCTCAGGTGAAAATGATCACAAATGTAGCAAAGCAGAGATTTATATAGATATAGGATAAAAATCACATCATTTTAGAGTTTACTTTGCCTCTGAGGTCAGCCTTGAGAAAAAAATCAGCTATAGTCAATACTTTAAAGATAAAGTTACTAACCTTGAATGGGTAGCACTTTCAGTTCCTCAGTCACAATACATATGACAAATAGAATACACATATAAGAAAACACAAAAATCTACTGTACCTGGTCAATAATTATTAACCACAGAAAACACATACAATGGGAAATAATATTTTCTGTTCTCTACAAAGTCATCTTAAACCCAGATAATTAAGTTTATGTTTCTTTGAGTTATTTTTTCTCTTGAATACAAAGGAACAATAGTTCTGTTACTTGTATAAACCTACTGACCTCAGCAGACATACAGCAGGCATATACTTGGCTCGTGCTGCACACGGGAATTCCCACAAGGACTATGAATTAGATTTCCTTTCCTCACCTCCTTCCCCCAGTTCTACCCGCAAACAGAAGTAGGGTAGATTAGGAGCATTCCTCTGCTTAAGTATCATTATTCCTCCTCAAAAAGGAACAGTAAAAGTTAGAAGCAAGAGGTGAAACAGATACACTGTATCCCTCAACACATCTCACGCTTCCCTCAGCCCAACGAATGCCCTGTATTGAGAACACACTTGTACTAACACAAACTCTAGGCACAGGATCTTCTGTACCTGGAACACATCCCATAGAAGCAGAAAAGCCATCATTGCTAATAAACATATTGCTCTAACTCTGAGGAGTGATGTTGGAAACACCTGTGCCCTTGTTTCTGTAAATACTTATGCAGCATACACAAGGAACTCTTTAATAAAGGCAAGAAAAAGCTAGCTTCCAGAAACTCAGATATCTGATCATTGTTCCGCTACATACCAACTTCACTTGCACACAATTTTCTTCTAGCTTGCCTCCTGTTCTCAGCACCACCTTAACTCAAGTATTAGATTGAGCTTGCCTCAGTTCAGCTAAGCACTTCATCGGGTGTGTAGTTCCCCTTCAGTTCAAAGTTAGGCAGATACCTGAATATCTTGCTGAACAGAGATGGCAGCTGAATAAAAAGAACATGCTTTAGTGCACTTTTAGAATGAGGTCTTAGAAGCAGGTACACATGGGCAAGCCTGTTCAGGTCAGTTTATCATGTTTTCCCAGCTGGAACTAGCCAGAGCTAACACGCTACTTCCATGTTTGTTCTGGGATGTAATACGCTGCCATAGTTAAAGCTGTAGGTCACACAAGTGTAATCCAGGGATCATGAGACAGTCATTAATCAATCAAACAGTGGAAATAGGAGCTGGGCAGATATCATTATCTCTAGATTACAGATGAGACACAGAGAGTTTGCATAACAAAGCCACAGAGAAAGAGAAGGCACTTTTCTTATTTCCCAGTTTTGCTACATCTCTTCTTCTGAAATTTGTTTTCTCACTCTTCAAGACTTCCTTCCCCAACTGCAACCCGGCAATTTTCTTCATTCAGAGGCAAAACTGACTCTATACCATCCCTGAAAGCTAGCTGAAGCACTTCTACACAAAAATCAGTTAAAGAAATACAACAGCAATCTTTGGGTTTTTTTTTTTCCTGACATGCAATAGAAGCTACCTGAACACCGCAATGACAATGACAATGACAAGCAAAGACAATGACTAAATGAGAATTTGGACATGGAACTAAACTGCATACTAAGTCTCCACTTGTCTGTGGTCCAATTAGTACAGAATGGAGACAAGCATCACAGTGGTCTATAAAGAGGACCAGGACAAGACTGACAAGTAAGTGGAGGAAAAGAACTGAGAGAGTCAACTGTCAGAACAAGGAGAGGTTATAGAGAAAAACGAAGAGAGAGAGGTTAGCCCATTGCCCTGGAGTAATGACTCCCCTTTAGCACATGGCCTCTGCTCCTGTCATTATTTCTTCTTGGACAGGTTATCTCAGGAATTTATGCTTTCCAATGATTACCTTTCAGACAGCTCTCACTTATCTTGCAAGAGGAATCCACCAGTAACCTGACCTGCATTGCTCATGCAATCGCCATCCACCCCCTCTAACCTTTCATCTCATCTCTCAAAGCAAAAGCAAACGGTTCTTCCCAGACTTCCAGTGGTGCATCAGCAAGGGCTGGCAAAGTTGATAAAAATAAAGAGTTTTAATGCTTAATGCTACACAAATATTGATGAGCTTATGGGCAAAAGCAGTGAAATAGTACCATCAGGTTAAAATACCTCCTGTAATAATATTTTGTTATCCAGAACTGAACGATGAGCACTAGTCTTGCACCACCATAAGAAACATTTTTACCTGAGAGTAAGTTGTATTATGTTATTGCAGCAGACCTCAATGCCAATCAGCATCGCTTTTAACAGCTTTTGAGACTTACAGGGCCCTTTATTTAAGCTCTCTTCCCATTACTCTCCCAATCCACCTTTCTTCCACTATGTCAATTGCTTTTCTTCTTAAAACATCAGTGCCAATGTGTTTTTGCTTCTAGCATTCAGTCCAGAGCCATTTCAGATGAACTTGTCCATCTCTACTTAGCTATATGTTATTACACTCGGTGCAATTATAGTCCCAATTCATGTTCTGAACAAGGCCCTCCTAGGTTGGCTTTTTGCGTAAGGGAATCCATTACATCCAGTATAGCTGTGGGGGCCTCAACTTATTCCCAGTACCACGGCTGGAACAGGGAGAAATATTCTTATATTCTGCCCTAGATGTAACAACACATCTCTGCAGCCAGTCAGTAATAATATGGATTCATCATGAAGTTCTGAGAAAGTATCAGGTCTGACACAAGGAGTAAAAAGTTGTATAACATCCTATGCAGGACCATGTCATCAGAGTGCAGAAACATACGGTCAGGGCACACAGATCATCAAATCTCTGTCACGGTATGGATTTGCCTCAAATGGGCTTGCAGTCACTTCAGACAGGTGCTGAGAGGAATATCACTCACTCTCTCTTTTTCCTACACCGGCTACACAATTAACTTTGGCCTGGGAGAACGTCCATGCCTTACTTTGGCTGCGTTATTTTAAAGAAGTCACATATTTCTTTCAGACCCGTGAGAACTTTGGATCAACACACACTCTCTTCTGACATTCTCATAGTCCCATCTGAACAGGACTGTACCACAAGAAAGAATTTGATGTGGGGAGCATAAGAAGGGAGGGCAAGAGAAAGCTGCTGTTCCCTCATTAAACTTCAATAGCTGCCTGGGCCCAGCAAAGCTGTACTATAGTCTGGATTTATGTTCCCCAATTAACACAATTTACAGCATAAAGTTTTCTCTTTCTGTTTTGAAGGGGGAGGAAGAGGAGAAAAACCACATTCCAAGCATTTGGCACAGCAAACTTCCCCAACTATCCTCTGGGAACAAATAGGGAGGGGGAAAAAAAAAGGCTTGTCACCACACAATTTAAAATAACGCATCTTTGCTGGCTCCACTATGTCTCAGGGGTAGATTCAAGAACAAGCCCCCACCCATCAGGGCTGCAAGCACAAAGCACTTGACATTCATCAGAAGCAAAACACCTCCCAAGGGGGAAGGGAAGAGTCCCTCCATGGGCAGGAGTTGAGACAGCAAGAAAATGGAAGGAACTGCGAAAAGGTCACAACATAAGGAGTACATGGAAGTCTTCTGCTTCTAAGAACCATCACACACAGATGAATCATCTTGATGTAGTTGCTATTGAGCACAAAGTAGGAAGGTAAACTGTCATCAGCTGAGGTTCTCCATTGAGGTTAGTTTAGGAACTGCTGCTATTTGACAGAAATATTGTTGGCTCCATCACATACACAACAGAATCTCATTTCTCTCCAAACACACACTCACCCTTACTCTCCCTAAAGAGAACCACAAGCCACATTCACTGAATACTAAAAATTCTCGTCGTCTTTGGTGAGAGTTATGAGATCTTCAGATATTCTTTCTTTGGAGTTTTTGTGTAACATACACTAACTTGTTACACACTGAATCTTTCTCAGCAGAAAGAGAAAGACTAGGAGATAGTACCATGTCACTCAGTGAATCACAGGACGTTTTCGCAGAAGTCAGAAATAATCTAATGTATCATCTAGCTCAACAATGCTCAACTTGAGATCCTTAAAACATCACTTGTGGATTTTGTAGGAAATCTGTAGGCTTAATCAGAGCCTTTCTTTGCTCAACAAACAAGAAAGCTTAGCCAATATTTCAAAGCACTTGAGATTGTTCTTTGATTACATCAAAGAGAGAGGTACAAAAATGGAGAGATGAGAAGCAACTCTTTTCACCAGAAGTCAGGAGGAAAACATAATTGCAGAGTTCTGCAAGCTAGTCATGATGTGATGATCTGACACTGCACTAGGGCATCTACTCACAACATACCATCAGTATGCAACAATGATGACAAAGCATCAAAGACATTAGATTACCACACCTTGGCGATTACATCACTTCCTCTCAGACCATTCAAGAACCAAACTTTTCAGGTCTGACCATCACTGATCTATAATGCCTATACACAGACAGATTGCATGTACTTACAAAGGATTCGCTGCCACATTGATACTTGTTTACAAGGCTGCCATGATATTTTACTTTGGAGGCACTATAGGAACACACATTTGGTTTCTCCTAGCATTTTACATTCACTTTGCTAAGGTAAAAAAAAAAATCTTAAAAAAGACTTTTTCTACTAAGGTAAAAAAAGATGGAAGGATAATGAGCCCAGAGCTTCAGTGTTGGTATTTGCCTATGTATTGAGGGATTTGTTCAAAGTCTTCTGGGTTGAAAAGACAGGTGTCCATCTAAATCAATCCAATGGAGAAATTGTTAATCATGGCTCCCACTGAACAAAATAGCAACACCATTTGGAATGACAAATTTGACTAAGGAAGAAAAGATGGCAAGGAAAGAGTGAAAAGGAAACAGTAAATGGAACACGACATAGCAGGGACTGTATGTCTTTGAACAACAAAGGACTGGAAATTACAAGCTGAAAGATGGAGCCCAGCCCAAACAACCCCAAGAAAATAATGTACAGCTACTGAGCACACAGAGGTCCACAAAAAAAATGGGTAAAAATTATCAGTATTCTAAAAAACCTTAAGATGCACAGTAAAAAAGACCAGGACTCTCAAGTACTATCATCTGCCCCACAAACAGAAAACAGGCATCACCACTGCTCTAGTGCATGCACAATTCCAAGGGTTTCATTGGACAAATGTGCTTAGATGGTTTCAGAGAGTGATCCATACCCTATGGTACAGAGAAAAGCAAAGGAGAAGACCAAGAAGACAGTTGACAAGCATCTCTAGGATTGTAGACTTCTACTATCCATCCTTCTTTTCATGTCACAATAGATACAACAGATGATTAGAACTCAAAGCTGTCTGTGAAGGTCCATTCCAAATGCTAGAGCTGACACACCATGATATAAGGAAGGAGAAAAATTCATGTCAGGCACAACTCCACATCTCCCCAAGTTCAGGAGGTTCACAATGTAGTATTTGACTGAAACTTTACCAATACCACACCTATTTTAACTGGAAAAATAGACAAGAATGGAATGAAATCCAAGTTCAAGAAGCTTAATCCTGGAGTTACGGTAAAGAAGTCCTTTATCCTGATATTCCCATCTTTCTTCCTGTATTCCAGCTACCCCCTGCATCTGGTATTTACAGTTATTTCCAAATCAAGCCACTCAAAAAATCATTATTTAGGTCTTGTTCCTGAACTGGTAGATTACTTTAGATGTAGATATTCCTACAGCCAGCAAAGCCAGAAATTTCAGCTATAAAACTGACATTTTTGTGCAGTCCCCAGCTTCTAGGAGTTGGAGTTGATAAAAAGTAACAGATTTTGAAAGCATTAACAAAATCACTGTCAAATACTTAGAGAATAAACACAGAGTAATAATAGTGTGTTAGTTCCTTATATCTTAGAAAAAAGTTGGCAATTAGAGTTCAGTAGAACCTCTTTCTCCGCCAGCCAGGTCTCCCTTAAGTAAACAAACTCTAAATAAAGCCTGTTTTTCTTGAGTAAAGAAAATGCTTTTCTGGAAGAGGGCTCACTCAGTTCCTGCCTGCTTCAGAGTACTTTTGACTTTCACCAGTGCAAAAACGAGAATGAGGACACTTTGTACTATTCATCTTATACCTCTGTAACAACACAAGAAGTTTTAGAGGGACTGACAAGACTTTAAAAAGGGCATACTGAAGGAGGCAGCTTAGGTTACCAAAATTAAAGTAATTAATCAATCCAAAGGTTATTCTTATCATTTAGCTCATTTATTAGCTGTTTTGCCTTCCGAGGTTTGACTATTAAACCTGCAGTTTTCAATCTGTTGTAGTCCCTGGAGCCTGAACTGTCATTAATAAACCAGAAAAATAAACTGTGGGCAGAGACTGAAGCAGCACCAGGAACCTTTTCCTCTACCTACTTCTATTCAGCCCCAAAACTGGCTGATGTAGTGGAAGTGTCATGACACAGCACAAGCCACATCCCACTACACACTTCCACGACTTCCTCATAGCTGCAGAGTCAAGATTGGAAATAAAAATGGCTGCCCTTTTTTGAACAAAAATAGGTCCTCTGTTTGGAACATAAACATATCTTTGATTTGCTTTCTCCCTTTCTTGAAATATTTCAGAGAGATGGTTTGAAAATACCAGTTGCTCCTCACTGTAAATCTGTATTTTCAAAATTTCACCCCACTGAAAATCCATTGAATACCACAGTGCTAAACAAGGATGGACTTTGTCCTACTTTTCTGCTACAGATAGCATTTTACTGTCACTAAGGGAATAAAATAATCATAAGAGCATAATGACAGCATCTGTCATCAGTTTTGCTAGCTGCTGTTCTTCACGTGGGGCAATCACTGGCAATTTTCAGATTTAATCTCTCCCTTTCCCCAGCCATGAGGTTGATTACTGCTCTCATTCCCAGTTAAAAATCCTTGATCAGGGTAAAGCCCATAAAGGACTCTCTGACCCTAGCTAAGGGAAGCAGAAGAGATGACATTTGGTTCTTTGAGAGAGGAGTAGATTAAAAGGAAAAATGACAGCTGGAGTCAGGAGGAGCTAGTTAGTGGATTGCCGGCCCAGGAGGGTGCAGGGTGTGAGCCCACGAAAGAGAAACAAGAAGAGACTGCAGACAGACTGTTCCCTCTCCTTCCCCAGGTGTCCTTTGAGTAAGAATGACTGCAGCAGATGTCAGGACCCATGGGGATCACTCTTTTGGCTTTCTTATTTCTTCAAAAACTTTAACCTAGAAAATAGAAGAAATATTGGAGAAAAAAGAAAAATTAACCAGTATCTCTGCTTTGACACGTGGGAATGAATACAAAGGTGAGCACCAACTTGTAATGACCTGTGGTATGTAAATACACTTAAGTCAGCAGGAGGAATTTTTCTGGGTCTGGTCCAACAAGGGCAATCATTTACAGGATTTCACTGGGATCTGTGGTTTCCACTTCAGGATACAAAGGAGGGATACAGAAAGCAAGCACCAGGCAAGCAGCAGTTGTGAGGAGCATCCCTGTGCTTCTCCAACACACAGAACACAGCCAGAGCTGGCTTGCAAACAAACCTGGCAAGCGTGTCTCAATCCTAGGAACATCTCCAGAATGCAATCAATACACACGTGTGGACATGTGTGTGCTCACACGTGGGTGTGTTTCTCAGCATGCTGCACCAAACACATGAGATTTCATCCACTTCTCAAACATCAAATTTCATTCAGCATTACTCAGGACACTAGACATGAAATAACAAATTTTAGTCAAAAGCACTTTAGGCAGATTTACTGCCACTGGTTCAATTCCCTTCAAGTCCATAGTCCATAGAATTGCACCAGAGAGAAAGAGGTTGGCTCTTTAATATTTGTGGCCTGCCAAATAATGCATCTGTGCTGGCTCTTTTGTTTTGGAGACAGAATTCTACAAATTATCATTACGAAAGAGATTAATTTTTGTTTTAAAAAGATCACATTCTCAGGGCACAGAAAGAAGTCCACTTCTATCCACCAAGTCCCTTTTCCTTCATTTCACATACCCACAGATGGACACTACATTTTTTCAGATGTACAAATCTGCAAAGGTGTACAGAGGCACTATTTAAAGGCTTCACACTAGAGGTCGTTTCCTGGGACAGAGCAACCTAGTAATGAGAGTGTTGGATGAACCTTCCCATCCTTGCAAGATTCATGTAAGGCATTTAAAAGGAGACAGTTAAGTGAAAACTGTGTGGTTTGGCTTCGTGCATGAGAAGCAAGAGGAAGCTCAGGGACTGCAGAAGAAGAGACGAGTTCTGACCTCCAAACATGCTTTTATCCACTTTTATAGTGGGAAGTTGCATGCACTTGAGGCACCCCTAGCAGAGGGGTTTTAATCCAGGTTCTTCCAAAATCGGTAATTCTCTCCTCTAGGTTTTAAAAAATGCAATAGTTTGGAGGTTTCCCATTTCATCATCCTGGTAAACCCATATTCAAAGAGGCAGAAGTTGTGTGAAGTCCTGAAAAACAAAAAAAACACCCCACTAATGTTTTCCTTTGATGGTCTAGCCAGGAACCATCTCTCTAGACCACTTGTTCAACTCAAAGGCAAAAAGTAGTTTACAGCAAAATAAACAGCAGCTAGTCAAGATGAACCTATTTATTTATACAGCATTACTGGCTAAAATACAGCACCAGCCCCAAGCATTATTTATCTTGGAGGTAGCAACAATAGAAAGTGAGCAACTGATTATACAGCTTCTCCACCAATTATGAACCAACATTTATCTCTTGTGTACAACAACAGAGATTTAACTGGGCTCTCCAGCCTTTCTTACTATTTCTCAAGCACCCAGTAACATACTCAGCAGCTTGCCTAGCAAACACAAGCAAAGCTCCAGCACCAAAACCACTTTACAACACTCAACAGCAGTCTCCCACACCTGCACCTGGAGGGCAAAGACAAACGCTGTTACAGAAAAAAGTGTGAGCACTCAGAGTCAGCAACTGTGTCTGTACATGTTTACATGGTGCCCTGTGCAGCAGGGCCCAAATGTGGCATAGAGCCCCTGGGCACATGGGCATTTTTACTTCTTTCTGAATTTAGGAAAAATCATGCAATAATAATTTAAGAGACTCAACTGATAAAGTTTGGGCAAGAATCATTTACTTTCTCTGTAAATACCAATGGCTCGTTACTTGGGTTTCATGTTGTTTTCATCTGAGAGACAAACTGGCTATGATGCAAATGAACTTGGCCAAAAGCAAAAACTAGGGCACCAGTGTAACTAGAAAAAGAGACCAACAGTCTGAGAAGGGGAAGTGCTCAACATTCGCCATAGGAAGGAAAAAAAAAATTGAATAAAAAAAAAGAAAGACAAGGAAGAACACTAATTAAAGACACAGTGTGGATACAGGAGTACACACTGATTCCCCCCCCACTCCAACCCTGCCATCCATATGACAGTGCTGCTTTGTAGAATAGAACAATAGGTACATTATACTAACCTATAATTATCCCGAGAAGAATGATAGCGAAGTCAAGGCATTACATGAACACTGGAATATTGGATACAATCCCATAAGAAGCAAGGGAGTGAAGGAGAATCTTTAAAAAGAGATTGAAATCTTCCCAGCACAGAACATCAAGTAGGAAATTTTATGTTCTCTTCACATTTATTTGAATTTTTCTTTTATTTGCTGTGATGATTTAAACACGATTCCCTTTTTCATGCATTTCTTGGCTTCTTTTATGCTGCAATTGGTTCCAGCACTGTAACATCCTCCTTTGACAGCACGGTGGATTTGGCACAAGCAGAAGCTCAGCCTAGTGCATAACTGCACCATGTATATAAGCAGTGGGAGATGAGGAAGGTGGACGGAAATGTATTCCAGCTCTGGGCAAAGAAAAGCAAGGGGCTGATTCAGTGAATGCATAATCAGGTGTTACCAAGACACAGGGTACTCAGGCACTCAATACCTGTACTCTCATTCCAATCAGATAGCAGGTACTGAAATACAGGAAGCAGTGAGGCACAACTCTACATCTGTTTGAAACACGCCGCTTGCATTTGCAATGTTATGCAATGTTGGGGAAAAAGTGGAAGAAGGACTTGGAGCTGTGTGTTTTGGGGTTTTTTTGCTTCTTCTGTATGTTTTTAAGTGACAGACACTATGACAGACACTTTACTCTTTTCCCAAAGTAACAAAAAAATTGGAGGAGCCTATCTGTTCTGCAAAATCTGAATGTTCCACCTTGGCTTTGGGTTTTTTTGGGGGGTAGGTAACTATGACAACCTGGTATAAGCAACTCTATTGTTTGCTCCTGAGAGTGGACCACATAGGAGTATGCAAAAAAGCAGAATAATATAATCACTCTTCCTTTGCCTGTTCTAAGTGGTCTCTGCTCCTCCCTGTAGACGTGACTGACTGAGCCTTGTTTCCTCCAGAGAGAATGTTCAACCACTGTAGCACACTGTGTCTCCAGGTGGTGAGCAAATGTTAAAAGGAACTTCTACTAAACAAGAGATCCTTGTGGGATCTCACCGTGTCACTTGCGTACAGCTGTACTCAAGCCTGGGCATTTCTAACAGAGCTGCTCTGCCTGCAGCATGGTCAGACATGCTTCCCCTGAGCTACAAGCCAGTAGCACTCTGTAGCTAGGAAATGCCAATGTGGAGAATTACCAAAGGTATTTACAGCCCAGTAGTGACAGGCTAGGTTGCAGGCCAGCACCCGGAATGCTGTTCCTTAATGGTAATCAGACTTCACCTAGTGTTCAAAGTTGGACAGAAAATCCAGGACCCCTTGCTTTACATGAAGCAGGATAACTCTGATCACCCAGCTAGGTAGTGTTTAACCTCTGTAGGACAGCTCAGAGCTGTTGATAAGTTCTTGTAGGCCCAGGTGCCACTGTTACAGGCTGGGGTGAGCACTCAACATGTGGCATTGCTGACTGCAGGAAATGATCAGCAATGTCTCACCTTCGTGGGAGAAGGAATCCAAATTCCTGCAGAGCTCAGAAGGCAAAGGGAACTGGAAGAGACTGTTTTGCATGGAGGCAAAAGTTCAGTTTGCCCTGTTCAAGTGAGGAGTTCTCAGGTTGGAAACAACTTGGGACTGGGCCACTGGCTCTGAAGAAGTGAGGTACTGACCATCAGCTGTGCAACCATCAGCCCTCTGCCCTTGCAATCTGTACCAGTTCCTGAGCCAGCCTGCTGCCAGGTCCCACAAGAGGAAGGTGAGAGTGGGACTCTGCCTGAACCCAGCAAGCAGTATGAAAACAGCTTTCGCACACCAAAAGCCTGCAATATAGTTTTGGGAAAATAGACGTATGCATTCTCTCTGCACATATCCCCATTGGCAGCCCTGCCTGTAGCCACAGCCAAAAGTCAGATCCCATGCTCAAGAAAATAGGAGACCATTAAGCATTCCCCCATTCACTTTGCTAAATAGGTCCCTAGTCCCCTTTTATTTTTGGCTGCCTCAAATAAGCAGGGAGGGGGATGGAAAGGATATGACGCATTCCTGGGCTCCATAGTGCCTCCTCACACAGAGCAGGCAAAAAGACAGGAACATTTGCAAGAGAGATAAGCAGCTGTCTGGCTCCATTCAGCAGCATGGGGGCCTCCCTGTTCTTGCTAATAGGTGTTAATACAGTGACCAAGAAATACTCTCAGTTGCACCAGGTTAAAAGGAAAAAAATCAGCATTACTCCATTGACTCAAGCAGAATGGTTCCTGAAGCTGTGAGCAGAATCTGGCACACGGGCAATTACAGAACTTAGAGGAGACAGGAATCATCCAAGACAGCCAAAACAACAGGACATAGATACAGCTTATTTAAAGAGAATGATAGATAGGGCAGTGGTGACCCTTTTTTTTTTTTTTTTTTTGCTATAGAACAGATAACCTCAATAATAACAATTATTTGGACACTATGCAATGAAAAACTTACCCTTGCCATTTCACGGGGCTCTCACTACAGACACCCAGCTGATCTCATAACCCTCCTCCCTCTGCCACATCCACACATACACGACTATACTCTCTGTGCAGTGCAGCAACTCATATTTCATCTGCACCACAGACTTCACAAGTTTGTAACTCTGCCCACCAAGTGTTGTCAAAAAGCCACCAGCTGGAAAGGATACTAGAATGAAATCTATGCAGCTCTGTGGCCTTCTGAGTGATTACAACTATGACACTTAAACCCGCTAATGTGCTAAGCATTTTCTGGCAAAGTTGGTGGGTTGCTATGGTATTTTGGGAAGGGGCAGGAGCTTGAAAAGATGTCTTCCTCGGAGAGGAGCAGAAGGAAGGAGAAAAAAAAGTAACAAAGCAAATTCCTCAGCCGAATGATTCTCAGTAAACTCCTCAAACTTGCCATAACAAGGGTTACATTTCAGAGATCCAAAACTAGCTTCCCAGAATAAAAATAAACTTGTGTGGCCCTGCTAAGTGGATACACAGGGCTGCCTTTTGATGAATGTCTCTTGATTTCCTAGAAGGAGTAGTGGTTCCACATCCTCTTGCCCTGGCTCTGGTCAAAGCAATGTCTGGTAGGGTTATTCTCATGCTTTCCATTTTTTTTCAGCAGAAATCACTCTGTGCCTGTATCCTTTTTTCACTTAAATTAGGTGAGAACCAGAGAGGAAGCTGACTCAGAAGCACCACAGGCTTTGTTACATGGAAAACCTCCAGAACTGAAAGTGCTGACCAGCTGCTCATCATTCCTATGAAAGTGAGGGCCTAGGCAGGTTTGGCTGAGAAGCATAGCAAGGCATGGGGAGTCCAGCAGAGTCCCATGCAGGTTCCTTATGTAGAGTGCCCCACACTTCTGATCCAATCTCCTCTTGCAAGAACTTGCATATGTTCTCGCCCGCTGTTCCTGAACACACTGAAAACTTGCTCAAATAATGCCATTAGAGTAAGTGTTGTCAAGGTTAACAACCTGTGGAGAAAAACACTGAAACATTTTTTTCTGAGGTAAGGCCATCTTAGGAACTATTTTAAAATAATGGTAACAACCTGTTCTGAGATAGCATTATGTCTTGAGCTGGTGTTATTATACAAATTTGAACATCAAAGAAAAAGCACTAAAATGCAGAGTCAAAGACAACCAGAAATAGAAGTACACCAAATACTATGGCATTTGATATCCCCACCACTCACAGAAGTGTGTGCTGGAAAACAGGAACATCTCCAGAACTGAAGAGATACATACACAAAGCCAGAGATCACTCAACTTACACTGGTGAGCAGGACATTTTTGCAAAGTAACACGACTTCATGCTTAAAATATTATTATGGTGTGTCTACCTGACCAAGGGAAGGTAAAAGTACATTTGTTGTATGACTGGTAAATAAAACGAGACTGAAGTTATCTTCTATGAGGAAGCTAGTTTATGGTGTCAGTCTCTTTTCCCAAGTAACAAGTAAAACAGCAAGAGGAAACTGCCCCAACTCATGCCAGGGGAGGTTTAGATTGGATATTACAAAAATATTTCTATACATAAAGGGTTATCAGGCATTGGAACAGGCTGTCTGGGGAAGTGATTGGGTCACCATTCCTGGAGGTATTTAAAAGATGGGTAGATGTGGTGCTTAGGGACATGCTTTAGTGGTGAACTTGGCAGTGTTAGGTTTACAGTTGGACTAGATGATTTTAAGGGTCTTTTCCAAACTAAATGTGATTCTATGACAGTTAACATTACGTTCAAGAGTAGGGTTGGATCTGAGAATATATTAGAATTGTAAAATAATACATGACTTAAGACACACAACTTATCAGTAGCAAAGGAAACAGAAGCAAACTGAAGAATCAAAGAAGACCTCAGCTTTTGCTCCAAACCTACTACATTCTAGGGGACCTAGAGGTCTCCCTTTCTCTGCCCTCTTTAACAGAAACGGATTTAAATAAAATTATTGCACTTGTGAACTGTTAGTGGGAAAAAACAAGAGTAATCAGAAAGATGTCTGCTTAGAGAAGCTACAAGGAAGCAAGTGAGAAGTAGGTGCATCCCTTACCCTGTCCTCCGTGCACTTGCATTAATGTTACAATAGCCCCCATTCAAAACAAAATTAAACACCACCTCTTCACACCCCTCAGCACCACCAACAAATTATCCCTGCTATCACTGTGGCTTATTCCTCCCCTTCTGGTGGGTCTGGAAACTAGATAGGTCGTATGTGTACAAACCAAAAGGTAGTAACCAGTAGCAAATTTCACTACTAAAGACCTTTCAAACGACAACCAGCTGAGAGGCTGCTAGGTCAATTGTTTTCTACCATCTCCCCTATCATGCAGCTGCAGGTGCTACCTGATATAATCTCTTTAAAGGTAGAGTCTCAGTGAAAGTTGACACTCCAACACATACCCAGGGACAAATTTGCAACCAGCAAACATCCCTGAGGACAAGGTGGCACTTCCTTCCCTGCAAGCATTGTCCCTCTGAACGCACACTGCCTTAGCCCTATTTTTTGTCACCAAAAAGCTGCAGCCAGAAGGTGCAGCACAAACCCAGCATTATGAAGCTGGGATCCTCATTCCGGAACAAGGTCTGCACCATGCCAGAGAAACTTGCACACTCCCAACAAAGCAGAACGGCTGCAAAATTTCTTAGTCAGAATGGGCACCTGGTTCTAATGTACAAACACTGCCCATCTCTATAAACCTCCCCTTCTGAGGGCTTTACTGAATTAAACCCTACAGGAGGCCCTTGAGGGAGTTATCTGCACTTTTGTTGATAGAGGAGCTTAAGGCACAGTGAGGACATGAACTGTTTCCAAGCACAAGACCTGCTATATTAGCTTTTACACCTGTGCTATTTTAATCAACCAGACACACTTTATCTCCTTCACTGACTACTAGACAGCCACTCTATGCTATAGTCTCACAATAATCAGTTTAAGCCACTGTCCCCATCCTCACACTGCTCCCTTCTTTATGCCAGCACAAGCTCTCACACAGTCAATAAATGTAAAACAATTTCATGAAAAAATAGAAGTTTTAAGTGCAATCGGTTCTCTGACCTGAACTACTCCATGGATGGTATAAGAAAAGGTAGTGCCAGGTTGGGACTTAAGAGTTAGGGATAGCTGGAGGACAAACCCGCAGCACTGGCTTAAACCAATTATGGACCTACACCGTCACTCAGCAAGTCCTACACATCCTTCACTGATCCAGTCATTTTTTTTTCATATTTTGAAAGAAATAGAAGCAAGAAGGTTATAGGAGTTGTTTCTGTTGTTCCAACATATCTGAAGGATCTTCATCCTCACCCTCAGAAGTCATGAACTTGTTATTTCCGTCTCATTTTACCCTGTTACCACCTTCAAAGTTTCTGCCATCCATGCTGCAAATTAAGTGTGATCATACCGACACTCTGAAGAGGATGAGACAGTTTTCCCAGGAAAAGACTAGTCAATATTACTATGCCAGCCACCTTGGGCTTTCCATGAGGCAACAAGGTTCAACTGCTATTTCCTCTTGTAGCACTGTTTACCACTTTCTTCTCTCATCCTGCACTACCAATAGCACTGTTTACCACTTTCTTCTCTCATCCTGCACTACCAATAGCACTGTTTACCACTTTCTTCTCTCATCCTGCACTACCAATCATACATTCTTCTACCCACTGTGTCCAATTACTCTGCTTGGTATGCAAGCAAGTCACTAGCATACTTTCAGCTGCAAAGATAATAAAAAACATGGCTAGGTCTCTCATTAAGATATTACCCTTAACACAAGTCCAAATGTGGTTCCCTGTTTAACTAGATGATACTGTGTAGGCTCATCAACAGAAAAGCCTCCAAAGAAGAAAGAGATAGTGTTTAGTAAGACAGCACCACCTGAGAGACAGCACAGAAATTCTTCCAAAATGCATTGTCTGCGTGCTATTCATAAGTCACCCTGCCATGAGGGAGCACAGTTACTCTTGTGCGTTTGTAAACATAACATAATTGTAACAAAGATATTTGTAAACATAACATTCCAGAGAAGAGCAACGAAGCTGGTGAAGGGGCTGGAGAACAGGCCTTATGAGGAACGGCTGAGAGAGCTGGGATTGTTTAGCCTGGAGAAGAGAAGGCTGAGGGGAGACCTCACTGCCCTCTATAACTACCTGAAAGGAGGTTGTAGAGAGGAGGGTGCTGGCCTCTTCTCCCAAGTGACAGGGGATAGGACAAGAGGGAATGGCTTCAAGCTCTGCCAGGGGAGATTTAGGCTGGACATGAGGAAAAAATTTTTCACAGAAAGGGTCATTGGGCACTGGAACAGGCTACCCAGGGAGATGGTTGATTCACCTTCCCTGGAGGTGTTTAAGGCACGGGTGGATGAGGTGCTAAGGGCATGGTTTAGTGTTTGATAGGAATGGTTGGACTCGATGATCCGGTGGGTCTCTTCCAACCTGGTTATTCTATGATTCTATGTTAAGCAAAAAAGCATCTCTGTTTAGCTGTTAATAAGCAGCAGGAATAACCCTTGTGATATTCACACTGGATGCACCAGAGCAGAATATGATGAAGAATCATTCTTCTTGGAAGCAGAAATGCATCTGCTTTGACTTTTACCCCCTCTCACCTCCTTCACATACTACAGAAAGCCATTATACTAAATCACAATGGTGATTCAGAAAGAAACCTTTATGAACAGTGTATTCTATTTCAATTAATGTTGCTGCCAGTAGAGACTACTTCGACAAAACAGAACTTACATAAAAAACTATGGAGGGAAATGCTTTTGTCACATGTCCTCTTAGTGTCACCATAGTAGACTAAGTCTGGTCCTGCTACTTCCGACCTAATCCCCAAGGCCTCAGCCAGAAGTTACCACCCTTGCCACCACTCAAGAGGCTTCTGCAAGCATTTCCTAATCTTCACCAGTTGAGAAGAACACAAGCAAAGAGATCTACTTTTTAAATAATTTGTTTATGCTAATCTAAATTACTTTTTAAGATACATCTAAAAGGAGGTGCTTAGCTGGCACGCCAAGGGGACATTAACGTTCAGCAGAGAAGGACAGACAAACTGGAAGAGACCAACTGCTTCAGCTGCTCAACTGCAGTTCAGAGTACATACATATATTGCCCTAGCCTACAGCCATCCAGCATGATGCAAAGAACCAGAGTCACACGTTCAGTTCAAGTGTAAAGAGTTCAGGCCTTTCATCAAGCTATGATATGTAAACAGTGTGACTATAAATAAATATATATTCCTTTCCAATGCTCCTGGTAACCTAAACAGCCTTCTGTGATGCAGTAAATAAACCAACAGGCAGAAGTTTATTTTCTTCTGGATCAGCTCCCACTGCATCCCATACTACCACCAAGTACTGTTTGTGATGTCATGTGTGCCACTGGTAAGAGAGGGGTCTCAGAACAAGCCCCTAACTGCCAAGGCTCCATTGGTTCCAGAAATAAATTATTCTCTCCTAGGATGCTCCATAAAATAAAAGATTTCTCACCAATATGCTTACTGCTCCCCAAAATTTGCCCTTCTTACAGTGCTGTATTACGAACGGCTTGGGCACGTATTTCAAAGGAGGGCTGTGTTTCCAAGAGTTAGTTTGAAACCCCAGGCAGCACAAAGTGCAGAGCTGGTACTTCATGAAGCAATGCTCCTCAGTGAGTCACTATTGAATCAAAGCCCAAACCTGACGTTAATGGAACACTGTGTGGATGCCCAACTCTGTTCTGAGGTGGAAGTCCTGACACACCATAATTGCTGGAGATCCTATAGGATTTATCACATGCATAAAATGCACACCAGGGGCAGACCACACTCCACTAAAACTCAGCAGTGAACTTAACCTCATGAAAACAACAGAGATACTTATTCTCAGGGGGAGAAGGAAGAGGAGTTATGTGGTGATTGTACAATACTTGCGCTAGGTTGTGAACTCTCCTGCGAAAAGCACTCACCTTCTGTTCGATCCACAACAAAAACCTCACAGCAGTACCAGGGCACTCTGCAGTGAGGTGGGAAGGCTGGGGATGTCTTATAACAAAACTTTTAGACAAAGAAACACCATCAACTTCAAAGTTATATTCCTATCAGAAGGTTTTTATCCCGCTAATATAAGTCATACTGAAGGTCACTATTAAAAAAAAAGCTAATGCTCCTCTGTTTTCTTGCACTGCAGTTTTGACTATTAATTTCTTAATAGTTGGATCTTGCCATTTTTCACATCTTTCATACAGAAGAGATGAGGAAAAAAAGTGTATGAAAAACAGAAAATCAATTAGAAAACAAGAGTATGGCAAATTTAATGTCTGAGTCTTCTACTGGATTTGAGTTTCATGCTAGTAGTTCCTCCAATTCAGAGTACTTTTCCATCTTCTTCCTCCAAAACTTGTACAGCCAGAAACAGACAACATGTTTCCATGTTGTAATCATCCTTATAAATATTTCATAATTTACATACACTCATGATTGAATAAGCCATATATAGGAAATCCATAACTAAATTTATTCTATAGACATCTCTGTGAACTAAAATAAACAGTCTCCTCTCAAACACCTGCATTTGAGGCAGGCATGCAAAGCTGGCTAATTGTTTCAGGACTAAATCACTGCTTTGGGAAGTTTTATTACAGCTCTCTAGGCAGCCACTTAGGAATCTCACTAGCAAATCGGTTCAGTTGTGATTTGGACACAAACTCCCTGGTCTGGCACAACTGAGCTAAGATTCCACTTGAGCACAGCCCTCCTCTGGGACAGCAGAATGTCTGCCTTTCCAGCAGGCTCACTATCCCACAACAGCACTTTCACTCTGTTTTGGCTTTTGCACTCTGTTTTGAAAACTGGAATGTGAAAGCACTAGAGGAGGAAATTTTTACTTCTCAGAAATTTTTTCTTCCAAGATGGTTCAGTTCTAGTAAAGGCTCAAGTTAAAGGCTCTTATTAAATCTGAACTTGTTTGCACTATTCTTACTAAGGATTTTCCTGATGTAGAGGGCAATAATGACAATTTGTACAACTGCCACTGAAAGTAACTTTTGTTCTTTATACTGATGGAACAAGTGAGGAGTGAATGTGGAGTTACACTTCATCTGTTAGATGCTACAGTACCATCAGTTGGTGCAGGCCAATATATTCCTTGACCATTACATTTTCTCTATGAGAATCATAGATAACTATGAAGATCTATCAACAAAAAGAGTTACTGGCAAGCAATACCATCCTTAAGAACAACAAACAGCCCTACTTCTGAGGCATTGTAATACCATCTTTCTAAAGTACAAACATCCCATTTTTGAGGCATTTAGTTCTGCAGTGAAGACTAACAAAATTTGTGGGATTCAGCCACGTTCTGAAATATAGACAGCCAGGGGAGAAGCAGAAAAATACTTCTATAGAATTTCATTAAACTTTCATTCTCACATAGTGTCTTCAAAGTCTAAATCCAGTCAATAGTGGTCAGATGATGATACCATGAGCACCTGTACTACAGTGAGTCTATGTCTTCAGGTCCATGTGTGCCAAGAACTTTCCTGAAGAGCAATTTACCTAAGGAAACTGTACCAATTTCTGCTGTGCAGAGATGTCTTGATTTAGCTTCAGCTGGAATGGTTACAGCACCACCATAGCAGAGGTTACTGCTCCAGTTTTATTGGAGGAGGTTCCTAATTTGCATCAAGCAAAACTAATTGGGTTAGCTTAAGTACTTTAGACTGATGATCAGAACTAAACCAACTGATTTCACCTGAAATAAAAGCAGTTGCACACAAACTGCTCTGCTAGGAGGCTGGAGTAGCAGCAACTTCTGGAAGCAAAGAATTCACAAGCAGCTTAAAATTGCAACATCACTCATCAAAAGATGTCTGTTGGACTAACTACATTGGTTACAACACATATGTACTTAACTAAGTGTCTTACTATATTGGTTTATTTACCTTTAGATAACTAATATATTGATTTCTCTTAAATTAACCACTTGCCAATTTACTTTCTAACCAAAAGAATTAGAAAGATCCAGTTATCTCACTTAGTCAAGGCTCAGTACTGTGGGACAGCCTGTGGGAAAGCTTCCGTTCCTGCTGACAACATTGGACAGGCTCATCAGGAATGAGATCGATGTCAACAGTTCTGGAAATCTAGTAACAAGAATGAGCTTCAGTTAAATCTGTTTAAATGGGGAGAGAAAAAAGTCTAGATGGCTACTACTACTTTTGTAGTCTAGATCTAGACTACAAAAGTCTAGATGGCTACTAGTAGATGGCTACTGAAGTAAAGTGTGTTACGTCATTTATCCTAATGAAGATCTTGCCTCTGAAAATGTTTACAGGAGCATAGGGTACAAGAGATTCTAATTATAAATCTTTGATCCATTACTTGGTTTCTAGAGATAAAATTTGTTTCTGCTTTAACTCCAGTGAAGTCTGATTTATGCCAGAGATGAACTCTCTAGTTAAGTATTGTTTGGAGAGAATGCCATGTTACAGGAACAAACCAAAAAGATATTTCACACAGTGCAACTTCTAGGCATTTTTTCTAGCAGGAAAAGCAGGGTGGCAGCTGACCTTAGGAGAAAATCAAGTTACCTGTTAAGACTTAGGCACTTGCTTTGCAGAGTATTAGAGGTGGTGTATTAGCTAAAAATACTAGGTGAATGCACTGTAACAGAGCTGTGTACTTGAGAATATGAATTCTTGTCTCTTGCAAAAAAAAGGGGACACTTGTTCCTGAGAGTTAAATGAATGGACTACTGACTGTTCAAAAGTAACTGAAACAATAGCCAAGCTTCTGTTTTGCATTTGCTGTAATTCCCACAATGGCCATTCTTATCCTCTGCTCATACATGTTCTGGAGCTTGTGACTGGCTCCTGCTAAACCTCCTTTTCCACACAGCAGGTCACTTGAGCCTGGTTTAGTATGTTTAAATTTTAATATTTATAATATTAAGTATAATATATACTACATAAGTATTATCTATAATATAAACATTTCTGTATTTAATTTTTTTTTAATTTTGTGATACCTGTTGTTCCAGTGGAGACCTCAAGGACAGTGAGTGAAGCTGTTTCTCAGGTACATGATGTGGAGATGCACAAGTTCCCAGTCTGTCAGGCGATGCTTTCACTAGTATCCCTAGAAGACAGTGTATGGCACAAGGTCTTCCTGCTGTAGATCCCCGACTGCAATCTCCCTTCCCCGCTACTCTCATGAACATCTTCATGCTTACAAGAGATGTTCTGAGATTCCTCCCTGAAACTGCTACCCACCTTCAATTCTTGGACTACAGGACATTAAGAATGGTATAAGAATTGATGAACAGAAGGTTTCTACTCCAAGGGTCTTGTCTGGGAGTGGGATAGAGGAGCATTTCAAGGACACAAAAGACAGGACAGAAGGAATAATTGCAGAAACAGATGATTGATTGGACTCCTAGATACGTTCCTTCATTGGCCTTAGCAAAAGATGGGAAATTAGTCAATTCCGAAGTGGATTCTTTAAGGAATGCAAGACATTCACTCAAGGTTAATGTGTAAATGTGAAGCAAATTGTTTAAATACATATTTCTTTAGCCAGCGTTGTGCTGTGCCCTATCATCCAGGGAAACTAGATTAGATTCCTGTCCCAGGGGTTTTTGTCGAGGTTTTTTTCTCCCCTTGGAGTGACAGGCTAATTAAGGAGTGACAGAGACTGTCTCAGAAGAGTCCTGTTCAAATATCAAAGAAACAGATGCAGCAAGACAGTCAGACCTTCACACCTTGCAACTACTCCGAGCAGCTCTCTCCCACTGCACCATGCCACCACTGGCTTGTCACATAACATGACAGATATTCTGTTTTTCTTTAATCACCTCACAAAACTAAGAGAGCTGTGCAAGTTGTAGGAATTAAACCAGTGAAATTCAGGAGCAAGAGGACAATTGGCTATTCAGTGCTTTAAAGCAGACCTTAAGCAGAAAAAGAAGAAGGAGGGGGAAAAAAGTAATGTCGGTTTTGTTTAGCCAGTGACTTCAGTAAGAATTAAATTAGCTTGTGATGTCTGCAAAATGAAGTCAAATGTGCTGTTGCTTTCAGGTAGTATCAGAGTTTGATGTAACTGGAATACATCATTTTATCTCAGGAAGGCCACAGGCCACTTACTAATGAACAAGGGGGGAAACAGCAGACTCATGCAGCTCCCCAGAAAACAGCTTGCTTCTCTCCCCCATCTCCAGGCTGAGCTCTAGCTGAACAGAGCACTTTTTGCCTGTTTCATTTTGGACATAACCACCACTCAGCACATCATTAGGACTGCCTGGACCAAACCCAAGGTTCTCTACAAAGCAAAAGCCGCTCTAAAACATGACATCACTGGAACAGCTTAGGCCTTTAAGGATTCACCTGAGAGGCTGACGGGATATAGGAGATTGCACACAGTACTTTAATTAAAATCAAGATGATTGTTTGTCCTCTCCTATAATACAGAACCAGGGAGAGTACTTGCTGAAGACTCTACAAAGGTTATTTCTGTAAGAGAAAACTACATCTGCACATATGAAGAATTTTAAGGGTTTATACCTCTCAGCCTGGCACAGATACAAAGCTGATGAACAAAATGTTCCTCCACAGGCTTCTGTCCTGCCTCTTACTGTGGTCATTGCATGTCAGTCACACAGTGAAGCTAAACTTTCCACTGAGATCCTGACAAGGGCTCAGAGGTTTCCTGCGTGGTACTATGAAAAGGTGATTTATTTATTGTTATAATAAATACATATACACTGCTTAAACAGTGTAAAATTTTCAGAAGAATACATCTTCTACATTTGCACGATACCATAGCTGGGCATGCCACATTAAGGAAAAATGAAACAGGAAGAGTCTAATGTGAGGAATTTACAATGTAATTTAAGCATAGCATTACAAGGATGACAAAAAAACAGTGCAGGAGAACATAACAGAAAGGGTTCATGAGATCTGTTCAGCGAGTGTAATGAACTTAATGATTCTTCTTCTTGTGCCACTTCATTTCCTGCTTCCCCCCCATTCATGATATTTAAATCTGTAGACAGTGAACTGAGTCTTTACCTCCGTGAAGCAACTGGCAACATTTCAAATGACTTCAGTAATGTCAGGCATATCTGGCATAAAAGGCAAGGGTGGAGAACAGATAAGGAAGACTAGCCTAAAAGGAGAGGATTTTGTGAGAGGTTTGGAGGAAAGCTGAGTAGCACAATACACAGCGTTGAGGAGGCATCATTATATGACGCACAAAAATGCAGAGACATTTATGGCAGGAGAATGCTGGAGCAATATAGTAAGCAGAATTAGCAGAGAAGCTGGCACAAGAAATAAAGTAATCTGATACACAAGTTGAAACTCTATTCCTGATTTCACCAATATAAACCCACCGCCTTAACTGTAAAGAAGAAAGCACATGGTCAAAAAGTATCAGAAAGGTCTGGAAAGAGCAGTGCAGCACACTGAGGACAGGGACATGGTGCATGAATCAGATAAGGAAACCAAAAAAGATCACAGGGAGTCAGAGAGATGTGGGCAGTATACACTGCAACCCTGTAGAGAAGATGTTTTTCTCTACAGAGAGAGAGGGGGAGGCGCAAAGGATGAGAAAAGGGACACTACAGAAGGGGTTAATTCAAACTGACCATTAGTGGTACTTCAGCCTCTAAATTGAAACAGACAATAATAGAATGACCTTTGTTATGTGTAAAGAGTCAGCACTTCTGCTTAGAAAAAAAATGTAAATGCAATCAAAATGGTAAAATGTTTACAAAGGTAAACCTGTGGTGGGTGGGTATCTGTAGGAATGCTAATATAACTAATAACAGTAACAAAAAGCAATATTCCCCAAACTGCAGGGAGTTTCAGATTAAAAATCTTCAGAACAGGTTGGAAGGGGAGGTGGAAGAGAACAGTAAAATGAAACATAATCGTAATAGAATCTTGAAAGTCATAAACAAAAGGCAAAAATCAACTGTGTTCTCTTCTCCAAAAAGGGAAGAGATCTCAGCTGCATCAAGAGCCACCACGGGAAGTAGCACCATCTGCTCCACAAAATCGCAAAGGAGGGAGAAAGGAAAGGTATGGGCAATGCATGCTGCAACTTGGTAGCAAACCCCATCTCTGCCCTGCAGAACTGCTCACAGAAGGTCAGCAGTACCATTCAGTGTAAAAATGCTAGGTGAAGTATTTCCTCCAGGACAGAGCATCAGTCACATAGAAAAGCTAAAAGTAACAGAAAATTTACACGGTGGTGACAGAGAATAAAGAATGAGAACACTCCGAGTTGTTTCCTGGTGTACGCTGGCACACTTCCAGCAAAGTCTGTTAGGTGACCAAGACCTACAACAGCTATGAAGACCTGGTCCAATGAGTTCGTTTTCTTGCACTGCTGCACTATGAATTTGGCAGGGTAAGTTCCCAGGAAGGGTCCTGTTGCCATTACTTTATTTGGAATCAGTAGCACTAGTACAGTAGTCACTGTAGGCATCATGTTTACACCAGAAAAGAAGAACCCGTAGAGGTCACATTTTGTTTAATGGAAAGAACACAAGTCTCCACACACACATACAAATATCATTACCCTCACTTAGCTGAGTTGTTCCAGGATTGCTGATGACAGAAAGACACCCCAAAATTCTAGTTGTGCTCACCTGAGCAGTCTCACTGAGTTCATACTTACTCTGCATACTACTTATCCACAAATGGCAAATAAACATTGATAGCAGTTAGTGTGCCTGGTGCTGGGCTCCCAGACACCACATAGGAGCTGCGGCATTCTGCATTATCATGCATCGGACAGCCGAGTATTCTGGTGTGCAATTTTAAGCGGCTGTAGTGTATTAAGGAGGCTAGCATCTTCAGAAAGACCAAGGAAAAGAAACAGGAAGAAGTTATAAGCCTGTAGAAGGAACTGGTTGTCACTTTTGTTCTCTGAAGATCTTTCCATAAGAAAAGCTCACCAGCCTGCATAGACCAAAGTTTCATTCAGTTTCACATACATTATGTGAAAGGCCCAGAAAGCATAAAATGCCAGGAAGAACTATGTTTTCAAAACGTGTGACAGAACTGCACGAAATACCAGCCTAGTCATTCTTCAAATTTGAGAGTAACCAAAGAGTAATTTTAACTAGGTCTAAGTTTCAAGAGAAGGCCTATATCCCCAAAGTCTGGATCCAACAGCACTCATAAGCTCCAGAACGTGCAACACCAACTGCATGGTATGTGAAACTCACACTGAGATTTTCCAGCATGGAACCACCATTAAACCACCAACTTCCCACTTCAATCACTGCCAGTTATTCAACTGGATTTGTAATTTTCTACCTCTTTTCTTCTAGGAAAACACTATTCCAAGGCAAAGCTCTATACAAAACATTTACATTATTAACACACGTTATCAGATAAAGGTAAACTCTAAGTTCTACTTCACTCAAACAGCTAATGAACTGTAAAACAACACGTTTGCATGAAGATTTTCCCTCTATTTCAGCTCTGCACGAGTTTACTAACTGAAAGTAAAATTGCATCACTCTTTCCAATGCACATAGCAGCATGGCTTTTCCAAAGCAGAACGTGTGCACTTTTTCAACACAAAATATACTTAAACCAAACTATTTTGGAGGTCAAATAAATTAAAGTATATACAAGCAATGGACCCTGATGTGTCTTCTTGACATGTCCCTTCTTCATTATGAGTTTGAAAGCTGTAGGTGGATCTATCCAATCTTATGCACGTGGCTTGGCTTATGGAATCCTAAACCCGGGTACCATTGGAGTCTGCAGAAGAGCTGAAGGAGAGAACATGGCCATTGAAACATGGCCAAAGGTTGAAGGAGAACCCTGAACCACCACAGGCTGCTACAGAGCAAGCTGCAGTACTCGGGGATAGCAGCAGGAAGACTGCTGGAAGTGGCATAGCTGCTATCTTAGTCAAGGCGTCTGCATGGGGATTGCTCCTGTGGCCACTGACCAAGCTCTTAAGATCAAATTTTCTCTCTGATATTAAAACACCTATGCTCTGAGGGGGATAAAACAGGATGTAAACACAAAATGTGCCGAAATCAGCCAAGGGATCTACAGAACAGTCATATGCCTAAAAGCTCTAATGCTAGAAACAGAGTTAACAAGGGAAGGCCTTCAGGCAGACTCTGGAAATTGAAGCATACCAACTACTTTTATCTTGCTATTTCATATCTCACACAAAGCAAAGGATTTAAATAAAAAGAGAGGTGATACTGGTTATTTGACTAACCAGAGAATGAAACTCTGCAGCTCATCATGTTTGGTTTACTCTGAAACATTTCAACACTAGTTATGAAATCATGCTAAACCTGAAGAAATGCCAGGATGGAATCTTAATGCTCACCCCAGTTTTTGAGGCTGGCCTCAATCTCTGCAGGGGAGAGAACTCAAGCACTTCTAAAAGAGTAGGATACTAGTGCTACAGTTCATGGCTATTTTAGCTCCAGCAAGCTAAGAACTTTTTGCTGGTTATCAAAATAGTGCATGCATCAATGAGAGAAACAGGATGTGGCAAAACGAACAGAATAATTTAAATTTTATTCAGAATCAAGAGTCTGCCAGCCCCCATACCATATATGGAACATTTCCCCTGCAGGTGCAAGAAGTTTCTGTAGGATTTGCTCTTGCATGTAGTATCCCACAGACTAATATTTTAATAGATGCAATGGCTGATTAGTTATTTTTTTTTCTTGTGTGGGAGGCAGGGAGGAGAGAAGAAAGAGGAGGTGGAGGAAAAGCTATGTGAGCTGCGGCTTTCCCTCTCAGAGACCCAACTGTATAAACCACCTGTGGTAATACAATAAACTACCCAGCCAAAGCATAAACAAGTTAAAGTAAGAGTTTGAGGGAGAAAGACATGAAGCATTTCACAAGGGAATAGTCTATTCTCAGACAGGGATGGGAGAATGAGCCAGCAGTGTGCCCAGGTGGCCAAGAAGGCCAATGGCATCTTGGCTTGTATCAGAAAAGGTGTGGCCAGCAGGTCCAGGGAGGTTATTCTCCCTCTGTACTCAGCACTGGTGAGACCGCTCCTCGAATCCTGTGTTCAGTTCTGGGCCCCTCACCACAAGAAGGATGTTGAGGCTCTGGAGAGAGTCCAGAGAAGAGCAACAAAGCTGGTGAAGGGGCTGGAGAACAGGCCTTATGAGGAACGGCTGAGAGAGCTGGGATTGTTTAGCCTGGAGAAGAGGAGGCTGAGGGGAGACCTCATTGCTCTCTACAACTACCTAAAAGGAGGTTGTGGAGAAGAGGGTGCTGGCCTCTTCTCCCAAGGGACAGGACAAGAGGGAATGGCCTCAAGCTCCGCGAGGGGAGGTTCAGGCTGGACATTAGGAAAATATTTTTCACAGAAAGGGTCATTGGTCACTGGAACAGGCTGCCCAGGGAGGTGGTTGATTCACCTTCCCTGGAGGTGTTTAAGGGACAGGTGGACGAGGCGCTGAGGGGCATGGTTTAGTGATTGATAGGAATGGTTGGACTTGATGATCTGATGGGTCTTTTCCAACCTGATGACTCTATGATTCTATGAATTGATTTTCATGACAGGAGATGAAGTACAGCAGATAAGACAGGGTACTGTTTGATCTGGCCAACAGAAAACACCAGCTAAAATGGTGACCTAGCTGAAGGAGCAGGGATCAGGCTATGAGAGCAGCTGCCAGGTAGATGCCATTCCAACAGCACGCTGCAAAAGCAGCAAGTGAGGAGATCCAAACTGCCCCTCCAAAATGCACAGGGGCCTTATTCACCCTACATCAACAGCAGTTCTCCACCTCAGCCTCCAGTGAACCTAATCTTTAACAGCCATTCTGTAAACTAAGATGTGCATAACAGAGTACATACATTTTTAAGAGAACTTTGTCAGAGGGAAAAGGATATTAATCATTTCTGTTTAAATACAACTGTAAAAAAGGGCAAGGGCTGTCTTCAAAGTGTTCATAGGTCCCCCCTCTGTCCTGCTAATCATATCTAAGGGCCTTACTTCCATAACTACTGAAAAGCTTCAATGAGCCCCTAGTGTGGGATAAATATGTAACTGATTTGTTGATTCATTAATGGTTTAGCTGAAGACAGTCATTCTCTGCCTAGACACGGTCTCCTTACGACTGACTCTGTCCCTCACACAGTCTTCAACCTAATTTTTGCATTCACTCATTTGGGTTTGGAAGCAGGCTTGCCACAAATGTCAGGAAACACTCCATGCATTAATGCCCCCATTCTGGTGCCTTTGGGACAAAACATCAGAATCTAAGCAAGAGATCCCTGACTAGGGAGAGGACTTATTTGCATGTGAGGAATGAGAAAAGAGGGGTAGAATAGTACCAGAATGTTGGTCCTCATTTGCCTGACTGTGTGTCAGACTGGTCTAGGCTGCTAAACTCAGCAAAGTAGATCATTCAGTGGGTGACCTTGTATCGGCTGCTCATCTTCCTTGCATTTTTGTTTACCCATCATAAAGTGGGACAAAAGCATGCACCTTTCCTGAAAAAAACAAACAAGCTAGCTTCCAAATCAGGTGAATAAGTTATGGAAAGTTAAATATATTCTGGCAAACAAGAACAAGCCTCACTTTGTTCCAGTCTAACATAGGATTTCATCACACAAAAAAAGGGCTAGCTAATAAAATCTGCATCAATTACATTCTCTTTGCAACTTCAGGGCACTTTATAACCAAGAATTCATCTTCACACACCTGCTGTGTAGTCAGTCCATAACAAGAATTAGGAACAGTCAAGTTCCTATCCTGATTCTCAGAAGCTGCCACTAGTTCTCAACTCACTCACAGTATCAAAAAAAGTATAAAGCAGCTTTTACCAGTTGCCATGGATTGAGTTCACATTTTGTGCACTACAGTATTCTTCCTCAAAGTTCAACTCCAAAGCCATACGATTTACACAATCATTGCTTTCATAGGTATAAAAGTGTCTCTGACTCCTGGATTTTCAGAGAATACTTTGGACTTGTACACTAATGGCTCAAACCCCCAAACAGGTATCATAAAATCATAATTTTTAACTCTCTTGAAGAGAAGACAAGCATCTGTCTGTCATAATTTTCAGATTAGCCACACTACAACCCTATACAGTGGACCTAAGCAGCAGTAGTCCCAATTATAGTATAGGCTTCTGATTTCAGTCATTCAGAGAATTATCAGAACTTGGATTCATAGCTCTCATTTACTAAATCTGATTGTGACATAATTTTCTCATCTTTGATGATCTGGAGGAGATTTGTTGCCCTCTCCCTCAACAGTACAAAAATTTAAAATCTCACATAAATGCATAAACTGACAATTAATTTTTAAAAAAATCTTTGAATCAATTACAGCATTTCCATTTGATTTTAACATTTGGGGTCTTTTGAATAATTAAATAATTTCCACTTAAAAAGAAATAAACCAGAAAATATCAAAATGGAATATTCCTACTTGTTCTAAAACTTTTCTGAAAAACAAGTAAAATTCTTTATTTAGGAAATTAATCAAAAATCAACCATGCTCTGTTAACTGGATTGGTTTTGATGAATCAACCTACTTCACTCCAAAACTATCAGTGAAAACAATTCCCCAGTCTTCTCTAATTTTCAAATAATTGCCCCAGAAACTCACCTCACAAGCTGAGCACACAGCATTCTGCTCTTGAGCAGCAACTTAAAATGAGATTCAGGTAACTCATTCTTCAATTAGAACGGCCAGTCCTGCGTTTCTACTTGTCTTAGACATACTCTGATTATAGACCTGAATAGCTAAAAATTTCAGTTAAAAAGTAAAGCAGTATTTCTTTGAGGGCTTCCATTTCTTTTCAAGGTCTCAGTAGCAAGAACACTGAAAATGCATGGAAAATTCAGACAAGGAAGAAGATGCCCTGTTAAAAGACTCCACCTTCAACCACACCTTTATTTTCTTTGTACTTCTTGTCTTCCCATCCAAGATCTGTAATACAACTGAACTCAAGTCCAGGCTTCTCTACTAAACAGCTATTGTAAAACTACAGTCGCCAAAATTCATCTTTGCCTTTTCCACACATCTCTTCATGACAGTGACCTATTCTTACATGTGTGGTGCACACAGCAGTTGTGAACCAGGAAGGGGGAGAGGTGTTTCAAGTTAGTTTCCTATGGACAAGCAGGCACATCACTAGAAACACCATTAGAATTGCCTCCCTTGGAGAGATGCCATAGGCTTAAAAGGGTTGTGAAGCATAAAATATCTTGTTACTCCTTTGACTGAAGCATCCCTTGATCTTTTTAAGGCAAAACGAGGGAGTCTTGCAAGATCTTGCCTGTAAGCGTGCTGTAGATAAAGGAGAAAAACTGCAACCATCAAAATATAAGGAGGAGTACTTATCTTCCTCCTTCATCACTCCCTCCTTGCCTAAATTTAATACCTCAGTAAATGTCAACTCTCACTGCAACAATTTAACATTAGCAAAAGGCTTCTTTTCCACCTTCCAAACCTAAGAACTCCTTTTAGAATCTACTACTCATAGGTGCCCTCAGCCTGTGTACCTGAATCAATGGTGTGCATACATGTACACGTACACACATAGAAGCAATCTCAGGTAATCATGATGCACACGATAATTACACTTTGCCTTTCAATTGGCCCTTTTAAGGCTTTTTACAAGTATGCATCAGCTAACCCTTAAACATTCCTTTAGCGAATGTAAGGCTTATTGTTCTCCTTGTATAGGAAAGGAAATTGAGTCACTGAGTAGTTAAATAAACTGTCCAAGGACACTAAGGATGCAACAAACACGAGTTTGGTGTTCTGACTCAGTGTGCCTGAAATCTAACTGCTAGGCATGCTCCTCATGCTAGTTTCTCCAGGCATCTTGCAGAGTACATTAACAGTTTTTGGAAACACATAATCTGAATTGTCAAAAGGATTTTCCTGCCCAGCTTGACTAGACAGAAAAAAGGAAAGAGGCTCTTCTTTTATGCAGTTATATCTCAGCCTCAGTTTTCTTGTCCTAATGGTATTGTCTGAGTGCAAGAGAAAAAAGAGACAGGTTGCTAAGGTTTATGGAGCTTCAGCTTAGAAAAGTAGAGGTGTCCTCTTATAGGTTCAGGTGTTCAGTGATAAGCATTGAGTCTCATGCTATCTACCTTTACCAGGTGTTAGGTGAGAGGGACAAAGGTTCTGTTTCAGTCTAAAAGCCTTGTTTTCACAGAAAATGGGAAGTTAGGCAACATGTTCAAAATATGATACCAAGTGAGGTAGAAAAGGGTGGAGGGAAGTGTGGTAAGGACTTCATAAAGTTATTTCCAAATTGGGAGCTCCAGACAGAAACATTATCATTACATTGCTACCTACAGCATACCTGTCTCAACTATTCTTACTTTGTAGATGTATCCTTTTTTTCTGGCATTATGTTTTTCTTAGGTTATGACTTTTAATTTCTCCAGACAGTGCAGTTGTTCCAAGGACAACAGTTTCAAGCTCGTCTTAGCACTTCAGAATACATGATCAAAAATGAAAAATACAACATCCTATCCCACGCAAAACCTACTGCTTCCAGCACTCAAAGTAACTCTACTGACAGAGTATAGTGCCAATGAATCAACAAAAGTGGAGTCTACAGTTCTGAGCAAAGAAAATCTAAGAAAATTAACCATACTGAATGTGTTGTTCCTTCTAAGGAACAGTTATTAAGTGATTAATATTATTCTGTTCCTAAAATGTAACATTTGCAAAAAGTCCATTATTTTTCCCACTAAATCTCTCTCCAGAAAGTATTATAAATTTCCCAAAGCAAACACTTGTGGCCTAGACAGTCTTCATTTATCCTAGTCAAAAACACAGCTTAGGAAAGAAATTATTTCTTGAAAATATATGTCACACACCACAAACAATAGTCACTGGAGGTAACAGGGGTTGTAAAGTAAACATCATTATGCTCCACCCAGAGAAATGAGCTGTGAGGACTTCCCTCCATCTCTTCTCACATGCATGAACTGTCAAAAAGTATCACTCCAAGGCAATGCTTCTGATGGGAAGGAGACAGAAGGGGAGAAGAATGAGCTACATCTCTTTAATGCAACCAGGAACCATGTGTACAATCTGAAAGAGATTGCTTCTTTATAACAGTGGAAAGTTGAAAGTAGTTCTTCACACTGTGATTTCCAGGACACAGGACTGTCACCAAGTCTTGATTTTCATCAGGTTCTTGTGTGTACCTCCGTTACAACAGAAGAGATCCAGAAACTTTTCAGAAATGGGGAACATTTTACTGTACCGTCCCTGCTGTAGTGTTTGTTCCATTCAGCTTCCCTTTCACAGCATACATAGCCTTCTGGTAATTCAATATGAATGCTGATTTGCAGCACATGAGGCAAAATACTGCATAAAAATCCAAGGATAATTCAGGTTGGAAGAGATTTCCAAAGGTCTCCCTTCCAACCTCCTGCTCAGCTGAGGTCAGCCAAGTTTCTCAGAGGTTAAGCCCAGTTTGGTCTTGAAGACCTCAAAGGACAGAGGTTGTACAACCTCTCTGGACAACCCTTCTTACAGCTTGACTGTGCTCAGTGTGAAAAAGCTTTTCCTTACACCCACTCCTGAATCTCTCATTTCAGTTTATTGCCTCTCATCCTCCCACCAGGCAGCACCATGAAGAGCCTGGCTCCATCTCCTTGATGACCTCTGTGTGAGTATTGAAAGTCTCCTGTTAAATTCCTGCAAAGCTATCTCTTCTCCAGCCTGAACTTACCCAGTTCTCTCAGCAGCTCCTCACAGGAGAAGGGATTCATCTCTCCTCTCTAACAACATCAGATTGTCATTTCCCAGAACATTAAGTTATTTTAATTGTTCCTCATGTTCAATGCTGTTACATAAAAGAAACTGAAGAGATGGAATGCTTTCAAAGCATGGTAAATGCTTGTATTTCCTAGGCTGCACATGAGGGAGAAACAGTCACCTGTGACAAGGGTCAAAGAGGGGGTCTGATGAAGTGATACAAGCAGGTGAATCTGTATCAGGAACACCTCAGCATGGCTCTTAACAAACTCTGTCTCCAAGATAACTGACACTTATGAGGAATTGTAATATATATTTAGATATAAGATTACGTAAATAATATCCAAAGGCATGTTTTGTCATGCTTAACACATGCGTAGAGGCCAACAACTCCTAAATGTTACTTAAATCTTTCTAAAGTCCCAGCCCTGTGACTTCACCTCTCTCTTTCCAAGGAGCTCTCTCCTCTCTCTTTCAGTTCCCTAATTCTAAATATGGGAATAACATCACTTGGCCTCAACACAGGAATTTCCGGTACTAGAACTGGTGCGGTGCTTTGAAGGTGTGAACTGCTACTCTGAGCACCTAAATTCAAGGCACGAAGAGTGGACAATGAGTTGTATCATAATTACATGCTTTTTGACTATTTCTGCACTACACACACAGTCAAATAGCAGTGATTAAACATGCAAAATCCTGTCCAGTACGCAGTGGATTCAGTATAAATCCTGGTAAGTCTCTTCCCTGGCTGCACAAAATTCCTCAGCACGGTTTTTGAAAATAGAGCTGCTTTCATGAAACTACTCTCCCACCCAAAGTTCCAGTGCATGCAGTGAAACTTCTGGTAGAATTTAAGCAGTGACTGTAAGGAGGTGTATTTCCTTACCACCAAGTCTGTAATGAACATATGCAAAAATAGGGCAGGTTGTGGCTCCTCTCTTAAGGAGGTACATTAACAACAGAGGAAGAAGTCTGTGAAGCACATCACACAGGACACAAGAGGTCTCCTGCTGCAGAACTGCCTTGGACTTCTGCAAAATGTCAAGTGCCTGTTTTGAAGCCCTGCTCTGGACAGGGGATAGAAAAAAAAAGCAGTGCAGTAAATTCATTCATCAAATTTCTACAAGAAACTATGTAGCATCTTCTTGTACGGGGGGGTTTTTTTGGTTTTTTTTTTTGCACACAACCAACAAGCACCACTCCAAATCACAACTGGAAGAGGATGTCCTTAGGACCACTGCAACACCGATTGCAAATGCCAACCTTCTGGAAAAACTTTCCTGAAATAGTACTGCTTTCATTTCATTCTTCCTCTTGGAAGACAAACAGCATGATGCCTACGCTCCACCTCTATGCGCTTGTAAGTCATGGACTGGGCTTTCATATCCCTTTGCCTCATATCTACGATGTGAAAGAAAAGAAAAGAATATGTTTGCCTTGTTATGTACTACTCGCTGCCACAAAAATGAGAACACAAGGGTTAAATAGTAATTTAGGACAAGATGAATCAATTCACTCTTAAGCCAATATTTTATATATCAACAGAGCCTGAGACCTGTCTCACCTCTCTTGGCACACCTTGTGCTGTTGTTAACACCTGGTCAAAATGTGACAGGTTTCAAACTGAACTATTTTACAGACTGTCTTGGTGAACAAACCACCATATGAGGAAAGCAACAGAGGCTGAAGCTCAATTACCGACTCTTCATTTACACTGACCAATTCAGAAAAACAAAGCACAAAATGACAAAATAGGAAACTACTCAAATTACTCTAGTGCAGACAGATTGATGGCAAGGGTGGGAAACTGTTGTATGTGGTGACGCTGTATGTTGAAAGCTGTTGTGGGACAGTTATGAGTAAATGCTTTCAGGTCATGCAAAGTCTGCAAAACTCTTGAGGAGAAAGTCTGTCCAAGAGGAGCAGGGAAGAAGAGGTGGTCAGATCAGCTTAGCTGTTCACATGTGGGCAGGCCCAGAGGGAGTTACCCTTACAGGCTTCCCCACAGGAACTGCTTGACAAATTCAGTGGGCACAGAATCCATTCTATAACCATGAGCAAAATAAATAATGGGATTACATTTCTCAGTCCGTACAGATCCCCAAGAGAATGAAGTGTGGGTGGGAATGGCTCTGGAGAGGGAATCTATTGAAGCATACAGCACCTCTGAAGACAGCATACACTGTCTCTTTAGCTTAAGTTGTTGGGCTGGATGAGGCAGATAACAAGTCCAAAGGTTAAGTCTGTAAGCCAGAGCAAAAAGGATCCTTGCTTCTGCTTTCTCCCAGATCAGTAACCCAAAAGCTCCAGCATGACAGTTGTGCAAATTTTTTCCACACTGCAGTGCTCTGAGTGTAGAGGTATCCCTGACATTGTCACTTGCCCTTTCCAGCAAGGCTGCCGCTGCATTTCCTGCCTCCAATCTTCAGTAGGAGAAGTAGGAGAAAAAGAGATTTCCTTCCATTAGAAGTAGGAGGAAAAGTGATCAGATCCCCTGAGCTGTAGTAGCTATTTAGTCTCTACAAATCCAAATGCACAGAAGGGTCTCTGCCTCACACCTCCCCTCAGGAAGAGGAATAGAATTATCAACAGCTTTCACACCTACTGCCGAAACTGTATTTTACTCCCCTTTGCCGTGAGTGTCCTACCACTGCAACCCTTCCCAAATTCTTCCTTGCCACTGTTTTATATTGGGCCTGGAAAAGAGGTCTTGCTGTTGTTCTTCCTCATCTGAGCCTTCTCATGCAAAATCTCAACATTATGCTCAAGGATATCACACCAGGCCCCACAAGCTATCCTTTCCAAGGAACACTGTGGACAACAATTGCTTTCATGCTCTTCATTTGCTAACATATGCTCATCCCACTACTTAACAGGGACTAGGACCAGTGGTAACTGCCTGCTGTAAGTTCTCTGGGTCAGAAACTGCTCAGTTAGTGCAATGAAATCACAGCCTAATGAGAGCTGCCTACAATACTGATTTCTAATTAATAGTAATTTTTAAATGAATTAATTAAAGAAAATGCCTTTAAGTTGTATTACAGTTCTTCTTTCTGTGTCTTCATTTCCATTCTCACTCACAAAACCTCTTTTCCTACCTTACCATGTCTCCACCATGTTTTCTATTAATTCTCCAATGTCCTTTTGCCAGTCTCTTTTCCATACAGAGCCCTCCCTATCAGCCCTCCTCCAGTAAAACAGTTCTGCAGGCAATGGTCCTCTTTCAGATTCCTGATGTCATTACACCTTGTCTCAGTCTCCTTATGTCACCACACCTTGTAGCTAGCCTTTATATCTGCTTTCACACCCTCCACAGGACTTGAAAGATTTCCCCTATCACCACTACCTTACTCTTCATTGGTATATGAGGAGAGCACTGACACATAAACTTACATTTTGGAAGAATGCCTGTTACAGTTAAAAGGAAACCAAGAATTTAGTGAGGAAAACAAATATACACACATCCCCCTGTCCCACGGGAATACCAGTTCCAATCAAAACACTCCAAACCTTTTAAAGGATCAGATGCCTTCATACCTGCACTCTTTTCGTTTGTATATTTTTTCAAAGCAAAGCGGCACACACTTTTATGCCCACTTCCTCACATGCGTACATTCCCTTTCCAATCCTTCTCTCAATCCTGACCTCTTCCTCTGCTTTAACAGCGGTAAACTCATCACTTCACTTTGTTGGGGGTTTGCTTAGCTTTCCCCATCTCACTTTGGCCTTTCCAGGAATTAAAGAAATAGAAGTATTTCTACTTTCTTCCACTAAAAATAACATCAAGTGAGCAAAATCAGGGATTGAACTTGGAAGACTGGGAATGCAAGTGTCCCTGAGCCTGTTAAAAGGAAAGACTAAACTGCAGGAGTGGGCTCAAAGTTAACACTTTCACAGTACCTGAAGATACCCAAAGGCAGAGAAAATATTTATAGTATAACTAGAACTGGGATTACACAGAGAGAAAGGTAGAAAGTGAAACTAAAGTACTATACTCCCATGAACTGAAACATTAATACTGAATTATTCTATTTTAGTTTAACATTTTGCTCCATTTTCACGGGCATTTCAAGTGTTCGATACGCCCCTCAAAAGGTGGCTCAAAAGGTGGTATATCTTAAACTAGACTGAGTGCTTCATGTGTGTTCAGGGTTTGTTTTTTAATCAGTTACTTTACTTTGTAACTGGATGCCTTTGGTCTCTGGACAGAGAGTGGAGCAGAGCAATGTACACAGACAATCAGAAGTAAAAGTTAACAAGGGAAGCCTGAGACAAGACCACCCTCCGAGTGTCCTCACTGGCAGCATAGGCTGGGGTGAATGCCCTTTGTACAGAGTTACTGTTTGCATAACATAAAATAACTGTTTGCTAAGTCATGTTTAGGTACTTCTCTACACTTATGCAAAGAGCAAGAGGACACATTGTGATTACACCCATACCCAATCGGACTATTTCAAGTACAAGAACAAAGCAGGTGCATTAACGGGAGCTGCTAATTTCTTTTGCTACAGCAACGTTTTCCATAGGAACCTCACAGTCCCAGCTATTTCATTTGAAAAGTGAGTAGAAGTTTATTAGTGAAACTTAGAGTAGGTTTGTACAACCACCTGGGTCCTCTCCTACGCTTCCTGAGCCATAACAGCTTTGAGGTAGAGGACTGATACAATCCCAGCACTTAAATCCCAGTAGTAAAGGCATTCATGTAGGTCTTCTTCGCTGTGCTGCCAAAGTTTGTATTTCATCTCCAAAGATCTTTCAAAAACATGATATCTAAGAACTCAAATGCTGGTAATAAAAGGAGCACATCAGAGCATCCTCCTGACTGTAGAAAGCTGTGTTTATACAGAGCTAGTGCACTGAAAAAGAAGGATTTTTTTTAAAACGTCTTTTACCCAATGTGTACAGTATCCTGGAAACATCAAGAGATGCCTGATCAAGTGCCTTGATCATTCAGCTGACCTATGGCAGCAGTCACTCCTGTGTAAGGACAGGTGTCCTATGGAGGAGCCCCAGTGTGGGAATGCAGCAAATTAGGAGGCCTCCTCCCCTAGAAAGAGAGCAAAGCCGGGCTTGTGAGTGGAGAAGAGAAAAGGCCAAGATGAAATACCCATACACCCCAACTGTATCAGAACAGCATAAGGACAACAGCTATCAGCTGTAAGAGCAACAACAGGCAGAAATCAAGCAGGAATCAAGACCTCTCCTGACAGATTTTAGTCCATCCAAAGGAGAGAAAGCCTTACATAATCCATTCCATTTTTACAATGTGTGTAGAGAAGGTTAGGAACAGAATTTATTATGTTCATGACTTCATACTTCCCAGGTGAAACTCAACTTAAGCAGTAGCAGGTACCTCGGACACAACAGCTGGACACCTGAAATTTCATACCATCATGTCTCCTTGAAATTTGATACCACCTAGCTCAGCAGTAAATGCTAAGGCAAGTTCTGGGGCCTCTGATACATTTAATTTTGAACAAAAGCATCTCTTTGTCTTCTCATCAGAATTCAGGTGTGCTACTACACAGCATGAAGACAGGACAAGCACCTTATGTGCAAGTACCATCGGCTGCCTTTCATTATAAATAATAACTTAGAAGAGATGTCTGCAAATGGTCACAGGAGCAGAAAGAGAGCCACACAGAAGAGCAGAGGTCACATATGATTGTGAATCTGAGGCATGTCTAGAAAATCCATCCCATAAACAGTGACCTAGTGAGAACACCAAACCAAAAAGAAACTATGCAACAGAATAGAAAGGACAAAACAATAACATGTCCTCTAGTTGGTCAGACCACTGCAGATTTCCCAGGTGGTACCTCTGCCAGTTATGACATACACACCACAAACTAAATAATAACTAATAAATATAGATTGTCTCCCTCTAGAATGAATCTGAATATAAGGTTTTACTTTGTACATTCTAAACAAGAGGTTTACAAACAGACATTGAAGACTGAAAATGTCCCTTACACAAATCAGCTTCAATCATTTTGCATTCCCTCACAACTTGTAGCACTTATTTAGCATTTTACAACCATTAATCTCAAACTGCTCTTTAAAAAAGAGATATAAAGGATTTTGTCTATCCTTTTCATAGAGAAACAGAGGGACAATAAGGTACAGGACTTGGCTGAAAATATAGAGACAGTCAATGGTGTAGGCAGAAACTAAATGCAAGTCTCTGCATTACCAGCCTGGATCATGCCACTTCCTCCGTATAGCAGCCAAAACATAAGTTTAATAAACAGGTTGTCTCAGGTTGTTGCAAGACCTGGGTGAACTGGCATACAGATTTCCCCCTAGGGTTGACATGAAGGAGCAAACATTGCAAAGAACAAAATAAAGTTCTGGTTATTCAGCCAGTAATCATGATTCCATCTTGCATTGCTGGTCTCTGATTTTGAAACATCTTGCAACACTGCTAAATACTATGCGACTGCCAGGGCTCTTGAACTATAAAAATGGCCATACCATGTAAGACCAAAGGTCCATCTAATGCAGAACTCCATCTCAAACTTCAGCCAGTAACGAATCCTTAGGAGGCACATAAAATATGGAGAGGATGTAGTGAAAGTCTGCTGGAAATATACTAGTATAACCTCTCAATTTCTGCCAAACTGTGACTCAGATATTTTGGTGTTCAATAGCGGCTAAAGGATTTTCCTTCTGCCAAGTTGATGTTCTTTGAACCCAGGTAAATTTTAATACCCAATACATCTCATTGTAAAGAGTTCCATTGCTTTATTTCATATGTAGAGGAAAAGTATGCCGTTTTGTTCCTTTTGAACCAGCCTCTTGACAATCTCATTTGAAGTCCTAACTTCTGGCTTCAGGAGAGAGAATGATCCTCTATTTGCCCCTTCCCTGATGCTCCTATCTCATGAACCTCTCTCATATAGAGAGAGTCAGAAAACTTCTTACAAACACGAAAATGCAAATCAATTTAGCAATTTGTTATACAGAAGTTGTTCCTTTAAATCATCCTTGTTTTCTTCTCAGTACATCTTCAAGCTTATTGTATTCTTGTCAAGACAAGGAGACCAAACTGTTCACAGTATTCAACATGCAGCAAACCTTGGATTTATACAGTGCCATAGTAATGACATTAGTTTTGTTTTCCTTACTTTCATAGTAATTCCTAACACTCAGCCTGTGTCTCTTCCTTTCTCTCTCTCTTCTTCTTATTTTCTCACTATTATCTTTCCCTGTTACTGAACACAAAGCTCATATTTTGGTAGATATATTATAACTCCAAAACCTTTCTCTTTAGTGTCAGTAACAAGTTCTGTCCCTGTTGCTGTATACATTAATTTTGGATCATTTTCCCACATGCCTTAATTTACATTCATCTAAACTGAACATAAACAGCCACTTTAATGAGGTCAATCATTCAGTTTCATGAGGTCCATCTTTAACCGCTGCAAACTTGTATTTTTCCCATATAACTACTGTTATAATAATACACTCAGTATTATCAGCAAGTTTCCCAGCTCCCTCTATACTTTCTTTTCCTGATCATTTACAAATATCAAGCAGCACAGGCCAAATTACTGATCCTGCTGGGCCTCCAAAGTGAATTGACCAGTTGTTCCTAGCCTATATTTTCTGGGGTTTAACCAACTGTGCCTCCAGAAGACTTGCCATGGCAGCTTACTTTCTTTAAAAGCTTCTAGAGAAGAAGATTATAAAAGCCATTTGGAAACCAGGCTAAGTGTTGTGGTGGCTGTTGAGTGGCAGTGGCTGCCACTGGCTGGAAGCTCTGCTCCCCAGCTGCAGGTGCCATTCCCATCTCTCCTACCCTCTTGGCAGGAAGAGGAGAAGCAAGCCTCATCCTCCCCCATATATCTACATTCCAACTCTTCCTACTTCTTCCTTCCCCATAGGTGGAATAGCACTGGCCTCAGTCTTTCATCATTGGAGAGACATAATGCAGCTCTGTCTGCACTGCCAGGAAGCCGCAAGTCTCTTTAGAGAGCAGGTATCTGCAGTCCCTGAGAGCACCGGTGCAATTAGAGTAGTTGATACCCTACACAGGCGTGCTGAAGAGTGATTTTGTAAGAATTATTGTAATATAAATGTGCTGCCTACTCAAAGGAAAAAAAAATGTCTCACACAAGCAGTCCCCTGCTGTGTAGGTACAATTTTATTATGAAGTAATTTTCATCACCCTTCAGTCTCCACTAAGCAAATGTAAACCAACCCAGAGAGTCTTTAGTGGTATCTAGGAACAGATAAGAATTAGGTCTATTATCAGCCATGCCAATCAAGTTCACTGTCATATTTTATCTATTTAGAAATACATAAAAGGAAACATTGAGCAAAACTCTGAGCAGGACTGTCAGAAAACAAAGCCACTGCAGGTAAATGGTATTTCTTAGTGACCAACAGCACTTTTGGCTACTCTCTGATCTCTCCAAGTGTACCCCCTGCAATGCCCTCCCCAGTGTGAAAGCCTACTGATTGCCCTCTCTGGGATCAGGTTCTAGTCTACACACAAACTCTTGCCTATTGATTCTTTCCTACACATTTCAAATTCCCCACCTGAGAAACTATTAAGAAGTAAATACAGAAAACAACAACCTTCCTAAACTGAAGTGTGGTTTAGCTGTAACAGTAGGAACAAGAAAGAATTCAAAAGGTTTTAAAATAAAATCTACTTGTGCCTTCTCCAGCTGAATTCTAACATTCTGGGAGGATGCAGCAGGAGGTCTATCTCTATGTCAGCCTGTTCCCAGCTAGTAACTACCCAAGGGAGCACCATTTCACTTGGGTAGAGGTTTTCCCCTTCCCTGTTTGCCACGGTTTCTGACTTTGTTAATCCAAAACTAGTTTAAGTGTGGTCCAGTGGAGACTTGCATGCTTGCTGCCCACGTGTTACTATGTAACTCTACTTGTGGTGTTCATGTATGAATGCTCTGGGTCTTGGTTTTGCCCTCTTGATTTTGTTTCTTTCTTCTTTAAAATCAAAAATCCTCCTATTAAACTAACCTGAGAAATTATATAAGAAGCATCCTCACAGTCAGCAAATAATCAGAAAATGTACAGCATCCAAAACATTGCTAGAAAGACAGCACCATCCTGAAATCGGTTCGTAAAGTGAAGCTTTTGAAACAAACTTTTGAGCAGGAATGTGCCAGGAAATTTAAAGGCAGTGGCTGCTCTTTACTCTTTACAGAGATTGCTCTGCTGTCTCAAAGCATGGAACTACTCAGGATGAGCACAGTTTATCTCACAGAAGTGATTTTACAGGTATCTCAGACTGGGAAGTAACTACTATGCAAGGATGTAGGGCACAAGTAGACAGTTTGAATGGAAAGAGAATTAAAGGTACAGTTGGTATTAACATATGGATGAAACATGGCTTTAAAAGTTCAAACAGCAACTGTCAGCAAAACAAATTTGGCACAAGGGTAACAAATGAGTTTTGCAATTATGCTATTTTTACTGTGTAATACCAATACTGTATAAAAGAACAAATGTTGTGTATATGTTCAATGCCAAGCCTAAACGATTGCTAACAGTGTTGCTATGATGTGATTAAAATGTCACCATCAATATTAGCTGAAAAGGATTTTATCCCCCTCCCCAGGCAAGTGTTTTCATGACTGGAGTTTTACCAGACAAGTTTGTGAGAAAGAAAGGTGAAGGAATAACACAACTCAAATATTTAAAAGCATCTAACCGTCCTGGCTCATTGACAACTGTGCACTCTCCCTGTGATTTTTAAAAGCTTCTGACACCTCATGGAAACAACTTTGAAAAACATAGCACAGAAAAACAATTTTGCCAATGTGTCATATTTTCTGTCTTATCCCTTCACTTGCTTCTCACTAGGAAAAGAAAAACAGAACCTTGATTCTTTAGGTAGACAAAATTTGGATCTGAGCTCTGCCAAAGCATGTACGTGTTTGGATCCTGTCCATTAAAGACATTTAACTTCAGATCCAGGTTCAATCTTTGAAGCTTGCAAGAAGTGCTGAGATTCAGGATTTCATTCAGACTCATCCTTGTTACTAAGAAGTCATCTACTGCCTGTCCTGCACATTAAGCTATAGACTTCTGCTAAGGATCTCATAGGTGGCTGCTGATGTCAACGTTTGCTGCCAAATTATAAGCATCAGTAGCTACTAAATACCTGAGGTGGAGGGAGACTCTGAAAATTAAAGGAGGGGAATAAAAGGAATTTTCTCTGATAGTACAGTTGTCTTCAAATAATGTAGAGTTGGTTTATCTCTCACACTGGCGTAACTTTTTGGACTTCAGTGAAATCACACTGACTGAGTACAAACAAAAACCACTGTCTGTACTAAGCTAAAGGGGTTATTTCACATTCAGTGTGTTGAAACAACACATTCCAGCCCAGTCATAGAAGCTCCCGCTGCCTTGTAAGCACAGAAAACAGAGATTCATCCCACATCTCCCACTCTGCAAATTACTGTGAGTGAAGAAGGAGAGCAAGCCCAACTTTCTCAGCTCAGAAAGATGCCAAACTGAACATAATTTAAAAAAAAAAAAACTTTGAAAAAAAAATCACATTTCAGCATGGCTTTGGTTCTCTTACTTCCTGATTTAGCTACATTGGGCAGTGTAATGGAAATGCTGGATAGTACCCTTCCTTGGAAATGTGCAGGAGGGCATGCTTTTTACACAGCCTTGCCCATCCTTTTATCAGAACGCTTCTCTTACATTCAGTGACATTTACCCCAAGGACATTGAAGCAAAGCAAGAGAGGAAGACTACCACATAGGCTGCCCACTTGTTCCAAGAAAATCTTCATCAATCACTTTACTGGGATATCTGAGGAAGATTGACAGATTTATAAGTGCCCAGGGTTTGTGTTTCAGTTTTGCCAAGTCACAAGTCAAAACCCACAAATCTAGAAGAGGACTAAAATATTATAATTTTATGAGGAGGGAGCTGACAACTACCATATGCATTGGGAGAAAGAAGGAAACAGCAACAGTAGCTAATCAGCTTCCAGATTTCTGAAGTCCCACCTATCTGGTCCTGCTGCATTGTGTGATATCACAACCTGTCACACAGACTTCAAAGGAGCTACTTATGGAGAGTGCTGAATTTGCCCACAGAACCCCAATATATCTTCTTCTGATGAACCAGAGATAAGCAGTAATTGCCAGATGAAATGAAAACAAAAAAGCCGAACAACAACTCTACTACAAGTTCTCCACTATCTTGCACTTCACGTGGTCATTTACACCTGCACAAAGTGAAATGACTTCCAAATCGCAGAAGCAGTAATTTACACTCATTTCCACTGCATTAGGCATGAGACTTAAGAATCAGGCCCTCTCATACAAGCAAAATGTCCCTGACAATGAATGACGAGTAAAATATAGGCTGTGTAATTCTACTTGTTCTGGAAAACAGTCAATTTAGAAATGTTACCATAAGACAGCAGCAAAAAACTGCTCCTGAACTCCCAACATCTCAAGCCATAGCCTTGTCAATAGTACACAGGTTGCAAAAGACTATGGCCAGCTCAGGCCATGAGTTTACTTTCTGGGCAGGAATCCCAGCATAACAGATACTTATGCATATTCTGTCCTCATTTTATCTAATTACAAATATCTCTCTAGGGATGGGGAGGGGAGAAGAGGTTTGATCACATGATTTTAGGTCACTTATGCAAGGGATTGCTGGGATATTCATTGATCCAGAGAGAGCTGTAACATGTTAAAAGTTCCCAGAGCCTTCTAGTTAAGAAAAACAAAAAAAAAGCATATATGTATAATTTTTTCCTGTTTACATAACTTTGGAAACTGACCAGTGGGAAAGAGTTTAATTATATGCTGGTATTAATCAGTAAGGCGGATATGGAAATGTTTAAGAGGCCAAGACATTGATTAATAAAATATACCATGTTGTCCTAAACACCATCTGTAAATACATTCTTTCTTTCCTATATTATACATGCACACAAATACATGTCTATTATGCATACAATCAGTTTCCTCTGAATAAGACCTATAACATCAGAGCAAAATGGAACAAGGTCAGTTAAGAAAAAATCAACTTTATGCTGCTCATCTCAATTTTTACTTAATGGTTACAGCTCTGGTGAAACATGCAGCACTGCTTTACATTGGTGAACTTTTAAAAGCCACATTTAGGCATGATCTAATTAAGTAAAACAACTTAATATTAAGCAGAATTTCTGCTGCTTGCTTGCCCAAGATCAACATGGCCTAAGTCTTCTACAGTTCAAGAATAGGTACAAAATTGTACAATGTCCATCACTATCACAAAGTGCTTCAAACTTGTTCCTGAGTGTTTCAAACTTGCTCCTTAAAAGCATGAGAGAAGTGAAATACAGCAGAATATAACTACAACAGCTGAAAGGACAGGAAAAGAAATATAACAGTGTCAGTGTACCACAGGACATGAACCACACAATACACCGCAAACAAATGCAAAAGCAAGGTGATCCCAGAGAAGGTAAAACATAGAGTTATCATATAGGGCAAAATCACACTTGGAACAGAGTACAGTTCTGTCTACTCACACTCAGAGCTGAATATGAGTAATCCAAGCTGGAGCAGAGAAGGCAAAGACAATAAATACTCCAGTCATCAAAGGAAAGGAAAAGATAGCACAGACAGTTTAGTATATCAAAACAAAGACTGAGAGGGCTTATAACAGTGTCATACAAAAGCATGATAGTGGAGAGGAAGACATGGAGGGAGCAATGGTATTTAAATTAACAATTCCATGCTGGCACCAGAACAAATAGGTATAAACTGCTCACAAGTAGGGCTAGGCTAGGGATTAAAATGCTATTTCCAACCGTCAGAGCAGTGGGTTCTGGAAACCTCCCAGGAGGAGTAATGGGAACAAACAGTCCAAGTGGGGATTTAAGACAAGGACTTTTCAGTTTATGAAAGGGATTATCTGACATGGTACCAGGGGACTGGACATAAGACCCAGAAACCCTCTTTTAAACATACACTTCCATTAATTGAGCCTCTGTGGCCAATTTGGTCTTTGTCTTCTCATCCAAAAATACCCACATAGGAACCAATTAGCGCCAACTGGGATGGCAGCCTTTATGGTACAGGTGCATACCCACTAGATACAGGACCAGGCTCACACACACGCTCAAGACAGGATCCTATACATAGCCTCTTACTTTAACAGCCACTCTAGCCCAGCCTCACCCTTGATTGTAGGACAACATGCAAGAAAATCATGTTCAAGCCACTGTCATGGCCCTTTAAGTGCTTTGCCAAGAGACAATTAGTGCCACCATCCAAACAGTTCTTCCACAGGTGTGTGTAGAATTCCCTTCAAAGGCAGTCTATATCAAACCCCAAGGGTGAGCATCTCCCAGGCACTTCAGCCTCCAAGAACTCACTACTCTTTCATCCAGTCCCATTAGCCAGCTTCTTAGAGGAGACCTCCGTACTACAGATGCTGCCTGAAATGCTACACAAGAATCACTGACCAGTTTAATGCAGCCTTACTGACAAGCAAAATTAAAACCCAGGGGAGGCAAAATGACAGAAACCAAAAGAAACATCCAGGTTTAGCAGAATCTCCTCACACTAAGACTGAAATTTTCATGCAGCTTTTGCATCAGTGTAAAGACCTAACACTCAGCATTTGACCTGGCTCCTATTGGAAAAAATAGTACTTATAAAGACAAAAGCAAAAAGGTCAAAGTCCTACAGCCCTGAAAATAGATGTGCCAGAGGGAAAAACCTGACAGGTCCTGATTGATAACCATGCTTGAGGGAAGCTGCTGGAGGAAAACCACTGCAGCAAAGGCTGCAGGGAGTCACTGTTCCAAAACTCTGCTGTGGCAGAAAAGGCACATGTGGCTGATAGAGCAGGAGATGGACATGGTTAATTGATGGGAAAGTTTAGCAGAGATGGAATTAATGCAGAGAGCTCAGAGCCCAGGCGTGCAATTCTGTTACCAAGGGAAGGAACCATTCGGCTGGAATTGCAATCCATTTTCAGGTCAGAGCCTTTCCCAAAGGCAGAGTGCCTACCCCTCATCTGTTCCTCCTCTTCTCCTCTGAGGGGTGCATGGAGGAGAAGGTAGCTAGAAACAGCAGCCTGGTAAATAGACTGCCCTTTGAGGGCCAGTCAGCTTTTGACTTTGCCTGGTGTGTTTGTGTTTAGCAGTGAGGAATTTGGAAGATGTGTCAGGAAAGACAGCCTCTCCTAACCCTAAGACTTTGTGGTTAAGTCAGTTGCAGAAACAAAACTAGAAAGTTAATAATATGGGAGGAGGGAATTTACTTTCAAATCTACCGGGCAGAACAAATACCTGAACTGGATACATTTGCAATCTGGTCAGATGAGAATGCCAGGTGTCAGTCACTGTGGAATCGCAGCAACAACATGGAAAAAAATACACCCAAACAATTACTCTTTTAAAGTAAAGCGACTGCAGATGAAGATAAGAAAGACAAACCACAGATGACATAGATGATATTATGTAGTGAAGTGCTGCCAATATTTTGAGAAGCAGCACCCACGACTGTGCCTTTCAGCTAGTGTCTCAGAGTCACCTTCCTCAATAAGGGAGAACTAGATCTGGGAACTTCTTCATTTATTCTGCCATTTTAACAAAGAGGCTTTAAATACACTTATACTTACAAGTAGTCTTGTAAAATAAATTGAGTAAAACTGTTCTCACATTGATAACTTTTAATTCAATGCATGAATTGTACTGAACAAACTAACTGGTGTGCAGCATGTGTATTTTGAAATGCAAAACTACTTGCCTCTTGGTTCATTTCCAGGGTAAAATCTTTGCACCCCAACGGTGCCTTTATCAGCTTTAGGCATAAACCACTGTCATTAAGGATGGTTTGGCAATATTTACCTGTGAACTTCTTCCACCAGGACCAGGCAGACACTCTTACCTCACTTTCCCACTCTTTCTCTGTGTCCTTACTTTCATCCTAGCCACAGAAGTGCTGCCAAAGGGTCCTCATTCACTTTCAACATACAGTGTCTAACACTCAACAACAAAACCAAACCAATGTGGCTTCTAAACTTCCAATTCTGTCACAGTGTGACTAGTGTGACCATCACCAAGTCAGTAAGTGCATGCCATTCCTCCCATAAGAAGAATGGAGAAAATAATTCCACAAAAGGGATGGTGATGCTTACTTTAAGCATGATTATAAAGCATTTTCCTGCTCTAGCATGCAAGTGCACATACTTTACATTGCAAGTAACATATTTTTCCTAATTCTTTCATGCTGGAACCTCCTGAAATCCAGGTGGAAGAAATTTTGTATAGCTGCTTTCTGCTCAGTCTGAAGAAATCTCACTCGTGTGCTGGTTTTGGCCATGATAGAGTTAATTTTCTTCATGGCAGCTAGCTTGGTGCTATGTTTTGGATTTGTGCTGAAAGCAGTTGATAACACATGCATGTTTTAGTTGTTGCTGAGCAGAGCTTACACAGAGTCAAGGCCTTTTCTGTTTCTCACGCTGCCCTGCCAGTGAGGAGGCTGGGGATGCACAAGAAGCTGGGAAGGGACACAGCTGGGATGGTTGACTCCAACTGACCAAAGGAATATTCCATAGCATACAATGCCATACTCAGCAACAACAGCTAGGGGAAGAAGAAGTGTGATGTTCCAAGTTGATGGCATTTGTCTACCCAAATAACCATTGGCATGATGGAGCCCCACTTTCCTGGAAAAGGCTGAACATCTGCCTGCTGATGGGAAGTAGTGACTGAATTCCTTGGTTTTCTTTGATTATGGGCATAGCTTTTGCTTTACCTACTAAACCGTCTTTATTTCAACCCATGGATTTTCCTCACTCTTCCCCTTCCAATTCTCTCTCCCATCCGAATGGGGGAGGATTGAGTGAGCGGCTGTGTAGTGCTTAGTTGCCAGCTGGAGTTAAACCACAACAGCTTGGTAGAGCTACTCAGAGTAGGCAAAGGTAGCCTTTTGCAGATAAAGAGGGACTCTCCTTTAGACCTATATTCATGCATAAGAAGTTAACTACATTTTAGCAACAGGTAATTACATTAGTGCCTCCTCTACTCAGCCTGATTAGCACAGGAGTCATACCTGACTGTGAAAATAAGGTTATAACTTATCTATGCTATACAATGAGTCAGGGGTCAGATTTAATTCTGTAGGCTCTGACCTGCCACACTGCAAGCAAAAAACAAAGCTGTCTCTCCGTGTGCACAGAGACAGAACGTAGAAGTGAGTCTTTCCCCAAGATAGCACCAAAATGCATCATCTCATCCTCCTCCAAAACACCAGGGTACATCATATAGAGTTCATCCTCCAAGTCCAGAAGCCATCAAAAACTCTCCTCCTCAACCTATATAAGGGGCCTGAAACAAACCTTTCATTTTGAGAAATGTCTCAGGAAGAACACATGAGGAAGCAGAGCAACAAACAATACCTAAGGTGGATATAAATCCAGATAAAATATTAAAATCATTAAAGGGTTGCTGCTCCCTGAAGGTTGGAAAAAATGAAGAGAGTTAATTAAAAGCCATCTCCACACAGTGCTGAGCTAGCCTATGCTGATAAATTAACAGCTAGGACTGTGCTTGTAGAGGTCAATGGGGGAAAGAGGTGGGGAAGCAGAAGAGAGGAAAGCTGGGAGAAGATAAAACATTTAGCTGAGACTATCAACAAAAACAAATCAGATCTGGTGACAGGAAACTGAGAAGAGTTTTCCACATATTTCACCCCATCAACATATTTGGTTAGATTTCAACATTCAGAATGACTGTTTGCTCTCAACATAATGCCAGCTAACTTGACCAAGTTCCCCACTCATTTGTATAAGCACAGAAGAAGAGAGAGAAACAAGAAGTCTTCGGGGCCCCATTCTGCCTGGGGAGGTATTAACATCACTTTCACCCACATGCCATTTGATCACTGAGGACTAGCATCACCAAAATTAACAGAGGGGCACATACTTCTTGGAGGAGCACCTCCTAAAAATTAAAGGGTCAATCAGACATGATGAAGCAGCAGAAATATCACAGTGCTGCAATTGAGAGGGTTTCACCACACCTTCAGAGAAAGAGCTCACTGCTGAGTCTTCCCACCACCAACTCTCACTCATCACATCTCCTATGCCTCAACCTGCACTACTCCAGCTATAAAAGATACTACTCTCTGCATAAAAACTGTGCTCCTGATTTATTCCTTATTTCACATCAACAGGTACATGCTAATGAACTGAAAACTTCAAGGATACAGAATCCATAGAAAATACACAATAAACGTAGTCTTCAAAACACCCTTTAGTATTGTAGCTTGTAGACACAAGTGGATTCATGTTATAATTTCCAATATGAGACACTGGCGAGTGATTTATCTAGACACTCAGGAGGACAGCAGCCTCAAACATGATGCAATTTTGATGCAGTTTTTATTCATGGTCAAAACCAAAGGAGTTTAACAGTATGACAGCTTTCTGAAGCAGTGTTTCCATTATCCCTTATCCAGATTGCACAGGTTTTAAAGCAATCATAAACATAAAATATATTTGTTCCCATCACTGACTAAATACAGTCTTTCAGGAAATAACACTGACAACAGTCACAAATCCATGGAAGACTTACTTCAGAACTGTTCTTGAAGGAAATGGAAATACGGACATTACTTTTCCCTTGAAGAAATAATACAAAATTTGTGTCTTCATTATAGGTCTCCCTGTAGCACTGTTCACTGGTTAGTGAGCTACCTGAGCTATAACTCCAGCCATTTAAAGTTTTCTCCCAGCTATGTGACTATTAGCATTAGACTGTAGATCCACAGGAACACTAGAAACTGAAAAGCTCCTAGAACCAGACCAAAAATTTCACAGCCACATGACACAAAGCACTGAACTGGTGTTCACTTACTCTTCCAAAACATGAAAAGCACCAAAAATGTTTTCAAGAGGAAATTTTGTTCCAACAGGCATAATCTATCTTCCTGAGGCTCGCATGAAGCCAACTCAAAGCATAAAAGCAGCATAAGCACTGTACTTTGTGTTTTGGCAAAAGTAGCATGCCCGCATCTGATCAGATCAAATCAGCCCTGCCAGCTGATGCAGTAGGGCAGACTGGAATTAACCAGCTCGGGGCATGGCCTTATTTCACTGCACGGCACCTGATTTTCTTTGCACCAACAAACCTATTTAGATTTTTGAGACCTAAAAGGCAGGAAGCATTAATCCATGTATTTGTAGAGAATTTAGCACAATATCTTAACCAAGGCCTTGTATCTTGTGTGACAAGGGAGAATCTGAGAAAAAACAAGGTGTGTGGGATTCCTTTCTTTCGCATACTAAGATTTCATATGCATGTTACAGTTGGCATTTCATATTAATTTATAAAACTTATCTGTAAGCAAAGACAGCATTTTCAGGTGCAGAAGACTGATACAACTCATGGTATTATACGAATGGCGAGATGATCCTCAGTTAGGCTGGATCAATTATGTCACAAGAGACTGCAATACTAAATATCACTTCCAGACTCTCTCATCAGAAGAATAACACTGATGTAGCCAGTGTCCCCATCAACACCTGAGCAGGGGACTTTCTTCCAGCTACAGCTCAGCAGAACGCGAAATTAATGACTCAGGATTTGGCAAGCACACTCTGCTGATCACAGCCACCTAGTGCACACTCATCGGTACCCATCCGTCCCTGCCCTGCTCTCACTGCTCCACTGACTCTCTGTGAAGTATCCCTTCAAACAGCACTGGGGTCCCAGTAACACCTTCCATGTGGCTGGAATTGCAACTTTCTGACTGCACCCAGCTCACATGGATAACCTGAAATCTGAGACACATGCTGACACATTCTGCAATTCCCATACCAGAGGGGATGGAGGGGCGATAAGGATATTCACCAGCAGCCGCTGAGACACTGTATTATTCTTGTTTGAGACACCTGCTGGGAATCAGTGGTTAAAATATGCTCTGCTGGGAAATAAACCATACATAACAATGAAAAAAGAAAAAGTATCAGACTTCTAATAATTTAGGCTATTAAAGATAAGTAAGAATTTTGAACATTCAGTATTCAAGCACTCACAATATTTGTGTTACGTGCCACTCAGTTTAGACAGTGAAATTATACTGGGCAGTTCTGCTCTTTCTTTTGAAATAAGAAAAGAAAACCACTTTCTGTTTCTCACGCACTAGTCCAGCGTGTTTGGGTTTGTTCCACAAATTGTAGAAAAGTTTTTAAAGGCAAGAAAGAAGCACTTCAAGCTGAAAAAAAAAATGTTAAGAAAAAGAAGGATTTTAAAAGTATGCTTTCTTTTAGATTGTGTTGATAACTTTCCTTAACAGAAACAAACCAGTGCTAAAACTGGGATCTACACTAAGGAAGTGATTAGCACACCCTGCATCCTGGTCAAAATTGCCAGGCAAAGCCAGAAAAGCTGTACAGTACTAATGAAGCCCTGGGAACAGGCCTTAAGCAATGTTGCCTTGGAGCTGCTTCTCTGCATTCTCAGCCAGGGAATCCTCAGATCAGAGGTCAGTCTGTCCAGGGGAGAAAAACGTCAACTCGAGAACCAGATTCATTCCACTCCTACAAGTCCTTAGGGATAAACAGTACAGGGATGGCTCTTGCTCAAGGCAACATCACATACAGACAACATAGTGATGAGCTCAGAATAAATACCAAGATTGTAAAATTGATCTACCAAGCAAAGAAATTCAGCTCTGACATGAAAGACAAGCCAGAGTGAGGAAACACCAGACTCTGCAAATAATAGTCCTAAAAGATGGTTTATTCGCAGCCAATGGAGACATTGGAATGGACAGCAGAGGTACAGCCAACCATCATACACTGCAGAAGACAGATATACAAGACAGAAAAAGGCTGCTCTTGAAAGCAAACTCCAAATACCACTCTTGCAGCTTTAGGAAAGCAGAGGAAGAAATCAATTTTCATTAGGCTACATAAAGGATGAGGCACATTACCTTCACTATGACTCAGACTGGAGACAGACCCCCATTTTGCTTTGTGTACTGGATTTCTGCATGGTCTGGGCAAACTATTCCCACTCAAACCCTGTGAATCCAATCTAATAGGCATTATGCACCCAACCCATTGGACATGTGTTTGACTTGAAATTATTACACCCTCCAAAAAATCGTACCTTTGGGCCTCTGTAGCACAACCCACACAGTCAATAGTCTTCACACACCACAAATAATGTGCTTAAAAGCTTTTTTCTTCAGCAACAACTTTGTGATGCAACCTCCATCCACACACACAATTGGACAGACTGAAAGGCTGGAACATCAAAAAAAAAATTACAAAAGTACTGCAGCAACTAATCATGTACAAGCAACTCATGGAACCAGACATGACATTGTAACTAGTCACATACCATTTATCAGACTCTTTCATATTCAAACCACTGCATCCTTAGATCTTCTTAACTCTGCTTCTCTGCCCCTCAGTGACTTTGGTTTTATGCTTGGGTTTCCTTGTGTAAATACAATAACATACACCTCTTATTTTCACTGAAAGCTGGTGCTGAGATACAGAAAACACACTTTTTATGTGGACAATAGTTTGCATTCAAAATGTGCCACACTAGGGCTCATTTACGTTTTTAAGTGAAATCAGACCCACACTGGAAATGCTGTAGATATGTTGGTATGCAATTTAATATGTCCAACAACACTGTTTTGTCAAGCAGAAGAGAATTCCCTTCTGCAAAGCCACATTAAAATCACCTCCACATCACCTGTAAACACTGAGCTGACAACCTGTCTGTCTATTTTATTGCTTCCACCTGCTGAAAGCAGTACTGCACATTATACGTTCACTTTAATATTAAAAATCAGCAACCAGATGCTTACACAACAATAAATTAAAAAAAAAAAAAGCACTTTTCATCAGCCGTTAATCAGGACACAGGACTGTTCCAGGAACACATAATGGGGTATGGGACCTTCCTGTTAAGAATCCCCAGCTTCAATTCAAGCCAGAGTTATCACTAATTAAATACTCTTGCCATACAAGAACCCAAGACCCATACTGGTCTGTTGCCGACATGAAACAGGGATGTGAGTACAGTGTATTTCTTCACAGTTGTCTCATGCCACAGAATTCATCATCACAAGGATGGCCATTTGGCAGCCCAGGGGTCAGAACTAGCTGTCAAGGCAATTTTATCTGAGAAGGTACGGCAACTGGAAAACTGACTGCTGCTGTGTGCTTGCAGCAGGAACGCAGAGACAGATCAGGCCTGGTAGGATTTATAAGGACAGCTCCAGCGCTGCGCACACAAGTCTGTGATGATCTGGTCCCCAAACACCTGGCAGGGAATAAGTGTCCCCAAGCATGTCAAAGTCATCTGACAATAGTCAGCCAACAAGCAGCCCAGCCTAGCAATTGAGCCTGAGTTAGCTTTCTTTGTCCCAGAGGTTGTCTTGAGCAAAAGAAAGGGAGAGAACCAGAACTGCTGCTCCAAGGTCAACCTACTGGAAGGCAATAGCTGTTCCAGTGAGCATCTCGGCAGCGAGCTATACAGCATGAGGCAATCTCACACACAGAAAAGGCAATAGCCTGACCTATGTTCCAGTGACTATGATTAAAACTGAAATAAAAGTCAGCTGTGGGGGTAAAGACAGAGAAGGGATGGGAGGGAAACAGTTGAGTTTCTAGATAAGACTTTGTAAATTACAAGGTCTTAATTACATTAAATGCATTACAGTACCATATGCACATGACTAATAAGGCAGAGATGGAGGAAATGGGACTAGATGCTAAGTCTGGAAGTTGAATAACTGCATTCTAGACTTGATCTTTGAATTAGAAAGTTTCTGAACCACTTTGTCCTAGTTTAGCCATCCATAAAACAAAGGCAATAATCCTTTCTTCACTGGGGTGTTGAGAGGTTTAATTAATGTTTACAAAGTCCGTTGAGATTTCTGACTGACATTTGGAGTAATTCAGAATACTTTTAACTGCATTTGTTTCTTCTACTGCACTGTTCAAATGTCTCCATATTGAGATATCCAAAGGGGAAGAAGATGGAAAGAAAAACTGTAGAGATGGGTAGACAGACTAGTGGGGGGAAAAAACAAAACAGCCCAACAAATTTACCCCTTCAAATCCACTGCTGTGCCATCGAAACGAGGAGAGGAGGGAGGAGGAGGGGAGGGGAGGGGAGGGGAGGGGAGGGGAGGGGAGGGGAGGGGAGGGGAGGGGAGGGGAGGGGAGGGGAGGGGAGGGGAGGGGAGGGGAGGGGAGGGGGTAGCTAGCCAGAGAAAGAGGCAAGCTGAGCGTTAAGAGTTGTCAGCCATTAATAAGAGACTCCACACACTGTAATGTATTCCCACAGACGCTCAGGTACACTGGAATACATTGTCCCAAGAGACTAGTCTAGCATGAACAAGGCCACATATGTGTCCAAGTGCCAGAGAAAAACTGAACACTGGACACTCTTAAATGCACAAGCACACACAGGAAGCTGCTTGATACCTGGGCTGGGATTTCTCAGTCTCTACATTGTCCCCCATCTCGGAGCAAAACCTTTGTGTGGCCAGTTTCTATAGGGGGCGTTTGTGGGGCTTGAGATACAATCAAAACGCAGGCAGAGGAAATGCAAATGTCATTCGGCTCCCTTTCATTGTCAGGAAGGACACATGAGAATAAAATACTGTGCACTGCATCCCTTCCCCTATTACGTGTCCTACTGCTTTTGTCCTAATTTATCCCATGCATAATTTATTTACACGTGTATTGTTTCCCGATCAGCAACTTTAAAGGATAAGTGAGAATTACAAAACGTTGTATTAAGCAAGTTGTCCGTAGAAAACGCAGGTGATGTCAGGCAGCCAGTACCAATTCTGCTTCCCGCACATCGCGTTAGTACTTTGAAAGGCGCCCGGAAAGCAGCGAACCCAGCACTCGATGTCTATTGTTTCCTCCTCTCGCACCCTCAGAGGCGAGGGGAGGAGAAGACGGCTAATTATAAATGGCCTAATACTGCCCTCCCCGACGGTGGCAGCAGCGGGATCGGAGTCCCCGGCTCCTCTCGGCAGGATCCGCCCTCCCCGCAGCTCCGCGGCGCCACGGAGGTGCGAGGCGCGGGGGCGGGGTCCCGTCCTCCGGCGGGGCTCCCACCACCGTGCCCGCTCCCCGAGAGCCCCCGAGAGCTCCGCGCCACCCCCGCCGCCCCTCGAGCCCGCCCAGCCCGCCCTTCCTCGCTCCCGGCGAACCGCACGGGCGGAGGTGGCTTTTCCCAGCGCAGGTGCGGACCCGCGCGGGGCGCTCCGTGATCCCCAGGGATGCTCCGTGGTCCCCGGGGATGCTCCGAGATCCCCGGGGGCGCTCCGTAGTCTCGGGGAGCTCCGTGATCCCGGGGGATGCTCCGTGATTCCCGGGGGATGCTCCGTGATCTCCTGGGTGCGCAGCCCGAGCAGCGCCCGGGAGAGGCGCCGGGAGAAGTTGCTCTCTCGCCTGTGCAAGTACTGAACCTGCCATCAAACGGCGGCCGCGCCGGCTCCTGGCCGTGGTTTTCGGAGCGTGTTCAGCCCCACAGCACCCCCCCACGAGGATACTTGGACTTCTCTGATCTCCGCCCCGACAGCCGCGCTCCCGTCTCCCCGGGGTTTTTTTGCAAGGTGCTACTGGGAGGACGGGGTAAGCGAAAGTAAAGGTTTTCCGCCAGGACAGAGCAGGGGAGGTGATAAACGTGTCAGCACCCCTGCCCAGCTCGAGGCTTTCCTCTCCCTCCGAAGCACAGAGAAACACCGGCAGGAATCCCTGGAAAAAAACCTTCAAGTGTTTTTCCAACTCCAGCCGGAGAGACTCGAGTCAGGGGGAAAAAAATAAAGAAAAAATAAATAAAGAAAAAAAAACAAAACCATACCACGACCAACCCAGCCTCGCAGCCCTAATTCCATTTCTGAAAACTCAAACGTATAAGCACCCACTCAGCGCAGCCAGAAAGTGCAAAGGGAGCGTCACCGGCAGGTACTGCGCTTCCCCGCGTTCTGGTACCGAGAGCGCTGCCCCCGTTAGCGGAGAAGTCGCTTTAAAAAGGTTAAGGCGGCTCCTCTCCGCGCGAACGGTGCCAAATCCCACTCTCCCTAATGCCTTCAGGGATTAGCGGCATGCGCTGCGGACCACAAGGAAAATAAAGGACGTAATCCAGAATACAAACAGCATCTCCCTCTGTCCCCGCTCCCAGCCTGGGAGCGGCCGCACCTGCCCCCTCCCTCCCTCGAGGTGGAAACGCCACCAACTCTCTCAGGCACTTCGCAAAGCGAAAGCCGGTCACACGCACCGACAAATCTCCCGGACTTCCTTCCCCCGGATCGGCGCCCGGCGAGTCCCGAGTCATTCATTCCACCCGAGCCGGCTCTTCCCCTCCCTGTCCCCGCACCGACCCCGACCCCGTGCTCCGGGGGGAGCGAAGGGGCCGCTCCGTTCGCGCTCGCGTCCCGGCTCCGCAGGAGCCGCCGCCGGGGCGCCCGGACCCTCTCGCCGCTGCCCCCGGCGCGGGGCGTGAGGGACGCGGGGGTCGCATCCCCGAGGGACGCGGGCAGCTCCCCCTCCTGCGCCCCGCCCCCGGCAATTAACCGAACCGATTTCTTCCCCTCGTTAATTTCGGCGCGAGGCGCGGGGACGCGTTGCACAAAAAGCGAGCGCGGCGGCGGGGCTGAAGGAGGGCGGGAGGAGGGACCCGCCGGGAGGCTGCGGACACCCGGCTCGCGCTGGCAGCCGGCGCCGGAAAGGCGCCTTTTTTTCATATTTAAACCACGCGGAATATGTACATTTTTGATTCCTACTTACGCTTTCAGGGGGTTGTGAATGACAGTCGCCATTTTGCTACAATGTAACAGAATATTGTGTCTCGGAGTTCTAAAGGTTCGCTGAGGGGGAGCGGGCGGCCAATGGCGGCGCGCCGGGCCGGCCCCGCGGCCAATAGGGCGGCGCGGGCGGAGCCGCGGCTCTGCCGGTTATTCAGGGAGCTGTCAAAGCCCAGAGGTCACTCCCTCTCCGTGGCACCGCTGGAGAGCGGGTCTTAAAGGGGCAGCGCCCGCGGAGGGGACGGGGGCGAAGCTCCCCGCGCCGCGCCGGGACGGGCGGAGTCGGGGGGTCGCTCGCCCCGCCCGTGGGGGCGCCGGGGGGGACGCGCTCCCCGGCAGCGCCCTACCCGGGCCGTTCCTCGTCTCTCCGGAGCCGCCGTCCTCTCCGGGTCCCCGGGATACGCTGCTCCCCCTCCCCTAGGAATTTCCCTCTCGCCGTCAGTCACCGCGGCCCCGGCGCCCTTACATAACGCTCCCGGCTCGCCCGTCGCCGCGCGGAGCCCCCGCAGCCCCCGGGAGCGCGGCGGGGCCAGGGCAAGGTCCTCCGCCGAGGCTGCGCTTACCTGCGGCTAATTAAAGGAGCTCGCAAATGAGTTACGGAGCGCGACCCGAGCGATCGAAGGGGCGCTGAGCCCGCTCTCGCTCTCGGAAGTAAATCTACCGAAGTTCGCTAAATTACACCGGGGTAAAATGAGGCATCGGCGAGAGCGGAATCAAAATCCGAGAAGTTTTCGTCTCGCCTGACGTTACTGTGAGCTTCCTCGTCTAATACTTCACCCTCTCTTTCTCAAAGGTCTTCAGGCATCCTCTATCCCTTTAAAAAAAAAACTCCACAACCACCAAAACCAAGCCCTCTTCTCCCTTCTTTGCATTTATACAACCAGAAGAAACTCGAGCAAAGACGGTCAAACTCGTTGCCGTAACAGTGCGAGAGAGCAGACTGCAAAACAGGCTCGACTCACAACTTAATGAACAGAAGAATGGAAGTAATGTTTGCGAGGCAATCAGGTGTTAACAGAAGTATAAACGGCAATCTCTCTGAGCTAGTGGGGTGAACTTTAAAAGGTGAAAACAACCCCGATCTCTGTCACCTGCTTGACAAAATAAAACTTCCCAGTACTGGAGCAGAAGAGAAAAGGGAGAGTGATGGGGAACAGAAAGACAGAGACGTTATTACCCACGGTGAAGAGGGGCGAAGAGACCACTGTAGCAGTTTCCCATTCATTAATGATTCATCAGAGGTTTGCAAAAAGTTGTACTTCGTTTAGGGTTCCTCTTTCCAAAGCATCGCCTACTCCAGCTACTAGGTCAGCCTAGTACGCCAAGGGCATATCCCCGGAGGGAATTGCCTCTTCCATCAAAGCAATCTGAGCCATTTGGTTACAGGCACTGCTTAGGACAAATAAGCTTCCTGTCAGCTGGAGAGTTGCCAAGATTCTGAGATCTATCCCAAAACAGTTCTGGGAAGCAATCTTTAAGAATGTTTCCATTATCACATCACATTACATTATTTAATACAGTAGTAGCCCAGGTGACACTGAATGTGACTTCAGACCCCCCTCTTCAGTGCTCTCTCACTGTTCACAGGAAAAGCTAACCACAAACTGCCGAGTTTTTGCAAGCACACAGTTGATGCATATGCTGTAAAGAAATGAGTGGCTTAGCATGCACCTGAACTGGCAATCCTGAGCTAGCAGGGAACCCTATATCACATCTTGCATGAAGATTTCTGATTTAGCTTTTCTTATTGCTGTGATGTTCTCCTAACAGCAAACATCAACTGCATTTTAGTGTGTAGCCTAAGATGTGTGATGTTCACTTGCAGCATAACGACTTCACTTCACATGAAAGAAAAAGTAGCCCAGGACCATATCATGCTGCAGAACTGGAGGCAGATTGGTGCTACTGAGAGAAGGCACCAAAACTCAGCCAAGTTCCATAAAGCCCTGAAATAATCTAATGCAAACTCGTGACATTTTCAGAAAATTTAAAAAAAAAAAGTTTGAGATGATTTTTAGGAGGTTAATGAGTCCCCCTGGTTGTATTTGGTTGGATATATGGCCTATTCCTGCTCTGCAGGCAGGGAGCTCTTGGTGCAGCTTGGCAGGGAGCTCTTGGTGCAGCTTGGCAGGGAGCATATTGTAAAAATGGGAGTAAGCTACACATGCTTCCCTTGCTGCTCCTTGTTATTCAGTTAGGCTTTTATCAGCTAACAGCAACAGCAACAAACTGTGACGAGCCACAGATGACCTTGGGTTGTTGATAGCCCTTTTCCCAGCCGGGCCCCACATTACTGGCCAGGAGGATCAGTCAACAGCTCTGCCTTGCTCGGAGGAATCTCCAGGACGCCCAAGGACAGAGCTGCCATATCAGAACAGTAGGAAGTCTCACTTGTGGTAACGAAGACATCAAGTTTTGCTCATGTGTCCATACAGTTTTTCTATAGTGCATTTCATGTGGAATTCTAAAACACTTCGGTTGTCATTTTAGCTGGAAAATAAAAGGCAGGCATGGAACACTGAATAGCAATGAACTACACAACTTACTCATATAAAATCTCTATTTGCAAGTAAGGCAACTATGACAAACCTGTGTTAAGCCACACTGTAGTTCCTCCATTTTCACTACCTCATCATTAACTGATCATTTATGAACTAAATTCTTAGATTAATTTTCCTTCTAGTTTTAGGGTACTGTAAGTTTTACTGCAAGTCACACAGCCACAGTGTTACTGTTATTTTACACTCCAATGCAAGTCCAGTACATCTGAAAGACACTCAGTTACATATGCGCTAAGTTCCAACATCAATATCTCTACATTCCCACTTCGCTTCTGATAGTTTTGTTCAGATCCACCTGAAACTTAACAAGGAGGCTGCAAGAAAACATAAATACTGTACAAATATTTCACATTAAAAATATGCCCACACAGGGGTTTTTATGAGAGGCTGTGTTTGGGCAGTCAACATTTAAATTTTTAAAAAAAGAGGGTAAGTTTTGACATAAAACCATAGGGTTTAAATCTATAGCATTAACACAGGGCCTAAGCATGCTGTCTCTCTGGGGTCAGAATGAGTAGGGCTTTAGAAAGCAGAATCCACTGCCTGACCTCTGGTCCCCTGTACAGAACTGCAGCCAGTCTCTACCTAAGCAGAAGAAAAACAGTGTTGTTTCTTTTCATCATATTGGGAAGTGTCATGTCTCTTAGACCATACTGCTGCCCTCCTGCTCCACCTCTATTTCAAACATTTTTACTATTTACATAATGCAACTGCATTGATACTTTCTGTGAGGTGTGAAAAATATTCCTGCTCACCTTGCAAGGCCTTATTTTGGCTGAGGATCTTTCACTATGATACAGTATTCACCCTGTAGTTATTGTCTCCTGCTCTCCATTTTATTTTGTTAAGTTTTAACATAAAGTTGTTCTCTTCTGGAGGGAGGGAAGGTTAGATTCTTACTTCTACATTCCTCAACTCTTGCGAATTGGAAAGTGAAACGAACTAGATGCTGACATTGAAAGCCACAAATCTAATTTTGCTATAGAAGGAAACATAAAAGACAGACAGTAGTTAGTCTACCAGAAGCCACAGTTTTTTTCAGCTTTAATATTCCCAGGTATTTCTAGTGATATACAACTTGGTTTTCTTCTAATACATTGATATTCAAAGGACCAGACTCTCACAGGTTTAAATATGACAGCATGTTCTGTGTGCTCTAATATAGCTTGTTACAGCAAATCAGGACCCCACATGCACACATTTCCTGCAAAAAATTTGAAGCCTTAACCCCTTTTTATTTATTCAAAGCTGTGCAGACATCTTTCACACACTGTTTCTTGTCAGCCCTCCTCCTCACTGTCTTTGATCTTCCCCAATATCTGGTTAGCTGAAAGAGGAGGGAAAGATATCAAGAGTGTCAGTGTTACAGACTCAACGTCATCACCAAAAATTTTACGCAGTCAGCATAACAAAGACAACTATGGAGCTACACAGTGTAAAAAATGGCACCAATGACTCATTCTTTGCAACTTTGGGAATTGCATTCTTAAAATGTGACCTCAATTTTTTTTCCCAAGCAAAATACCACTCTATAGTTACAGCAACAATTTTTGGATGCCTTCAGGTTAGTTGGATTTCAGGTCTGATTTTGACTTCTCAAAGTTTTAATTTTGTATTCAACTGTTCAGTTCTCTATCATGTTACACCTGTGTTACATCTATGCTGAGGTTTAGACTCAAACCATTTTATTTTTAAATGAGGTGTTCAAAAAAAATAAATAGATTTTAACATTAAAGATGAGCCTCTACTACTAAGAAGTACATTGAGGTCTTAAGTTTTCAAAAGTTTGGGGAGACAGAAGTTGTTTAAGTTTTCAGATTCTTGTTCAAGTCTGTCTCCAATTCAACAACCTGCTGAAAATCTATTTAATGTGGTTGCTAGAAAATTACTTATGTTATCAGGGATTGTTCCTAAATTTCTTCCAACAACAGAAAATAACATCACAAATTAACTGCCTCAGATGGAGAATACAAATCTTTATGGTATCCACTGCAGTATGCCAGTAACATCAGGAAAAAGAATCTAATAATACAGTTAGACACATGCTTTGAAGAACACACATGTAGTAAGTATGCTTGTCTACTCCATGAGGGGAGTCATTGTTAAAATTTAGAAGGGACAAAACAGAGTTCCCATCATGGCGCACAAGATCTACACATTTAGAGACACAGATCTGCCTGCCTTATTTCTTGAGTGAGTAAGTAGCTGGAGAAAAAAACACTTTTAAAGAAAAAAAGTGAATACTTTAGGACTTCTTTTCACTATTTCCTGCATTAAAGGTAGCAAAAAGTATTTCTACATCCATCAGTGGGATACAGGGGTGGTACTCCGATTCATCTGAAATAACGTTATGCCTCCCTGTCTTGCAACAAACCCAGTCTTTTTTCAGAGGAGAGGGAGAGGAAGAGGAGAGGCTACACAGAAAATTAGATTTAGCTAGAAAATTTCTTTCCTGCTAATTTTTTAGGGTCTTAGAGTTATTTGTGAAATATTTTCAGTTTCAATTTTTTTATTCTTTTAATAACACCTTCAATGGTTCCACTCCCTCTTCCACATAAATACAAAAAATTACAGCATTGCAGCTTTTCATTTTTTTTCTTTCCTTCTGTTTTGTTCTGTTATTTTCAAAACAATCTGTAACTTGAAACATCCCTCACATTGTAAAAGTTCAGAATAAGAAAATAAAACCTGATGGGGTTGTTGAGGTGAAAAAGAAAACATCCACATAAGCAGCAGTTTGAAAATAGTGAGCAGATAAGAAGGCACTAGCTCGTTTTATTGCATAGATTGGCCAAACACCAGTGAAAAATGCAACTATGGGAAAAATAAGACTCCTTTTGTTTAGTTATGCTTTAAATCCTGCTAAGCAGAAACAGCTTTAAAAGTGTCACAAAATTGTTTTTCCATTTCTCATCCAACTTTGGTAGTGGAGGGAAACAACTGAAAGGTATAGACCGACATGACTAAAATAGCAGCTTAGGTCAAGCCTAACTTTTAAAATTGCAGATTTCAGTGGACACATGCGGTACCGGTACAACAAAAAACTGATCCTGGGAATCTGTCAGACTAGGTTACTGCAGTCACTGTCACAAGTGAGACAGCTCTGATTTTCTTCCCCCCTAAAATTCCCCAAAACTTGCACCTGTGGAGCTATTCTGATATAAATTTCCCCAATCCAAACAGGCTCTCAAGCCAGAACTTCCCTCTTCAGAATAATTTTTCTGATACTTTTTAACAGAGATAGCCACCTCTTACACAGAATCAGCATTCCCAAGGGAAGGACGTTATGTGTTGGGTGGTTTGGTTTGTTTTCTTGTTGTTGTTTTTTTTAAAAAAAACAACCAAGGGTGGGGCAGCTCTGCGGGCAGGACACCTCCTTCTAACACAGAAGCCACCTCTCCAGAAGGAAGCTCTGCCATACAACTCTTGCCCCAGCCATTCTTCTCACACTTCTAACTTTGTGTCAAGTTCTCTAAAAAAGCTTAGGCTTTTGCTTGTGTCAGCAGCCTTTCACTGACACCGTTACTCTGTGCTGCCTCAACAGAAATCAGCTAAGAACAACTTGTCAAAGTTTATTATGAAATTCCAAGGAAAGAAAAAGGCTGATGGGATACTGTTTGATGAAAAGCTCATATTTTTGCTACCTCTGATGCAGCTTATTAGGCTAATTGTAGGACTAACCTGTAGAGCCCTTGTGCCATTCCAAGAAAGATTGCCTAGTGCAGGATTTCCCGTGTGTATATATAGGGCCAGATTCTCATCTTTCGTGTGCATTACTAACATGGGCCTATTGACTTTAGCATTACTACTATTTACCCCAATATCCACAACCGTTGGTTTATACAGCCATCATTCCAAAACCCACCGTTAACAGCAGCTACCAGTGAGTTCAAGCAGGCCATAGAGGCTCAAGCTTCCTAACTGGTATGCCCACAAACCACACACTCTTCCCCACACTACTGCAAGTGGCACTCATATATGCCACATATATATAACCCATCTTCAGATCTCAGACTGGCAGGACAGAAAGATTGCTGTACAAGAACTGAGAGAAGAATACAAGTCTAAATACAACATCATCACATAACGTTTACACTCTTCATCATGCCAACCATGCCACATGGTGAAAACCCAAGTTCCCTACCTCTCTGTTCACTCCAGTGCCTGCTTGTGATGATTTTGTTTGTTTATTTTGAAGGTCAACAGCCAACTAAGAGCATGCAAGCCTGTACATTTGAAAAAAGAAGCCACAGGCATCTTCAATGTCAGAAAAATTCCCAACAAACATACCTGAGAAACCTCAATGCAATTTGAATGTTTTACTACCTGTCATGTTCAGGAGTGATCAAGCACTACAGTTTGTAAACAGAGCAAAACTTTGTAAAACAAGGTGTAAGACCAGTCACCTACTAAGGACAGTGTCTTGTATGTGTTGAATTATGCACTCACTTGAGAAATCCAAAAGGTTTGCCCACTTTGCTCATAGTAGAATGTTCCCTCCCATCTGGTGCCTATGGCTAAAGCCCTTATGATATATGATTTAAAGGCATTAGAACAACTTTGGTGGAATAAAAAAGTCTACAAAGAATATTGCAGCTGCAATGCTCCAGCTTGCACAAATAGCTTACCAAATTATTTTCTATGGGGAGATTCTCCCTGTCTGGCTACTGCAAACATCAGCATTTCAGCACGTGCAAGCAGTGGGAATCCAGCTTTCAGGAACCCTGTGCATCCAGTTGCCACTAAACAAAGCCTTATAATTGATCTTTACCCAGTTTACGATGCTTCAGAAATGGTATCAGCATGCAAAACTGGCTGCATTCTTTTCCAGTCCCCTTTGGCCCTGCAACCAGTTCTTAGCCTTTCCTAGCCATTGCCTAGTTCTTCTCCAAGTTGTTTCTGTTAAAGCCTTTTCTCTCCTCACACACAATAATTTCTCCTAGCAATCACGACCATCCACTCTTATCATTCTTCTAGACATAGGCATTGGCCAAATCACTTAGGAGAAGGAGGATAGCATAGAACATTCTGAAATGTACTTGCTGTGGGTGAGAGGTGCTTATTGCTTAAGATTACTCTCCTATCATACAAGCGATGGATTCCCTTACTCTATTTATATACTTGTAATAATTCACTAGCTAACACTTTTCCCAGCTAAATAAATGCCCACCTCCTGAAATGGATTCAAACTTCTGGAGCACAGAGGTTATGCAACAAGGGTCAGTATGCAAAGCCCAGTGCCAGAGACATGCAGCTGTTTCTCTCACTCACACTCCCTCCTTCTGATTACTGAACATGGGAATCCCACTTGTATTCCAGATACAAACGTAAGCATGTTATATTCCAAAGCTGGGCACTATTACAAACTGGAATGCTGGGGACATTCAGGTCTGGCCTACTTGTTTGCATAGAATCAAGAATGCTGGGTCAATAGGTATTCATTTTGCAGTTACTGCAGTTTTCCCTCCTGACTATATACTCTAACCTACCAGCAGAGCTTTGTTTCCAGGCCATATTCTTACACAAACACCCTTCTATCTCTGCTTAAAGGCTTATGGAAGCTTCATGCTGTTTTAAAAAATCATATCAAAAAAAGTAGGCCCTAGTTCAAGTAGGCCCTATTTCAGCAAAACACTAAAGCATTTGTCTATGAATAACCATTGATAATATCCATTTGCTAAAGGGGAGTCATACCGTTGGTTTGTTGTGGAAACAAGACAGGGAAGAGAAGCAACACAGGCATCAGACAGGACTAGAAAACAATTTAGGAAGCAATGGTGGCAGAGACTTGGATATTGTAAAGAAAGGATTTAGAATAAGAATAAGATTACACAGCTAACACAGAGTCACTAAGGGCTAAGAGCCCATAACACCTTGAATAAGCAGGCTGGGTATTTTTGAGTGTTGTGACATAGCTGTGTAAGCCTAGATTCAAACAGCCTAAATTCCATATGGGCCCCCGTGCCTAGCGTTTCCTGTTAGAAAACTCTAAGAGCAATTGGATTCAGTGCCCTAGCATTAGTCTCCTTAAGGCTAAACGTTTGTGCTGCAGATGTTAAAAAAAAAGCAGAAAAATCCCTGTCAGTCAGATTCTGCTCCCATTTGTAATATGCAATTCCAATCTAAAGGCTTGGGTCTGCCAAAGTTGGCTTCAACAGGAAGAAGGGTTGTCCAACATTGTCACCATCAAATCCAGTTCATAGAATCACAGAATAGTTTGGATTGGAAGGGACCTTAAAGATCATCCAGTTCCAGCCCTCCTGCCATGGGCAGGGACACCTCCCACTAGACCAGGCTGCCCAAGGCCCCATCCAACCTGGCCTTGAACACCTCCAGGGATGGGGCAGCCACAGCTTCCCTGGGAAACCTGTGCCAAAGCCTCACTGCTCTCTCAGTGAGGAAATTCTTCCTTATGCCTAGTCTAAATCTGCCCTTCTCCAATTCATAGCCATTGCCCTTAGTCCTATCACTACAAGCCTTTGTGAACAGTCCCTCTCCAGCTTTCCTGTAGCCCCTTTCAGGTACTGGAAGGTCGCTATAAGGTCTCCTCTGAGCCTTCTCTTCTCCAGGCAGAACAACCCCAACTCTCTCAGCCTGTCCTCACATGGAAGGTGCTCCAGCCCTCTGATCATCTTTCTAGCCCTCCTCTGGACACTTTCAAACAGCTCCATATCCTTCTTATGTTGAGGATTCCACCAGTAAAATGTATTCTGCATTGATAGCGCTGTAAACTAAAGCAGAACATCATCTATTCTTATACAGAAGGTTTAAAACATACAAGTGCTGCTGCTGAAATCTCCAGCGCAGATTTTCATACACTGTTTTCATGAAGTTGACTCAGCAGAGAAATCGGCGCTATTTGAAGTCAGAGTGAAGAGTTAAAAGTCCTGACCCGGAAAGAATTTAGCACGTACTTGTATCCATAAGCGCAGAAATTGGCCAATACGCGCGTTCTTAACGAAAACAGATTCTCTGAGAGAAACCTCCTAAGAGCAAGAGGCAGGTGTTTCCTCTGTCCTGCTCCACAGCAAGTGCCTGGTTCACAGGCGGGTGTGCAGCATTCCAGCCCGCGGTGTGTTCCCGACAGTGCCCTGCGCCCGGGAGCGCTTCGGGGACACCCGAGCTCCTCCAGGGCACCTTCCCGGCTCGGCGCCCCCTGGCGGCTGCTCGCAGGACGCCGCCGGGCAGCGCCGCCGGGGTCCGACCCTGCGGGGACCGGGGAGGAGGCGCAGCCCGGCTCGGAGCGCCCGCTCAGGCGCAGCTCGGTACAAGAAGGAACTTCGCGGTCACGCGTTAGAAAGGCGCGTCTATGGGATGGAACACAGCAACCCCCGCCCCGAGCGGCCGGACGGGACCGGCTGCGGGGACATGCACCTAGCTGCGGGGACATACACGTGCTCTAGAGACACGCACCGAGCTGCGGGGACACTCCCCGTGCTGTGGCGACACGCACCGAGCTGGGGGACGTGCGCCGAGCTGGGGGACATGCACCGAGCTGGCGGACATGCATCGAGCTGGCGGACATGCATCGAGCTGTAGGGACGCTCCCCGTGCTGTGGGGACATGCACCGAGCTGAGGGGACACACACCAAGCTGAGGGGACACGCACTGAACTGAGGGGACACGCACCAAGCTGAGGGGACACGCACCAAGCTGAGGGGACACACACCAAGCTGAGGGGACATGCATCAAGCTATGGGGACAGGGACACGCACCGAGCTGTAGGAACATATGTGTGCTCTAGAGACACGCACCGAGCTGTGGGGACACATACCAAACTGAGGGGACACGCACCAAGCTGAGGGGACATGCAACAATTTGAGGGGACACGTACATGTGCTGTAGGGACATACATGTGCTGTAGGGACACACACTGCACTGTGGGGACACACACCTCACTGGAGGAACACACACAGTGCTGCAGGGACATGCACCACACTGAGGGGACACGCACCACGCTGTGGGGACACACACCACACTGTGGGGACACACACCACACTTTAGGGACACGCATCACACTGTGGAGACACGCACCAAGATGCAGGGACACACACCACGCTGTGGGGACACATGCTGTGCTTAGGGGACACACGCTGTGCTGAGGGGACACACAACCTGGCTGTGGGAACACGCACTGCACTGCAGGGACACACACCTGCTCCTGGCACTACCAGCAGCTACAGCCCAAGGCTCTCCCTGCTCCCTGGCCTTCCAGCTCAAAGGCCTCCTGCAGAGAAGGTTGTGGGATTTTTTTTTAAACAGGGATGGGAGAAGGGACAGGGGATAAAGCAGATTTTAAAGTTTGAGCATTTGAACAATTTGAGCATTTTCAACAGTGAGAGGGACCAAGGTATCTTAAATGTAACAATACTGAGGTCTGAATAGCTGTATGCCCTTCTGGCTTTGAAACTCAAGACAACTCAGTGAATTTGGCGTCAGGTAGGTGGCTTTACTAATTTTCTGTGGAAAAAACCCACTTGTGACTGCCTGAGTTGTGAAAAATACTACCAGAAACCTGTTGGAATGTGGCAACTAAGTTCCCAAGGATTCCTTTTGTATTTTTGCAATATTTATCCCTCATCCAGAAGTAAATGTTGCATTAGTTAGCAGGGAAGAAAGACCAGCACTTTTCTGTTCTTTGAATTTTCCCTGCTACCGTATGAGGGCAGCAGGGCAAAGGAGAGTGGGAGAAAGGACTCAGCCCTGCAACCAAAAACTGAATTAATGCAATCCACATAAAGGTGCTGAATTAAAACTCTGAAGAAAACCTTTGTTCTGGCATCTCCTAAATTTTTGGGGGTCTTGACTTTGCAACCTTATCGCACTATTGTGTATCTTTCAGCTTTTCCTCAGAACAATGAGTACATGCACTAGCACTAGGATAAAGAGGTTACACCTCAGAACTTTTATTTTGACCATTCTTTACACTCAGGCACTGAGTCCCTCTCCAGCTTTCGGGCATGCACATGCAAGCATGAACACAGATCTACAGAGTCTCATTTAACCTTTGAAGTCAGGCTGGAAGCCTTGGGACAATTTCAAAACTACCTCTGAAAACAACTTCAAAAAATAATCAGTGCTATATACACGGCATTACTAGTTTTTCTCTTCACTTTACTTTATTAGTATGGAGATATTCCTTGGAAGCTCATTTTTGAAGTGTTTTATCTGCTTTTGCACTGTTCATTTGAAATCATAGTTCTGTTTGTAACACTTTAATTATTCATACAGCAGATAACTCTGATTTTATAGGGGTGATGATGCTTCAGGTAAGAACAAAACAGAAGGATCAGAGGAACACCTACACAGAAAGAAGTGGTTTCATGCCAAAATATTTAGTTAGAAAAATTCAAGCAAGAGAAGGATGAAAACCATACAAGACACATCTCTGTGAAGTTTAATATTTTTTCACCATACAATGATCTTTAAAAAAAGCTTAACAACCTGTAGTTGAGAACACTCAGGATTTACTACATACGTCTCTCAAATAACATGGGACTTGTTAGAGCCTACAGAGCCAAAGAAGCTTGTGAGACATTTATTTAGTTGAAGTCTTGTATCACAATGAAGCCAGTTACGGTATTTAAACCGATTTCTTTCATACATATGAGAAAGCATCACTCAGTTTATAACACTCTCAAGAGAAGTCAAAACCAATGATATCAGTCAGTGGAAACTCCTGACAAATGCAAAGTTATGATTTCAAGATCTGGCATTTCTTATTTTAAGAGTCCTCATGTTTTGGCACGCTTTCCAGCATCAAAGCAGTTTCAAGTTCATTATGGACAGATCTTTCATTGAACTAGAAAAATAACCCTATCAACAGCTAATGAGCTTTTTTTTTTTTCTCTCCAAACTACAAAAAACTCTTTCTCCAAGAACAAGGAGTAAACAAAACATTCATCCCAGCCAATTGTCTCCAGGGAAAAAATAGCAGTCTGAACACCTCAAGTCCTTCCACTTAGCCCAACTTCTACTGAAGTGGACATAGCTTGAAGGAGGGCCCTGTGAAAAGGATACCGTGGTGAAACAGTTTGTCACAGGCCTTGGCATTAATGCACCTGGCACTACTCTCAAGCACTTTGGAAGCTGGGCAGGACACACCTGCTGTCACACGAATAGAGAACAAATTCCTGCTTTTCCACTCAATCTTCCCAACCGTTCACATCATGTCTGGCCACGAGTGAGTGTCAGGGTAAGATGACATCCTACCTGTCTTCTAGCCTGACAAAAAGCCAGTGGCAGTAACCTACCCAGACCACTGTCCACCAAAATGGATGTGTATGTGAAGAGTTTCCTACAGGGAAGCAGGTGGTGTGGCACGTTGAAACAAAATGCAATATAAAAGCCAAATAAATTAAGTCTTTTAATTTGTCCATTAACATCAGGAATATTAAGCGTCACAGTCAAGTTCTGGTGCCCAAAAATAACAAGACAGTGCCTGATTCATCCCTCAGATTAATTTAGGTAGTCTCATCACAAGTCTGACCCAGAATACTTATTAATTACCAAGAAATGTAAAATGCATATTATTTTGACACTTTAAGTCAATGGGTTCATTTTGTCTCAGCAAAATGAACTGAAGAGGTGCACTTCATGTCTCTCAGGAGATTTGAATGTTCTTAGATCAGAAGCCTTTAAATGCCATTCCAGGATTTAGCACCTAATCCACAGTCCATAAAAATAATTCTAGAGAACTAAATAGGCTTTGCATCAGATCTGTTGGGGTGTGTCCTCCCACTCCATGGCCAATCTTGCCCACCCACTAGCTACACCACGACGCACAACAAATCTGGAGCTGTCTACAGCTTGTTTGGTTCGCCAGCTGAGCAAGCTGGGCCAAGTTACTACAACAAACTATTCTAGCCAAGTGTCGTGCTTACTGTAAGCTTTACAGATGAACAAAGCTGCGCATAACTCAGAACAAGAAAGAAGCTGCCTGGCCATTAAACAGGGTTTACTGTCTCAGGCACAGTTACATGCAAGTATAGCAGTGGCACTGCTGGACCCAGAGGCTGATGCTGCCTTAGCTACCCTTCCACTGGTGTTATCATCACAAAGCTTTCAGGCAAACGCAACAGAAATGCTGGTCACATCTCTGAACTTAGAAAATGGAAGAGGAAACAGTTGGTTTTACAAGCCAGGATAGCCTGTTTATAATGTTTTAAGAAATACTACAGGGTGACTTTAACTTCAAATCCATAGACATGTAGAGGTTTTGGAAGTTTTTGGTTGTGGTTTTGGTTTGGGCTTGTACTTGTTTGGTTTTGGGGTGGGTTTTTTTGGCTAGGCAACTGTGATTTTGATTATTTAGTAAAGTTTCTAAGGCTCTCTGATTTTCTTCAATGGCATTGGCATTACCCTTCAGTACAGACACCGTTTACATTACAGTGTTAATACTTACGGATTTCCAAGCACATATACTATATATGCTGTTACCAAGAAAAAAAAATGTGGATAAGTAACTGAGGAGCCATTTTACAGAGAAGAAGACCTGGATGCTGTGGGACTGATTGATACTGAGCAATTCTAACAAGGCCTTGAAACAGAGAACTGAAAGAAAAACAAAGGCCGTTTGGTGAGAATAAGAGACAGCCTTCTGATAAACAAAGGCCAGCTGAAAGGAATACAAGAGCTAGTTCGGTGGGAACGAGTACCAACTGAAAGGAAAACAATGGAAGAGAGCTATGAACATAGTTAATTTTAGTGTAATTTGGTCTTTTAGCATGCAGTAGTTTACCCAATAATATGTTAGTAATAGTTACCTTTAGCCAATAGTACACTATAGATATCCTCGTGGGCACCCAGTTATGTAACTAAAAACGGTATATAAAGAAACAGCTAAGCCCAATAAAATGTCTTCAATCCATCAGATTGAAGTCTGTGCTTTTAATCCCCTCAAGTAACAGGTCTACATCTGATTGTAATGTTTATTTTATCTCTACAGTCCTGCTTTCAGTTATTAACCCAATATAAGCTTTTTTTAGCCTCCTGTTATGCTATACTCCCACACAGTAAACATTTCCTATGCACAGAATCACAGAACAATCACAGTACAGCTATCAACAAACAGATTGTTCAATACCTTGGCAAGTCTGCCCCATAGCATAGTGGCTACAGGCCGTTCAGAAGAGATAGGCAAGGAAGGAGGGGCAGAGGAATTGCCCTCTACATCAAGAAATGGATAGAGTGTGAAGAGTTGTCTCTGAAGAACAGCCATGAGCAGTTTGAAAGCCTATGGCTATAAGTCAGAGACAAAGGGAACTTACTGGTTGGAGTTCACTATAGGCTGCCTGATCAAGAGGAGGAGCTTCAGGAGGCATTGCACTAGCAGGCTCTCATCCTGCTGGGGGACTTCAACCACCTGGACTTCTGTGGGAAGACTAGCTTGGTGATCTCTATGCAATCCAGAAGACTTCTTGAATGCATTGAAGATAACTTTTTAAGCCAGGTAATGGACACTCCTACCATGGTAAATGCAATACTTGAGCTGGTGACCATCATTGCAAGTGAGCTAATCGGAGACATCAAGGTTGGAGGCTGCCTGGGATGTAGCGGTCACACACTGGTGGAGTACAAGGTCCTGAGGGATATGGATCAAACAAAGAGTAAAGTGAAGGGGTTCTGGTGGATCAGAAGTAAAGTCCAGAGAAGGACAACAAAGCTGGTCAAGGGTTTAGAGCACAAACCTTATGAAAAGCAGCTGAAGGAGCTGGGGTTGTTTAGTCTGGAGAAAAGGAAACTGAGGGGAGACCTTATGGCTCTCTACAACTACCTAAAAGGAGGTTGTAGCGAGGTGGGGGTTGGTATCTCCTCCCTAGTAGCTAGTGACAGGACAAGGGGAAATGGCCTCAAGATGCGCCATGGGAGATTTAGGTTGTATATTAGGAGGAATTTCTTTCCTGAAAGGGTTGTCAAACATTGGAATAGGCTGCCCAGGGAGGCAGTTGAGTCATCATCCCTGGAGGTCTATAAAAGACAAGTAGGTTCATACATGGGGACATGGTCTAGTGGTGGAGTTAGCCAAGCTAGATCGATGGTTGGACTCAATGATCTTAAAGGTGTTTTCCAACCAAAACCATTCTGTGATTCTAGGAAAGTCTAAGGTCAGGTTTGCAAACACCTGAAGAACTTCAGTGTACATACGTCCATAGGACTGGATGAGATGCATCCGAGAGTTCTGAGGGAACTGGCTAATGTTGTCACCAAGCCACTCTCCATGACATTTGAAAAGCCATGGCAGTCAGAAGTCCCTGGTGACTGGAAAGAGAAACATCACACCTCATTTTTAAAATGGGTAGAAAGGACGACACTGGGAACTACTGATCTGTCAGCATCACCTCTGTGCCTGGGAAGATCATGGAACAGATCCTCCTGGAAGCTATGCTAAAGTACATTGAGGACAGGGAGGTAATTCAAGACAACCAGCACGGCTTCAGCAAGGGCAAGTCCTGCCTCACTAACCTAGCAGCCTTCTCCAAGAGAGTGACTACATCAATGGACAAGGATGTGGTCTATCTGGACTCCTCTAAAGCCTTTGACATGGTCCCCCACAACATCCTTTTCTCTAAACTGGAGAGATATCAATTTGACAGATGGACTACTCGGTGGATAAGAAATTGGTTAGATGGTCACACCCAGGGGGTAGTGGTCGACGGTTCAATGTCCAGATGGAGATCAGTGACAAGCAGTGTCCCTCAGGGGTCTGTTCTGGGACTGGTGTTGTTTAAAATCTTCATCAATGACACAGATGATGTGATCAAGTGCACCCTCAGCAAGCTTGCAGATGACACCAAGCCGAGTGGTGAGGTTAACACCCCTGAGGAACGGGATGCCATCCAGATGGAACTTGACATGCTGGAGAAGCAGGCTTGTGAAAACCTCATGAGGTTCAACAAGGCCAAGTGCAATGTCCTACCCTTGGGTGGAGGCAACCGTCAGTATCGATACAGGCTCAGGGATGAAGAGATTGAGAGCAGCCATGTGGAGAAGGACCTGGGGGTTCTGGTGGATCAGAAGCTCAACGTGAGCCAGCAGTGTACACTTGCAGCCCAGAACGCAAACCATATTGTGGGCTGCATCAAAAGAAACGAGGCCAGCAGGTTAAGTGAGGTGATTATGCCCCTCTGCTCTGGTGAGATCTCACCTGGAGTGCTGCATCCAGCTCTGGAGCCCTCATCACAGAAAAACATGAACCTGTTGGAGAGGGTCCAGAGAAGGGCCCCTAAAATGATCAAAGGCCTGGAATATCTCCTATGTGAAAGACAGGCTGAGAGAATTGGGGTTGTTTACCTTGGAGAAGATTCCAAGGAGATCTTATTGCAGTACTTTCGGTACTTAAATACTTTCAGTACTTAAAGGGGGCTTATAAGAAAGATGGGGGAAAACTTTATAGCAGGGCCTGTAGCAGCAGGACAAGGGGTAGTGGATTTAAACTAAAAGAGTAGTTTAGACCAGATATTAAGAAGAATTATTTTTTGCTGAGGGTGGTGAAGCATTGGAACAGGTTTCCCAGAGAGGTGGTAGATGCCCCATCACTGCAAACATTCCAGGTCAGGTTGGACAGGGCTCTGAGCAAACTGATCAAGTTGAAGATGTCCCTGCTTACTGCAGGGAGGTTGGACTGGATGACCTTCATGGTTCCTTCCAATCCAAACCATTCTATGATTCTATGATCTCTCTGGCTTGAATTCTACCTAGGTCAAAAAGAATTCCAAAATAAAATATAGCTGATCCTCAAATATTTTTCCCTATTTTTTTATTTCCACTAAAAAAAAAAAAAAAGTAAGAAGCTTTTCAAAACACTTGCTCTTAAAAATTCTACCAAAAATGATTCTCCCTCATTTCACAGGGCTGAGACTGATGACTGCATGAACAGATACAGCTGCCTGTCCTCATGGAAGAATTTCTTAGAGGACAATTTTCTCAAGTCAGAAGCACTTCTCTGCTGCACACAGTATACATGCAGAGCTACACTGTATAAGGACATTCATCCCCTATTTTAATTTTATCCAGAACCTGTGGGAACAAGTTTACTTCTCTGACTTATCACCATGCAATGCTCACACTTTCTTTTCTCATAGAAGTTCTCCTAGACCTTAACCTTACACACAGCTGGTGATCATCTGCATTTTCCTTTTCTTTCACACTTGGCATTTGGAACACAGGTGATAAGGTATGTTCAGTATTCAAGGTGAGGATGCTCTGCCAGCTAACATAATTGAACTGTCTATTAGCTTTAGGAAGGCAGGAATCTTTCATAAAGAAAACAAGTAACTGTTGTTAGCCAATTTACACTAAATTGTTAGGTGGGTAGGGAAAAGAAAAAAAGAAAAAAACCAAAAACTACACACCAGACAATACTACATCTTCTGGGTAATTAATACAGCTTATACCCTGTGGTCTGGTAGCATCTTAAAGCTTCTGGAAGCTCTTAATCATTTCATAGAGTCCTGTCTTCCTTCCTGATTTCCCACAGTGTTATAGTACAGAACTTGCACCATTCTACAGCCAGTTACCTCAGCTGTTCTTCTTTCTTGGGGACCCACAGAGTTTTCCAGCTCCCAATTAGAAAGTGTTTTGCTCAACCAAGCCCATAAACCATCTTCTATATCCCATCTCCTTTTCCGATTTCCATCCAGTTAAGCTGAGAGCTAAAGTTTTGTGGGCTGGGGTTTGATTTTTTGTCTTCTTTTTGGAACTGCAAACTGATATATTGTATCTTGTATGCAAAACAATTACTGGTTCAGTTAAACAAAGCACACAAGCAGTTTCAGTTGTCTTTAGACTTTTGAAGACCTTCTTTAAAATTACTGCTAAAATAAAACTTACCTTATCTGCAGCTTTGTTTTAGTTTAGCAATTTATCTGTGACACACCACAGTCCCTGGCTTCTATTCAGTGATGAGAAGAGAGACAGTCTGAAAAACAGGTCCTAGAAGAGGTCCATGAAGCAGAGCATCTATGGAGCCACCTTTGAGACATGAAACAGGCATTCCAGCAGACTGAAGGCAATGCAAACATCAGTCATAAATATCAGTGTACACATGTAATTAGAATGACCCAAGGCACAGGAGTCTAAGAACAAAATTTAAGACTGAGGCCACAATGATACCTCTGGAAGTATCCAGAATATGAAGCAGCATATAAATAGTAATCAAAACATGAGCAGATGATATACAGTACCATTACGACACTAGGTATCTGTAGACCGTTATCCTTAACTTCCCTTCAAACTCCACCTGCCACCAAACAAACAAATCAAAGAACCCACACATACCCTCTACAGAATATACTGATATATGGAGACTTTCCCATGGCAACCCTCCTTCCTCCTACCCTTCTTCCTTCAGGATGTGCTCCTGAAAGACCTCAAAAGAAACTAACCCTCAATACTTTTCACCTCAATAACATGAGCTTCCTCCTCCTCCTGCCATGTTCTCCCTGAGAGAGGATGTAGGAGGAAGAATTCTTATCTCATAAAACTTCCATTCCCTTTTCTTAAATAAAGAAAAACAAAACCCACAAACACTTGAAACAAGAAATTTCAACACATATCTTCAAAGGCAATGGGCGGGGACGGACAAGGAAGACTAAACAAGTCACTGCTGCATCATTCAAACAGTACTTTTACAAAGGGTACATCTACAGCACACAATGCACACAAGATAATTGAAGAATCTCATGGTCTAATACAGCACTGTGTTCATTTACTGCACATTTATGAGAACCACACTCACATGATTATAATGCTTCCTGCACAAAAGTGTTACCAATTATTTTCCTTGGGATGTGAGCAGGATATAGACTTGAGAAATGAGGTTTTAGTAGCCCTGTGATACTCTGTCCTTAGTTAAGTTGCTATAAACCTCAAAGTGTTTCTTTCTGAAAGGAAAACACTGATTTCCAGATTGACATTTCTGGAGAAGCATTTTTTGCTGTATTATCATCAATCTCTAGATCTGTTCAAAGCCTTGTGTATTTAACATATATTAAAAAATCTACCACAAACATGATTCCTATGGTCTATGTCACCAATTTTTCTTCCAATGGGAAATCAACTGACAGAGTTCTGACATCTGCTATTGATGTGCAAAAGCTAAACAGTTCACCTCTCTCTGTATAAAAGCACAACCCTACATACAAAGCAGACAAGGGAGAATATGAAGGAGCACACAGGATTTTGATCCCCAAAGAAAATAATTCCTTGGAGATGTTGACCAGTTCCTTTCACTGGTAATTTTTAAATACGAGGCTAGAAATCAATCCTGTAACTGCAAGCATTTTGATTTTTAGAGACACATAAGCTGAACAAATTTGTCTGGAGCAAAAATGAAACAAACTGCCAGCTGCCACTAAAGACATTTATATCATGAACTTAACCTCTCAGTGCAGGTCCTATGTTTCTCCCCCATGAAGAGGCAGGTCAGCATCATTGAACACAGGTTTCTTCAAAGATAACACCATCAGGATATTCTAGTCTACAATGCCTCTGCAAGGATTATAAGGTCCAGTTCCAGGTCTGTATTTTGGCAGTGAAAAGTCTTGTTACTATCCCTGCTTGCTTGACAGATCATTTTACCATGTGCAAAGAAAAAAAAAGATCTTTAACCAAAAAAAAAGATTTCACAAAAGCACTAAAAATATTAACAAAAAAAGCCACATTTCTGTTTTGAACTTAGAGATACTAGACCTACAGCTCCACAGAAAACACGGCAGAGCAGAAACACCTCTCTGGTCAAAATTATTTGCAAATCTCATGCCTTCAAATTAGTATTCTCTCCACCCATATAAAGAATTACATGGTTTTGTAGACGGAGATATGTTCATCTACGTGTATGTACACAATTTATGTGTAACTACACTACCAGCAGGAGAGGTGAATATTGTTACATTATTTAATAATTAGATTGGGCTCATGAGTAATAATGACAGGAGCCAAGAAACAAAAAAAAGACATTTTAAAGCATTAGGTAACTGTTCACACTGCACATGAATCATATTTAAGATGTTTAGCTAAAATATCAAAAATGTTCAAAAGTACTTCACAGATACCTAGCACTTTGCCATCTGAGAGACAGCATGCTGTTTTGGGAGACAAATGTAGTATTAAAGTGCAGCCATTTCTGGAACAGGAACTTACAAAACTAGCTGGTGCACAGATGCCTGCACTACATCACAGGAATAGCAAATCTGAACTAAAATGGCAAAGTAAACCCTTCTTTTTACAGCAAAAAAGGATTTTAACATCCCTTCAGAATCAGAGTCAACAGGAGTTTCTTTAAGAGTCTCTTTGCAACTGTTCATTCAAAGTCTAATAGAATTCAAGGCTGGGGTTTTGTTTTGTTGCTGTCTTTTGGGGATTCTCTTTGTTTTGTTTCTTCCAGTTAGCTCCAAGTGGCACCAGGAGCAGCAGAGCCCTGCACGGGGCTATTGCAGCCACAGGACATGACACGCGGTCCTTGAGGTACCAAACCTAGCCCAGTCACCTGTTCCTCCCATGGGAAAGAGTCAGTGACGACAAGTGGAAGGTCCACTTATGCCTGCATACACTGCCCTCAATCTTCTGATTATAATCAGAAGCCATCAAGTCCCTTTATCAGTGCCACATACCTCTTCATTAATGTCTTTTATTGAAAACTTCCTAAGCACCTAAAGAATTTTTAAATTGGACTTAATTCTGGTAAGATTTACATAAAAATTATTGAGAATTTTTATTCCTTTTATTCCTTTTGACTCCACAGCAAAAATAAAAAAAAAAAAACACGAGAGAGAGAGATAAGAATAATTCATTAATCAGCAGAAAATTCAGTAAATTGTACACTTACATTAGGAACAGCACTGAATAGGAGACTAGGTTTGACCAGACTATTTGGCACTGCTAAGGATACTTGAAAGGAAGAGTCAGCAGACATGGTCTCAGAGCACAGTTTGAATTTGTATCAACTGATAAGTTAAAAAAAAATACATACGAATTTATTAAAATACTAATACTATATAAAATACTGTGTTCAGTTTTAGACCCCTCATTACAAGAAAGACATTGAGGTCCTGGAACGAGTCCAGAGAAGAGCAACAAAGTCAGTGAAGGGTCTGGAGAACAAGTCTTACAAGGACTGGCTGAGGGAACTGGGGTTGTTTAGCCTAAAGAAGAGGAGGCTGTGGGGAAACCTTATCACTGTCTCCAACTACCTGAAAGGAGGTTGTAGAGAGGTGGGTGCTGGTCTCTTCTCCCAAGTCATAGGTGACAGGACAAGAGGGAATGGCCTCAAGTTGCAGTGGGGGAGGTTCAGATTGGACATTAGGAAGAATTTCTTCACTGGAAGGGTTATCAGGCACTGAAACAGGCTACCCAGGAAGTGGTTGAGTCACCATCCATGGAGGTATTTAAAAGATGGACAGATTAAGTGCTTAAGGATATGATTTACTAGTGGACAGGTACAGTTGGGCTTGATGATCTCAAAGGTCTTTTCCAACCTAGTGATTCTATGATTCTAAGAGCTGATATATACAGAATCTAACAAAAAAATTCCAGGAGTTACTTATTAGCATACAAGTGCTCCTTGCCATATTAACAGCCAGAAGTATGGGCTTTTAAAAAACTCGTAGCTAATGCAATGATGTAAACTGTGAAAGTTCAGTTTCATTTGCCAACTTTTCAGGGTTTTCTCATGACCTTCAGCCTGCAGGGGAGACAAAGCATCAGGGGAAAGAAGCTTTATTTTCTTACATGAAGGGAAGTCTGGTTAAAACATGTAACATTGGACTTTAGAGCTATAAATACAAATAAACTCACTTTAAGTAGTGTTGCAAAGGGATTCGTTGGTGTACTTCTGCTTTCTAAATTGATTTTTATAGGAATTAGATACTTGGTGCAAAAAAAAGGTCCAAAAGAAACTCCGTGCAGAGCCAGAAGACAGCGGGTTTGTGCAAGGGCGCTCCTGCCCTCTTCTGGACTTGATGGGTTCTGGTCCCGCATCGCCAACCCCAGCAGCACCGGTGGCAGCTGCACCTCCCAGATGGCCAGGGCTGGTTTGGGAGCTCCACGTTTGAGAACTTCACATTAAAAAATACCTAAAAACTTTGACATTATTCATACAGAACTGCTGCATCTCATAATGCAAACAGTAAGCATACAAAGTTACACAAGCTCTTAACGCAACTGCTTTGGTTCCAGTGGCATTAGAACAAGTTTTTTAGAGTATGGGGTGCCTCTCAAACTCTGAGAGACTCACCAGGACAGGCTGTCCAGGGCAGTATCTAGATTTGCCGAGGGGGAAAGTAGCCAATTAATCTCCTTGTTTGTTTTCTGTGAGCCGTCTAAAGTAAGCCCACTGGCTGCTTTTTGGCTTGGCTAAAAGTAGCTCCACTTCTTAGCCTTGGAGGACTGGTAATCTTACCAACAAGAGCTGAAGTAGCGGCTTCTGTTCCCTTTGCTAAATAGGCTGCAGGCATTTTCTTTTCTCGAAGAGGTGGGGGGTGGCTTTTGTCCAGGGGCTGTCGCTTTTTTGCCAACCAATGCAGGTCAGATAGGAGCAGACCAGCCATTAAATATCAGGGAACCCCCATTCCTAACTGACTCGGTGAAACTTTGCAAAGCCTTAAGGAGTCAGGCACATCTCTTAAGAAGAGAATAACTTTGCCTGGATTTGCTAACATTAGCATCAGGGCACACATCAACGGCAAGCAAACTGCCTTTTGTATGCTTCCAGTGAGGTGGCTGATCCCAGGAGTAGGGATCGCAATCACATCATCCTGCTCCAAGAATCTATTTCCTCCACCCCAGCAAAGCACTGTTAGAATCACAAAGCATGGCCTGCAACTCAGCCAGCTCCATTAGGGCACATGCATTTGCTTTCGCTACAGCGAGGTATCAGACTTCTGCCCCTTATCAACAATAATTAGGGGCTGGAGTTTGAAATTAGGATCTGCATCAAGCACAGGATCAAGTTCTGCCACCCCTTCATTAATAATAATCAGGGGTTGGAGTTCGGGATCAGAATTGGAAGTAGGACCTAATTTCACCGCTCCCTCCTCTCAAAAACAATGAGCCTCATACTCCAAACTGGAAAAAACAGGTTTTGCAACACCCCTCACCACTGCCTAGCAGTGGCGATCCAAACACTTTTGTTTCACCCAGAGCACCCCACTGCCCAGCCACACACTTGGCCTCTGGGTCTGCATCCAATGGCAAAACAATTCCTGGTCTGTAGAGTCCCTCAACTTCTTGCTCAGATAATCTTTCCCTCGTAACTAACCTCTATTTTAATCAGAGGTCAGAGCTTGGGGGCAGGATGAGACAGTGAATCAGGTTTCACCACCCCCTCATCCCAACAATAGGTGTCCACTTCCCCTGCCATATCAGCAGCCTGGTCTGCAAAACTCGAAAAACAAGTTTCCCTACGAGCTCAACAACCACGGGGCAGCTGTAATGTAAGCCTCTGCTCACATGCATAAGCATCCTCTAAGCTACCTGGCAAAATCTCCTTTGCCCTTTTCACATCACCCGTGCCTTCTGAGTTATCAGCATAGGTGCCCGCTCTGCCTCCAGTTTTGTCTCCAATGCTTCATTCACTGTTTTCAGTGCCTTCCCTTCTCTCTCAGTTTTAAGTCTCTCTGATTTCCCCTTCTGAGCAGACACCCACACAGCTGCTGCCCGGTCTCCAAGTATCACCAGCAGTGCTAAAGACAATTGAAAGAAGGCATATACCAGGGAGCCATCATAACCATCAAGCATTGCCTAGAATCCTGCCAATAGGTGTATCAGCATCAAATTTACCTACTGATCATCAAGTACCAATACTATATAAACTGTAATTTTGAATCTGACCTACACCGGTGGCAGTACTAACAACAGTTCACAGCAAGGGCTGCTGATGCAGCTTTCTACAGGCACTCCAAAATTATCTTGCAGAAGCTGAAGATTAATATCACTAAACTACTATAGGAAAAAAGCCTAATCAATGAAAAATGCCTTAGAATTTAACCATGCTGGTGGTCTGCCTCATAAAGACAAGGAAACAGAGCTCACAAACTGTACAAGCTGCAGGTAAATTCTCCAGCTGTTTCTATCTTTAAGGGCATACTTACTTGCACTATTTTTAACTATGCATTTCGAAGGTAAAACACAGATCAAGTGAGTGAGAGGCAGGAGAAAATAATAACCCCCAAAACTACGCTACTGACAAGTACCCATAGCAAACTTGTGCAAGGTCTAAACATTCAGAGGAACAAGTAAAAATCCACTGTCTCTTTTCCCAATAATGGCATTTTCTTACTTAAAAAATGAAAGTGACATTAAACTCCCCAACTTTTTCAAAAGAAAAAGGCTAAAACCTTGGTTTTTCCACATTTTTTTTGCTCAAGTTTTTCTGTAACCTTAATCATCAATTAGACAAATAAACATTTGTACCATAATGGTGTTGATTTGTAACTCCTAGATGCTGTACAAGCAGGGAGGGGAGGAGGAAGGCCACTATACAAAACCAGCTTAAGGACACCTTAAGGAAAAGACTATGAAGGTGTGTCTTACAATGACCACAAAGAGATGGCAGTTACCACTACATCCTTTTGGTACTCCTTCAGCTTTTGCTGACCAACTGAGGAGTTACAGCATTTCCTGCTACCGATTCCTGCAGCCCTGAGTTTTTGCCTGTTTGCCCCATGCTTCCCAAAGACATCCTAGGACTAATGCCTCAATAACATCCATCAAATGGTTTGCTGCCCAGCAGAGGAAGGCTTAAATATTATTTAATCCTCAAGGGGTCTCAGCAAGGAGGGTCACTTTAGAGCCACCACTCTTTTCTCCCAAATAACAAGTGATAGGACGAGAAAAAATGGGCTTAAGTTGCAACAAGGGATGTTAGAAAAAAATTTCTACCAGAAGAGTGGTGAAGCAATGGAATAAGCTACCAAGGGAAGTGGTAGCAAGTCTTCTTCCCTGGAGGTGTTAAAAAAATGTATAGATGTGGCGTTTCGGGACATGGTTTAGTAGGCACGGTGGTATTGGGCTCATGGTTGGATTAAATTATCTTAGGTGTCCTTTCCAACCTTGATGATTCCACATTTTTTTCCCAAGCTTTTGAGAGATGCTGAGAGGCTGCACTGGCTTCCAGCTCCCCTCAGCTTCCAGCTCCCCCAAGTCAAAGCATGGCCTTTAGCGAATGAGGGACCCAGAAGAGGAACCAGTGCTACCTTACCGTGACCCCACTGCTCAGAGACAAACACCTCTGCCTCCTTCCCCCATCACACCCTGCAACCCCACTGCTTCAGATCCCAAAGTGCAGAAGACTGAAGCCTCTCCCGTCATACAGATCACAGAATGGTTTGAGTTAGAAGGGACCTTAGAGATCACCTTGTTCCAACCCCCTGCCATGGGCAGGGACACCTCTCACTAGATCAGGCTGCTCAAAGCCCCATCCAGCCTGGCCTTGAACACCTCCAGGGATGGGGCAGCCACAGCTTCCCTGGGAAACCTGTGTCAGTGCCTCACCGCTCTCATGGTGAAGAAATTCTTCCTTATGCCTAGTCTAAATCTGCCCCTCTGCAGTTTTATACCCATTGCCCCTAGTCCTATCACTACAAGCCTTTGTGAAGAGTCCCTCTCCAGCTTTCTTGTAGCCCCTTCAGGTACTGGAAGGTCACTCTAAGATCTCCTCAGAGCCTCCTCTTCTCCAGGCTGAACAACCCCAACTCTCTCAGCCTGTCCTCATATGGAAGGTGCTCCAGCCCTTGGATCATCTTCGTAGCCCTCCTCTGGACCTGCTCCAACAGCTCCTTCTTATGTTGGAAATTCCAGAACTGGACACAATACTCTACATGAGGTCTCACAAGAGAGGAACAGAGGGGCAGAAACCCCTCACTCGCCCTGCTGGCTACGCTTCTTTTGATGCAGCCCAGGACACGGTTTGCCTTCTGGGCTGCGAGTGCACATTGCCGGCTCATGTCCAGCCTCTCATCACCCAGCACCCCAAGCCCTTCTCTGCTGGGTTGCTCTCAATCACGTCAACCCCCATCGTGTCCTGCAACTGCGGATTGCCCTGACCTAGTGGTAGACCCTTCCTCTTGGCCTCGTTGAACCACACGGTTCCATCCCACCCCCACGCCCCCATCCCGCCCCGCCCCGCTCGTTGCCCCCCCGCCCAGGCGGCGGTCGGCCATGGCGGCTCACTGCCCATCGCGGGGCGCCTCAGGACGCGGCGGCGCCTCCGCTCCGGGTGGTTCTGGCTGCGGGGTGAGTACCGGGAGGCTCCCGGCCGGCGGGGAGGGCGGTAGGAGCGGGGCTGGTTGCGTTCGAAGCCGCGGGCGAGATGGCGGTGCTGTTTGGCCTCTCTTTCCTTCGCGATCCGATGCCGTTCGGGCTCGAAAGCGTTTGGCTTTGTTTTCCTCGGCGCTTCCGTGGTTTTAATCACTAGGCCGCGGCGGAGTTCTGGGTGGAAAGAGGCTGCGTTATGAGACCATCTTGTGCGTTTAAGGATGGGGGATGACGTGGTTGAGAGCAGCAGGAGAAGGACTCGGGGTGCTGGTCGATGAGAAACTCGACGTGAGCCGGCAGTGCGCGCTTGCAGCCCAGAAGGGCAACCGTGGCCTCGGCTGCGGCAAAAGAAACGTGGCCAGCAGGGCGAGGGAGGGGATTCTGCCCCTCTGTTCCTCTCTTGTGAGACCTCGTCTGCAGTACTGCGTCCGGCTCCGGCATCCTCTACATATGTAGAGAAGGATATGGAGCCGTTGGAAGGGGTCCCGAGAAGGGCTACAAAGATGATCCAGGAGCTGGAGCACCTTCCATAGGAGGACGGGCTGAGAGAGTTGAGGTTGTTCAGCCTGGAGAAGAGGAGGCTCCGAGGAGATCTTAGAGCGACCTTCCAGTACCTGAAGGGGCTACAAGAAAGCTGGAGAGGGACTGTTCACAAAGGCTTGTAGTGATAGGACTAAGGGCAATGGGTATAAACTCCAGAGGGTCAGATTTAGGCTAGATATAAGGAAGAAGTTCTTCACTGTGAGAGTGGTGAGGCACTGGCACAGGTTGCCTGGAGAAGTTGTTCAAGGAGGTGTTCAAGGCCAGGCTGGATGAGGTCTTGGGCAGCCTGATCTAGTGGGATGTCCCTGCCCGTGGCAGGGGGGTTGGAAGTAGATGATCTTTAAGGTCCCTTCCAACCCAAACTATTCTATGTTTCTATGTCAGACTGTTCCAGGCAAGTAGTGCTGGTTTAGTGTTTGATAGGAATGGTTGGACTCGATGATCCGGTGGGTCTCTTCCAACCTGGTTATTCTATGATTCTATGTGTGACTTTTTGTTTTATAGATAGAAATGAAGAGAAATTACTGGAGAGGCAAAGAGAAACATGGATGGAGCACTCGGAAGCACAGCTACCGTCCCCATCGGTATGGAAGACCCAGTCACAATAACTGTATTGAAAGGCAAGTACATGCAGCTTCTGCTCAGCATGAGTTAAGCTGGCAGATGTGATGCCCGGTTGAATTTGCATAATGGTGGCTTTCTAGAACTGGGACCGTTGCCATTTTAAAATCTAGTGGACAGTGCTTCTAGTATACCTGTCCTCCCTAGTAGGAATGGAATTGCATTGATTTCTGGAGATTTAGCACATGTTCACAACTGTATACTGATTTTTAAATGAGATGTGGTTCCATGAGGTAGTCCTTTCAGGTGTGTCTGATTGTCCATAAACTCTTAATACGCTTTCAATATGCAAAGATAGTTCGGAGAAAAAAAATGTTTTTAAGTACTTCATTCTACCTGCCCCGTTATTTTATACCTAAGTGTCTACTGTGTGTAAAACCTGTCATAAAAGGATCTTCCTGAATGTTTGAAAGAACGTTAAGTAATGTGGTAATAATAGCACATCTAGCAAATGTCTCGGAAATAATCCACTGCCTTGAAATAATAATAATCGGCCTTGAAAACTGTACATTATAAACTTTAGAATTTATACTTACCTGTGTTTGAGCTATTTTTATGGCTCTTTCTTTCCCGTGTTCCTCCCTTACTGCCTCTTGAAAGAAAAAAAAGCCAATCCTTTGCTTTAATGCTCTAAGCATTTTTTAAAATATATTTTTAGAGAGAGACGCACACAAGTATATATGAGTTGCACTGTTAGTTGTATTTGTGTAAGAAGAGTTAGAAATGCAAATGGACCCTCATTCAGTGACTATAACATCAAACGTTTTATTAAAAAGCTGTAAATTGAAGTGCTTGGATTTGGTGTGGAGTGTTTTTTCGCTTTTAGGTGGGTTATGTCCTTTAACTCTTTTCGAAGTTGTATAAGTAAACTGCAGTAGAGCTGGTGTTAGAACTAGCATTTCTTTGTTTCAATGAATAAAGACTCTTGCAAAACACCTTGGCCTAATGCTTTTAAGGTGACATGTAATAAGATCTGTCTTAAAAAGCAAGAATTGTACATGTGATTGGAAAAGATCATTGTGGAATTCTGCTCATCTGTACCAAATGTACCCATTTAAATCTCTTAAAAAAGAAAACTGCACTTACCGTGTCAACTGCAGTGTTTATTATAAAACTGGAGACTTTTCTTTCTTAGAGTTTATGAAAGCTTTTGTTTATTTTGCATGCTTCTGAACCTCATCACTGAAATTCTTGTCATGAAAGGAATGGCAAAATACTTTTGACCTGATATCAGTGCTGTCTCTTGCTTTATGCTGTGAAGATTTACATGCTTTGAGGGGCGATCTTTTCTTTTAATTAGAGAATACAGTAAAATTCCCAGAATAAATCTTTCACTGAAAAGAGTTAAAGGCACTTCCAGAATCAGCAGTCACCTCTAATGTTTTAACAAATAATTACGGCTTTTAAGGTGGTGGTATCTAATGTTCTTGAGAGGTTTTTAAGCCAAATAGTTATACTGTTTCCTGTTTGTAGTTTAGTGTGTGGAGATACAGCGTGCATTTCGCAGCCCTGAAAAATGTGCTCCATTAATGTCAATAACAAGCTGCTTTCTGGATTGTGGGAAAGATGCATATGACAATTGTGAACCTGTCTTGAAGGCAACACTACTATATTTTTTTTAGGCAGGAACAGGAGGAAGCACAGACCCCAGCGGATACAGGCCCCAGCAGCAGTGGAGATCCTTCTTCATCCAGTTTAACACAGAACTCTGCAGTACCAGGTAAGAGAATGTGTTTATTGGTTAAAAATCAGTGTCTATGCTGACCATATGAAAAAGGCAGTAGTAGCTGCTGTGATAATACAATGTTAAAGGAAGGATATAAGCAGTAACGTCTGTAGAGAAAAGTAACAGCAGGTGATGTAAAAAGATGTAGTGAGGATGTAGAGAGCAGGTCCAAATGCATTTTCAGCTCACGAGTGCTTTTCCTGTTTGAGAACTTGTGTGCTTAGCCAAGCTGATATAAACTGAAAAAAACAGAATTCTGTTTCTCCCTACAGAAACGTTGCTCTGAGAAGAAAATTAACTTCATTTCTTTTCTCAAATCTGCTGAAGATGTTATAAAATACATCTTTCAAAAGAAACATTAAATAAGCCAAGAAAATAAGAAAGCATATTAAACTTTATAACTTGCACTCAGTTATTCAGTCTTTTAAAAGAGACAACAATCTACCACTTCAGCAGAGTGAAGCAGAAGTTGTCTCTCTAGGCCCTAAGTGTATTTTGTAGTCTGTAAGAAGTAGACTTTGCTAAATGTTTGTTCATTATCAGGGAGTCGACTGGTGCAAGCAGGCTTGGTGCACTAGGAGTGCTATTGAGCAAGATGTCCTGCTTGCACTGGTTTTCTGACTCATTTAACAACACTAGCAAAAGCTAAGCCTGTGGGAACATGTATTTCTTCACAACAGAAGAGTCCTGAAACACCAGTGGCTGTATAACAGACAAAGTCAGAGTTTAGAGAGACCTTTCTGTCCATCACCCTTTTGTGCTTAAGAGGTTATGAGCATGTTAGGAGGTGTATCCTGCATAACATTTATTGCAGGGTAATTAGGTTCTGTATGCTAAGTGCAGTGTGGTTTTACAAACCTTGCTGATTCATTCACTGTTTTTATGTTTTTGTTAATCTGAAGAAATTTTGGTTACTTGTTGCTAAGCCAAAACCTAATTGATGCTGTCAAGGAGCTGAATTGTAAACAGCAGCAAAAAGAGGTTACTTCAAATGCAATTTTTGGTAATAGATGAAGGTTTAAATAAAAACTCTTGAAGTGAAGATGTTAACACTCGTCTCTTCTGACTAAATCCTTTGTTTTGAGACAATGTTCCATTATGAATACATCAAAGTATTATACCTGTCTGCCTCTGAATTTACTGAGGCAGTGAAGCACTAAACTTGAATGTTTCTCTCATCCCAGTTCATCTTTAGAAGGAGCCTTTGTGTATTGTCCAAATGTACTCTTGATTGTATCTAAACCCTTTGTGTATGTTGGAAGAAAAAGTGGCTTGTTCTGGGAAGTGAATACTTTTATATTGGTTTGGGTGATACCTTGTTATGAATTTCTTTTTTGGGGGGGTGCGAGGTGGGGTACTGCCCTATCACTTCTTTTAACCAAGAGTATCTCTTCACAATTGATTTATGAAGAAAGGCCATTTTTGTTTTGCAACAAAATTTCTCTTTGCTTCTCTGATCTGTCTGAATTTCATCTTGGTCAGTGGTAACATCTCTTCTGTACCTGTGTAAAGCACTGCATTTGAAAACTATAAACAAACCTTTTTTCCCTTTAAGTGGCTGTCATCTATTCCTAGTCTGTATCGTGCTCGTCTGCCTGAGACCTGCTGGGACCTTCCCATGAAGATGTGGGATGTTAAAGAGCAATAAACAAACTTAGTTTTCCATCTCATTTTGCCTGGGTTCTGACATTGTTGTTTTTTGTTTGTTTGTTTTTAAAAAGAACTGCCAGGATTTTACTATGATGCAGAAAAGAACCGCTACTTTCGCCTACTGCCTGGACATAATAACTACAACCCACTCACCAAGGAGAGCATTCAGTACAAGGCGATGGAATGCAAAAGACTGAAACTCTTAGAAGAGGAAGAAAAACAAAAGAAGGTACATTCTGAAAAAGACTGCAGCTAGGCTTTATTGTGCCCTGGCCCAGGACCGATTAGAAGTTAAAGCCTTTCAGTTCTGGCTGTGGTACAGTTCCTTAGGCTGTCTGAAGAAATGAAAGTTTCTTTTTGCTGAGAATTTTTAGTCTGAAGCTTTCTGTTTGGCTGTTATGCACAGGAATGAAAGCAAGTCATTACAAAAAAAAAAACTTGTAGAGTCACAGGAGCCGTGCTCAGAATTGCAGATTGTCCAACAGTTACACTTGAGTCGGGACATTGCATGCCAGGTTTCAAATCGCTGCCTTGAATTGGCAAAGTGGGGTCTTGATTTTAAGTTCTCCACATGTTTAATAAAGGTATTGATCGTATTCCTGGACCCTGAAGAAACAATACTAATGATATTTTTGTGGAAACAGCTTTTTTTTTGATGATGAATTTGTTTGGACAGGTAAAATCAAGGTCCTATGCACGGAAAGTCTGTGTGCTTTTCATAATAAAGTCTTACAGCAGAATGAATGCTGATGTTGCATATTGATAATGTTAGTAAAATATGTAACAAGAATGTCTTTTTAATTACGTGAAAACCATGTCTTATGAATTTAGAAATCACAGTTCTGCTTAATTGTGCTGTCATATAGAAGAAGTGAGCAGTACTTTTTCTCCTTAGGTAATGAACTTCTCACTTCAACCAGCTATTCAGCTCTCCAGTCTTCATTGTGAAAGTATTGCTGCTGGTTTGGCTTTGGATTTTTTTTTTTTTTAGTTGTTCTAGCTGTTTCCATGACCAGTTTAGGTTTCCTAGGTACCAAACAGCTGCTGGCCATGCTGCTATTAATGGGAACTGTGGATATACATCCCTTTTCAAAATCTATGTTTTTAATAGAGACATTGGCTATGGAATAAGGGATTGGAATATTGGAATTAGGGTCCCAGATAAGAACGTTTTGTCTTTTGAATATTTGTTTTGTCAGAGCATTATCAAGAAGGTTTCTTACTCTGTAGCTCTGCGAAGTATTCTATCCTTTGGTCTCACCAGAAAGAGTTTGCATGAGATTTTAAAAAAAATAGTTTAGTGTAGTGTAGTTAATAGCAGTCTTATGATGTAATGGTAGAACGTTTTGCTCTATAATAAGGATTTAAGGTGTTATAGTAGACCAAAAGATGACTTCACACCTCTTTCCTGTCCACTGATTGTATTAGACCAGGGAGATGGTGCTAGAGTGCGTTTTGGAGAAAAAAGTTGCCTAAATATCTCAAACACCCAAGACCCATAGCCATACTTGAATTGTAAACAAGCAAATCATCAAGTACACTTCCATGTTATTCCCTTCCAGAAAACAACAAGGCCTGGACTGAACTCTTCTGTGCTGTTACAGAAAAGGCAGCTGGGTTTGCTGAGCCCCAGAAGCTATTGCAGGTATAATGATTCAATTTGTCTTCTGTACAATATCAAGTTCTACTCCTGGTGTAACTGTTCCTGTCGGGTTTCTTGTATTTCTTACTGTTCCACTTAGGATGAAGAACATCACATTATTTCTAAAAAAAAGTAATAGTTATGTTTTGTTATAATTGGGTTACTCAAGTGATGAGAATTAAAATGAAGAAGAGGTTTCCCAATTTCAGATAAACTGGAGTTTAAAACTTCACTTTTTTTTCCTATATATGCTGGTTTGCCATATTGTGCTTTATGAATACAGTGCTGCTTTTCTTTCCATGAATACTCTTCAACTGACGTGACTGTTCCCCTGCCTCCCATTAGAATCGCTGTGCTTAGGTTCAGTAACAATGTAGAAGGGCAAGTTAATGACTTCCTGTGTTATTTCTGCTACTGAGCATGTACTGAGGTTCAAAGTAACATGATGAAATTCCATGAATCGTAGAATCATAGCATCGTAGAATCATAGAATAGTTAGAGTTGGAAGGGACCCTAAAGATCATCTAGTTCCAACCCCCCTGCCATGGGCAGGGACACCTCCCACTAGACCAGGCTGCTCAAGGCCCCATCCAACCTGGCCTTGAACACCTCCAGGCGTGGGGTGTCCACAGCTTCCCTGGGCAACCTGTGCCAGTGCCTCAGCACTCTCATAGTGAAGAAATTCCTCCTTATATCTAGTCTAAATCTGCCCCTCTGCAATTCATGGCCATTGCCCCTAGTCCTATCACTACAAGCCTTTGTGAACAGTCCCTCCACAGCTTTCTTGTAGCCCCCTTCAGGTCCTCGAAGGTCGCTAGAAGATCTCCTCGGAGCCTTCTCTTGAACAAGTCCAACTTTCTCAACTTATCCTCTTATGGGAGGTGCTCCAGCCCCTCCCATGAATGTGGAAGATGTGCTCGTTCCTGGATTATATAAGTGAAATTGCACCATGCTAGTTGTTCACGCATTTTTTCTTCTGTGTTAAGAAGCGGTTCTGGATATCCTGGTCAGAATTCTTTTCATTGGCGTTAAACCTAGGCTTACTTGAATTCCTCTCTTTTCCTTGCCCTCCCCACCTGCTTTTACAGGCTGGTCCATGAACTAAAAGTGAACTGCATGCAGAGAAGGAAGATAGAAATCCACCGTCCAGATTCCTCGGTTGCTGGAACCAACAATTTTAAAATAATTGTGGTATGTTATGAGAACAGTTAAGACTTTAGGATAGAGAGAGCCTATTGTCAGTGAAAATTCAGGATCTTGTAATCAAATCTCACAGGTCACATTTTGCTTCCAAAGATGCGTTATTCCTGTTCCATTAGTTCTCAAAGTCTATACTTTGTCATTTTAAACAGGTAGGAAGGGGCTGTTCCTTTCCTAGAAAGGAAAATGTTGAAGAGGTTGGATATGAAAGTAATCATAGAATCATAGAATCATAGAATAACCAGGTTGGAAGAGACCCACCGGATCATCGAGTCCAACCATTCCTATCAAACACTAAACCATGCCCCTTAGCACCTCGTCCACCCGTGCCTTAAACACCTCCAGGGAAGGTGACTCAACCACCTCCCTGGGCAGCCTGTTCCAGTGCCCAATGACCCTTTCTGTGAAGAATTTTTTCCTAATGTCCAGCCTAAACCTCCCCTGGCGGAGCTTGAGGCCATTCCCTCTTGTCCTGTCCCCTGTCACTTGGGAGAAGAGGCCAGCACCCTCCTCTCTACAACCTCCTTTCAGGGAGTTGTAGAGAGCAATGAGGTCTCCCCTCAGCCTCCTCTTCTCCAGGCTAAACAACCCCAGCTCTCTCAGCCGCTCCTCATAAGGCCTGTTCTCCAGCCCCCTCACCAGCTTTGTTGCTCTTTTCTGGACTCGTTCATCATGCTTTCTTGGAAATAAACTGGAATTGAAGAGATAATTAGTGTGGGGCCAGAGGTGGGGGGTGGAGAGGGTTAAGAGAAAGAAGAAAATGGAAGAGAATTTGGGAAGTTGTAAAGCCTATGTCCAGAGAGTCTTTTTAAACAGCAGTAATCATTTTGCATCTTGTGATCTGAAAGCGGTTTCTACTAGTTTTGGTAGTACCACATGTGTAGGAAAGGTCTCTGGAGCAAGTATCCTTTTTACTAAAGGACTAATTGCTTTTCTTACTCATGTTTTTTTCTGTGCATGCAAACAAAAAGGCATTGGCAACTGTTTTTAGAGATGAATGGAAAGCGAATGGTGCTAAAGGGATCAGAATTAATGTGTTGTTTCATTTCAGACCTAATGCAGCTCCCTCAAGCTGTCTTTTCCAGTAAGTGTGACCAGTAAGCTTTTGTTTTGCAGGCAGATGTTGCTTGTGAACGGATATTCACTGTGAATGATGTAGAGCATGGAGGATGTAAATATGGTATCATCAACCTCAGTGGTTTGGGGAAGGAGTCTCTCACTGTGGAAATGTATGACAACCTCTACTTCACAAACCGCAAAGTACTGTTTTCTGTTCCTGCTTCCTTCAGTTGCTGCTTTCTGAGAACACTGTTCTTGGGAGGCGCAGGTGGAAATGCATGAGGGTTGGGCAGGGGTTAGAAGGAGAGAATGGAAGAATGTAGCGATGTGAAGTTTGGATAAACGCAGAATCACAGTAAACTTAGATGAAAGCCCTCAGTACCAGTGCAGATTTTCAGGAATGTTATGCTACAAATGAATTGTAGAAGTACCAGCTTCCAAGGATCATGCTTACTTCAGAGTTGCACTTGTCTGTATCTGACAAAACTGATGTTGAGGGCCAGAAACTACTAAGATTTGCATGCTTCTTTCTTAAAATAATTTTGGGAAAATGTGTTTATCCTTGGAAATTAAGAATATTTTGTAACCTCTTCATGCTCAGATTCTTTTAAGGATGATCCCTTAAATAATAGGAAGCAGCTGATGCCTCAGTCAATGTTTGGGTAGATTTCTCAATGCTGCTCTGTCTGTTACCTTTAAGAGGAGTATGAGACCAAAATGCTCATGTCTCATTACTGGGCTATTTAGTGGGCTAAGGAACTGTGCCCTGCTTTGTCATCTTTGCATTGAAATACCCTTTCATAAATTGAATAAGAGATCACAAAAATAGTATGTTTTCTTGCATCTGAAGGCGAATTCTGTGTGCTGGGCATCGCTGACTCATCCAGATTCTCATGTTTTATATCCTTCTAAAAGAATTTCAGTTCAGCTTTCACAAGCCTGTACGTGCTGCGCAGCAGAGCTGATTTAGGGGAAGACCTCTCATGCCCCAGAATTTAGGTTTTCTGGAAAACTGAGAAAGTTATAAAAATTGAAAGATGTTTGAGCTAGTGAGATGAATGTATGGTTCTGTTACAGATACATGTAGAATTGTTTCCTGTCCTGGAGATGTTACACTTCATTAGTAGTGTAGATTGCAATATCCAAAATGACCTGATCTTTAGAAATTGTCTGGGTCAAAAGAACAAGAGAAAGGGTCAAGGCAACAAACTTTATCTTTGAAAGTGGATCTCTTTGAAAGTGAGTCGATTGGTTTCTGCTGTAAACCATTCCCATATTGGTTGGGGTGAGAGGAGAATGGGAGTGATACATTGGCATTGTGCCCTGCAACTTTCAGAATGTGCTTTGCACATGTGTCTCAGAAGATGAAAGTTGATGGTGTAGTAGAGGAAGCAGTAATAGGCAGTGCAAAGACAAGAGAGGAATAAAAGGCGATTTTAACATAGGAGATGGTGGGCAACAGATGTGCTATTAAAGTGCCAAAAGAGAGGAAATTAGATAGGTATGTAATGGCTCATGGGAAAAGCCAAGCAATTCAGTACTGATCCAGAAGGTGGCAGGAGTTCATCAGGCTTGCTCATCGTTGGTTAGGAGTTGGGAGGTTGGTTTGGTTATTTGGTGTTTTTTCTCTAGTCATGTCACAGATTTGTCCCACTGAAAAAGTATTTTATTCTATCTAAAGTGAGTCTTCCCTGCTTCCCCAATTTGCACCACTTTCTCCAACATCTCTCCATGAAAAACAGATCTATATTAATGCAGTGTCATCAGCATGTAAAGAAGAGTCATCCATGTCTGCCATGCATTTTTCTTATCACTAGAAAGATGCCTTAGTATTCTTCTTATCTTGTATTTTCACTACCAGAAAAACACAAGCAAGAATCTGAGTCCTTTCTAGCTCTTTCCCATGAAAGAAATTAAGAGTCAAGACTTAATTGTAAACTGTAAGGCACATTAAAGGTCTCAAAAGAAAGCTGTAGTTGTGTCAGAGTATCTTGCTTTCCCCAGCTATGAATGTTAAGCAGCCTGTTCCATTCTAGATCAATCTTTGTTTTCCTCAACTCAATTCAGCAAGCTGTGTCTCATGGGAATTGCAGAAACACCGGGCTGTGCCAGTCTGCTTCCAGCATCATTGTTCAGCAGCACTAACCCAGGTAGGGTGTTTTTGTTGGTGTGTTTTATTCCAGTTTTCGATAGCAGTTATCGTATGAAAAGAGCACAAAGGAAAGGTTATTTCCACACTTTTCTTCAGTAGCTCGTGAGACTGTTGTATCCTTGTAAAACTTAGGAAGTCTGAAACAGCTTAAGAAGTGATGAGATTGAAGAACTTTACTGTAAGAATTATTTAACAAGTAGTAGTCAAAGCACTAGTTTATTTTTAGCTGCTGATGTAATACTTGACTTCAGCAGGAGAACACCTGACTTGTGAAGTAAATATTTGAGATTTTTCATTAGTAGCTTGGCCTGTAACCAGCACTAAGAATTACTCAGATTTCCTTGTAGACTATCTAGAATCATTGCAGAATCCCTTCTTATAGTAGATACTCAGGTATTCTCAGTGGATTAATGACAAGGTGGAAGGCTGGTAATTGTCTCAGCCTGTAGCTCCTTGAACAAGCTCATGCTTAGTTGTGTGTAAGCATGATTGATTTGGAGAATTCTATGTCTTAAGTCTGATGCTTGTAACTGTATCTTTGGATCTTTGTTTGTTCAATGTTCTTGGGGCAGGAGTTTATTAATTGGACTTTCTTAGATGTCAGAACAATGCTTCTTCAAGTCACACGGTACAGTCCTCCAAGCTGGTTTCCATTCAGACATTGAGTTAAGTTTATACAGAGGAAACCTGTGATAGATAAGAGTTATGGACCTATTTTAAATTTTTGATGTCATGCTATTTCTGCTTCCATTTAAAAAAAGAAAGAAAAGATGCATAGAGTTATCATGAACTTGAGGAGTTGCTGAAGCCAAATTGTTCTGAAGAACATTTTAACCCCTTCACCATAATCACATGCCCTGAGTTCCACCAAAGTCCTCCTGTCTAGTATTTCCTATTGACAGATTTAGGTATTTCCAAGTTTCTTGGCTTACTTCACTCTCCTAAATTGTTGGTTTGAGGGAACCATGCTAAATAGATAGTGGGAGCAAAGTAGAACTTAACCTGTCTGAAACCAGCTTTTAGATATGTCACCTGTGCTGTCTGATATGTCTGATTGTGGTGGATATGCCATGAAGGAAGTAAAAAAATGAGGACTGCAAATTTACATTCACTAGTAGACTTTGTGCAGGAACTGTGTGAGTAAGGGTCAAATCTAGGGTACTATTACTTACTCAGACTTGTTTGGTTTTTGGGTTTTTTTAAAGGCAGGCTGAGAACTTACATGTTTTGGCTTTGGCTAAACTATATTTTATAAACTAAATGTTTTGTGTTTCTACCCCACTTGTCTTCAAAAAATGGCTTTCTTAAGTGCTGTAAGACAACTGTTATTTTTCTTTTTCCTGCAATGCTCAACTCTGACTACTGAATAAGATTCACAGTCATCTATCTATATAGACAGTAGGTCTTCAGCTTAGAATCATGAAATTTTTGTTTGCTGTCTCTTGAGTAGCATAGGGACACTAGGTGGGTAACATTTTTTCTGCTTCCGATTGAAACGTTGGAAGTATGGAAATCTAGAGAAGCTTTCTTAGTTATCATCCTGTCCTAATATATTATGGACTCTATATGTGTTGCTCCTGTCTCCTAGGAGATAGACCTGGAATCCTGTGCAGCTTCAAGATGTCCACTGCCTGGTCCTGTGCTTGGTGCCTGAATCCCCAAGCAGATAACTGCTTCAGCACAGGTAATCAGCATGGCTAGTAACACTTTCTAACTCGGTGGGAAGGACTTCTTGCATGAATCTCCCAGCTGCTACCCAAATTACAGCTGAACGAACATAAACTGTCTTCCTTAGGCCTGACACGACAAGTTCTTGTGACCAACGCAGTGACAGGGCATCAACAGACTTTTGGAACCAGTAGTGACGTATTGGCACAGCAGTTTGCTGCACAGGTCAGAAGAACCATACACTCCTCATTTCTTCAGAGTGCTGCCCTGTGGGTGGGCTTCGTGTTCTGTTTGTGATGGAACTCATCGTGCTGTACGTAAGGGTGTCATTACAGTTAGTGTTGGATAGCTGTTCCACAACAGAGCTGATGAGGTCTGATGCTGCATGCTTGAATAGCAACAAAAAAAATTAACTGTTTCCAAACTCTGTGGCAACAGGAGTAATTTTTGTTAATTGTACAGAGGTAAAAAGGAAATTTAAGAAGTACAAAGGGCACAGTAATAATGCATTGTAAAATTGTTTGGGTTTGGCAAATTACCTCATTTTTTTAATACTCAGTGTATTGTCTCCATCAAGAAGGAGAAAAACCTCTGTAAAATACTAATAGGCTTGCTAACAAAGATAGAGTGAGGATGGTGAAATCAGAATATAAGAATTCCAGTTCCTGTTTTGCTGTTACGTTAGACTAAGTTCCTGCTTACCTAGCTGAACTTTTATGGCTAAAGTAAAATAGTTGAGGTTTGAATGGAACCTCAGCTATTGAATGAGTTGGCTGAAAAATGCTGCAGTGTGCAATAATTCTGATTTTTAATGTGTGTTAGTAAAATAATGTAACAACTGCTCAAAAGCTTGACATAGCTTCTGTCTGTATAACTTATGAGATCCTTTCAGATGTTACATAGTACACTTCTTTCTCTTTGCTTCTTCCAGACACCAGTGCTGTACAATGGCTGCCGTTCAGGTGAGATTTTCAGCATTGATGTGCGTCAACGCAACCGAAAGAGCCAGAGCTGGAAAGCAATTCGCTTTTTCCATGACTCAGCAGTTACATCTGTTCACCTTCTTGAGGCTGAACATTATCTTATGGCAGCAGATATGGCTGGAAAGGTATGGTTTTGTTGCATTTAGGATATTCTGTTCCTTTTAGTATACGGGCATTGACAGCTGCGTATCCCAGTCCCGAGGGTGGATGCCCATTCTTTGCAGAGTGATAGGGGACTGGGTGGTAGTCCCATGTGAGTCCTCTTCCAGATCCACTTATTTATCAACCAGCAAGTTGTCTCAGCTTTGTTTAATATGTCCTCTTTCAAACAATTACTTCACTTTGCAGGTAAAACTGTGGGACCTGAGAACAGCAAAGTGTGTAAAACAGTACAAAGGTCATCACAATGAATATGCTGTTCTTCCTTTGCATGTAAATGAGGAGGAAGGACTTCTTACAGCAGGTGTGTTGACTTTTTTCCCCTTCTACCTGTAGAGTGCATGGCAGTGAGTTTCTTATGTCTGAGAGGCATTTCTTAGCTACAACTGTTAGAAGCTGTAAAGCTGTTAATTCTTTAAAATTCAGAATAAATTTAGCCTTAGACATACTGTAATATACTATGAAAATTAAGAAGTAATATTATGGATGCACATGTACTGTAACCAGCGCCGGGAGGTGCTTAATGGCTTTATCTCTGCTGTGTGTTGCAAAAGTCCCGTTATCCTTCCCAAAGTGTGGCTCAAGAGTAGAGTGAAAAACACTTGATTTTGAAATTCAGGGAAACAACATGTAAATGGGACTTGGTGATGACTTGATAGAGAGAGACAAAAGACTGTGTACCTGTTTATGTGGTGCTTACGTGGGTAGTGTGATGGAGCGAAGCCTTGGCATGTAAGCGTAACTCCTGCAAACTGTCTGTACCGCTCAGGTTCATTTTGAATATACTTGGCTACAATCTGAGATTATTTTACTTGAGATCGGGGCAGGAAAGGTATCGATAAATGAAGCAAAGTATAGCCACGTTTCACAATGTCAATGTAAACACAGTGACCTCTAATGAGAATAATTCTGGTTAATTTGACAGTGAGCTTTTCTTCACTTTTTTTGGCTTAGGAGTTTGATAATGAGGAAAGCACTCTAAATACTGATTTATCGTACCTTTTACTGCCTAATAGGAAATGCAGATATTTCCCACTTTTTTTAGTTATTCAGCGTAGAATTTCTGTTCTGTCAAGTATTGATAAGCATTTTACCTCTAGTCGCTGTAGAAATACTCGGGGCTTTTCTCCATAGACCTTCTGCTTCTGTGATGATAATCTTGCAGAGCTGTGTGAAGTACTTATTCTGTTGTGTTTAATTCTGTTGTCCTTTCCTTTGTAGTTGGTCAAGATTGCTACACCAGAATTTGGAGTCTCCATGATGCCCAACTGCTTAGAACTATCCCTTCTCCACACCCATGCTCCAAAGATGCCATTCCTAGCGTGGTGTTTTCTTCAAGGCTTGGGGGTAGCAGAGGAGTTCCTGGCTTACTTATGGCTGTCAAACAGGATCTCTACCACTTCTCCTATAACTGACACAATATTCTCCTCAGACCTGGTCTACAAAACTTCCAGCCTATACATGACTTCAAAATTTTAGCACCAGTCACCGTGCTGTAGAGTCATCGTGTACTGCTGTTGCATCTGCTTTACCTGTGAAATTCTGGGCCTTCCTCAGCAGGTTCAGGAAATCTTGCTGTACACATCTCAGACGTCTTGTAAATAAAAGCTGAATGTTGATTTAACTTCTTAAATACTCAGTCTCTGTGAAATCTAGCTATAAGCTTTGAAAAGCAGGTAAGCTGCAGCTCCATCATCTTCCAACAGTCCTGGAAGACTGGGGAAGTTCCACTGGACTGGAGGCTGGTTGATGTTGTGCCCATCTACAAGAAGGGTCGCAGGGAGGACCCAGGAAACTACAGGCCTGTCAGTCTGACCTCAGTGCCAGGGAAAGTCATGGAGCAGGTGATCTTGAGTGCTATCACGAAGCACATGCAAGAGAACTGGGTGATCAGGCCCAGTCAACATGGGTTCACAAAAGGCAGGTCTTGCCAAACTAACCTGATCGCCTTCTATGACAAAGTGATTCGGCTGCTGGATGAGGGAAAGGCTGTGGATGTATCTTCCTGGACTTCAGTAAAGCCTTTGACACAGTTTCTCACAGCATTCTGCTTGAGAAACTGTCAGCCTCTGGCCTGGACAGGCGCACACTCTCCTGGGTGGAAAACTGGTTGGATGGCCGGGCCCAGAGAGTGGTGGTAAATGGTGTGAAATCCAGCTGGAGGCCAGTGACAAGTGGGGTTCCCCAGGGCTCAGTGCTGGGTCCAGCCCTGTTCAATGTCTTTATCAATGACCTGGACGAAGGCATCGAGTGCACCCTTAGCAAGTTTGCGGACGACACTAAGCTGGGTGGAAGTGTCGATCTGCTGGAGGGTAGGGAGGCTCTGCAAAGGGATCTGAACAGGCTGGACCACTGGGCAGAGTCCAATGGGATGAGGTTTAACAAGGCCAAAGGCCGGGTCCTGCACTTGGGGCACAACAACCCTATGCAGTGCTACAGACTAGGAGAAGTCTGTCTAGAAAGCTGCCTGGAGGAGAGGGACCTGGGGGTGTTGTTTAACAGCCGATTGAACATAAGCCAGCAGTGTGCCCAGGTGGCCAAGAAGGCCAATGGCATCTTGGCTTGGATCAGAAATGGTGTGACCAGCAGGTCCAGGGAGGTTATTCTCCCTTTGTACTCGGCACTGGTGAGACCGCTGCTCGAATACTGTGTTCAGTTCTGGGCCCCTCACCACAAGAAGGATGTTGAGGCTCTGGAGCGAGTCCAGAGAAGAGCAACAAAGCTGGTGAGGGGGCTGGAGAACAGGCCTTATGAGGAGCGGCTGAGAGAGCTGGGGTTATTTAGCCTGGAGAAGAGGAGGCTGAGGGGAGACCTCATTGCTCTCTATAACTCCCTGAAAGGAGGTTGTAGAGGGGAGGGTGCTGGCCTCTTCTCCCAAGTAACGGGGGACAGGACAAGAGGAAATGGCCTCAAGCTCCGCCAGGGGAGATTTAGGCTGGACATTAGGAAAAAATTTTTCACAGAAAGGGTCATTGGTCACCGGAACAGGCTGCCCAGGGAGGTAGGTGGTTGATTCACCTTCCCTAGAGGTGTTTAAGGCGCGGGTGGAGGAGGTGCTAAGGTGAATGGTTTAGTGTTTGATAGGAATGGTTGGACTCGATGATCCGGTGGGTCTCTTCCAACCTGGTGATTCTATGATTCTATGACTCATGCCAGCTCATGCTATGAAAAGGCTGCTCTAACTTATCCTAGTTTGGTCACAAAACCACATCGCCATGGCTGCAATCTGGTGGAACAGAGTGGTTTAGCAGTGTGAAGTAGTTGGTGTTAAGAAGCTGACACTCTAGATGTTCTGGGGCTTTGTTTGGAGTAGCTTTGGTCTGAATCTTTGCTTCAACTGTCTCTACTCCATCCGTGGTTGGAAGCAGACTAAGAAATGGCTTTCTCCCCACTCACACAGTCAGCCCTTTGAGCTGGGCCCTGCTAAACTTTGTCCTTTGCAGATGATGGTAGCAGCCCACTGTTTCCTTTAGAAGGCAGCATGCATAGAACAAAGCCCCTTTCCTGGTCCAGTACCTGCTGAATGTCCTTGTGAATTTATCACAGTGCTTCCTAATGAAGTCCACACCCCAAACTTGGAGTCTAGTCAGCGGTCTGGAATGGCAGACTTGCTTATACAGCTGCAGCCAGAGACAAGAACTGCTTTTCTATCCTGGGATCTACTTGAAGAATTCAGATGTAGAACTGTGTCATCAGAAATGCCACTTCTCATGGTGTCCTACCAGCTGAGCACACAAACAGATTATATTCATCACAGAACACCAGGGATCATCTGGCCCAACCTTTGAGGTAATACCTAGTTTAAATGAGATGGCCCAGAACCCTGTCAAGCTGACTGTTAAAAGTGACCAGTGTGAGGGAATCGACCACTTTAAGATGGAGGTTGTGTCCAGCTGGCCTAGTGCGATGGCCATGTCAGAGAGCGAGGCTGGGTGTCTTCATTCCAAGTGCTTTCTGACAACAGCTATTGGCTGCATATGCACACAAAGACAAGCATGTCTAGTGACTGTAGGCGTAGCCTGTAGTCAGGAGTACCCAGGGCAGCACTCACACCTGGGATGTCATCCGTGTCTTCATTGCAGAGGAGGTGCAACAGTGTGGAGCATCCTGAGAAGGAAGGGGCCTGCACTCCCCAGCAAACCTTTTCTACTTCACTAAATTGCATTTGAAGAATAAATAGAAACAGGGCTAATGCTTGGCTTTTGGCTGCTTACCCCATTCACTCGACCCCACCTTTCAAACAGGCATAACTATTTTTCTAAGGCCCTTCCTGACTTTGCCATGTGTTGCAAAAGGAAGCATCACAAGTGCCCTGCATTGCAAATCCAATACAGCTCCTTGCAAGACCAGTGCAAACCTGAGCACAGCTTGCGGGTTTTTTTGTTTGCTTCCACTGCACACCTCTCCCCTTTCCTTTCCTTTTTCAAATTACTTTGGATAAGAGTGAATTATTCAAATACAGATGCCAGGAAGGGTGTGCCCTCCTAAAAATCCTCTTGGTCCTGGAGGGATCTGTCCTCTCATAACCTCCAGGCCTAAGCAATGAGCTGTTCTAGGACACTGTCTCTTCTCAGCAGCTCCTATTCCTCCCCATGTTCCAGCACTACATGTGGTACATCTCCTACATCTCCTTCCCTTTCTTTATATTTATTTTACCCATTAATCTATATAGAAGACAATGCAGCAGGAAAACTCTCCTCTTGGGAGCAATGTAAAAACTTGAGTGTGAATACATTCTGTATGAAATAGCTGTTGGAAGAGTAGTCAAGATGAAAGATGAATCCCAGCAAATATTCAAAGCAGTCTCTTCCCTGTCTGAGGATACATTCAAAACCCCCAAATCTTTCTTGTATTACATTAACAGCCAGCCCCCATTTCTGTGTAGGCAGACTGAGCTGTGAATTCCTCACAACTCTGGCTCCCCTGATACATCTGGCTTTAGCATTCCTCTGCAGAGCCTTCTTTCTCACACAACGAGGGGATGCTGTCCACATACTCTGTGCCGCCCCTTCTTTCTACAGACCTTGTTTACAAGACCTCATTTGTAAGTTTTACAGGCTCTTCCCATTCCCTCTAGTACACTTGGATAATCAAGAGACCTGAGTCCTGGCTTGCTTTTCTTTTCAATTTAAGAAAACAACTCTGCAATTTGTCTTGATTAGTTATGTTAATTATGGACATTTTCTGTTGCATGCAGAGTGATTAATGCATACAGCACAACTTTCAAAAGCATTTGCATTGACTTAGTGAATAGTGCATACTGCAAGGAAGCATCTGTTCAGGAAACAGAAATGTAGCTAAGCCCACCCCACTGGAAACTCGTAATGTTACATCCAACAATCAACCCAGAGCTGAGTTGGAACGTATTTTATATTGATAGTCTTGCTAGTAATCATGTGTGGTTCAAGCACTTGCAGGTAGCAAACCACAAGGATCACAAAATCCCTTAAATCAGAATTAATTCCAAAATGAAAATTAGCATTTAAACTTTACATTGCTCTAAACTCTAATAATGCCTGCCCTGAAAGAACAAGACCATGCAATGATTGTGCCCAGTTACCTTGGGAAACACAGACCAGGAATTGTGGCAGAAAGGCATCTTACATAACTGAAGAAAGTTTTTCTTTGTTCTCTTTTAGGCAAAGCTCATAAACCAAAATTTACTCATTTGCTTTCTGTTGTTTCCAGGAACCAAATGCAAGCGCATGTCCTTGCAAACCCACCCACCCAACAGCCAATGCTTCTAATTAAGCCTGCAACAACAGCATGAAAGGAGAGGGGAAGAAGGGCCAGAAAAGTGGTAATTTGGCTTCAGCGACAAAAAGCAAGCAGCCTGCAGGCAGTGACTAAGGTATATTAAATAACCTATTTCATTATGCAGCAATACATTGGACCCTAAAGCAGATAAAAGCAAAGAACTACAGCACTCTCCCCCTCTGCTATAGTATCAAAATACCATAATACTTTGCCTCATCCCCTCAGCAAGTATTGAATCTAGTATGAAACTTCAGAAAAGCCAGACCTACACTCCAAGATAGATTGCAGCACCCTTCATCCAGCAGGCACAATTTGCTTGGTCCCTTTTGCTCACTGGAGGAAGGCTCAAAGCAAACCACCAGGCCCTCCTCACTGACCAAACTGCCAGCCTCTCCCATCAATGTGATTTTTTCAGAAGCCAGAGCTCATCCGTATTCTGTTCTATATACTGTGCTTCTATTAGTCTCAGAATCATAGAATGGTTTGAGTTCGAAGGGAACCTAAAGATCATCTAGTTCCAAGCCCCCTGCCATGGGCAAGTACATCTCTCACTAGATCAGGCTGCCCAGGGCCCCATCCAATGTGGCCTTGAACACCTCCAGGGATCGAGCAGCCACGGGTTCCCTGGGCAACCTGTGCCAGTGCCTCACCACTGTCATGGTGAAGAAATTCCTCCTTGCGTCTAGTCTAAACCTGCCCGTCTCCAGTTTATAGCCATTACCTAGTCCTATCACTACCATTACCTAGTCCTATCACTACAAGCCTTTGTAAACAGTCTCTTCTCCAGACGGAACAACCCCAACTCTCTCAGCCTGTCCTCCTATGGGCAGTGCTCCAGCCCTCAGATCATCTTTGTAGCCCTCCTCTGGACCCATTCTAACAGCTCAATATCCTTCTTAGGTTGAGGATTCCAGAACTGGACACAGTACTCCAGATGAGGTCTCATAAGAGAGTAATAGAGGGGTAGAATCACTTCCCTCTGCCTGCTAGCCACGCTTCTTTTGATGCAGCCCCAGATACACTTGGCCTTCTGGGCTGCGAGCACACGTTGCCAGCTCATGTCAAGCTTCTCATCAATCAGCAGTCTACTCTTATTAAAGAGGCTCTTTCCACATAAAACCTTTAGGGTCACATCAAGTTCTTAGATGTAGCAGGTAGAAACTTGAACTTCTACAGTTTTAACTTCAAGTTTCTAAAGCAGGGAAGGGATGTGCTTTTGGGTCTTCTGTGGTTGGGGGTTATCTTTCTGTTGACCCTGATTTATTGCAGTACATGGCTTCACGGTCATTCCTCCTCTATTATCCTGATGACCACTGAAACTGAGAGGTTAAAAAAATAAGAGAAAAAAAAAAAGAATTTACTAGCCGCAATTTCACTCTGGTATTCTTATATTTTGAGCTTAATACGGATATATTCTAATCCCAATAGAAAGTTAAGCATTTGGTGCGAGTAAGCGAGAATTTAAACAGGAATGCGTGCATAGTCTCGAGATGCCCCCTTGCAGTAGCTGCTTTCAGAAAAGTTATAATTTGGCAGTGGACAACTCAGCTTTGGTCCCCAGACCTTAAATTGCTTGTGAATACTTGCATATTAAACACATGCTGTGAACTGGATCAAGCAGTCAATACTAACCCAAAGCAATTTCTAGGCAGGAGTTCTGGAGACAGGTTGAACGATGCTCAACACCACTGTTTAAAGTACTTCACCAATTCATTTCATGTTTCAAGGCACAAAGCTCATCATCAGTTTTAGGTAATATCTGAAAATATAACCAAGACCTCCTGTCTTCTTGTTCAAACAACTTCTTTCCTATTTGCAGTTCTATTAATACCACAGTAGCTGCAAAGCACACTGATGCCTTCTTGACAAGTCCTCTGCACATTACCATCCATACACTACTGCTTCTCTCCCAGTGCTGCTGTAAAACTGCTTTTTAAGCAGAACCAGAAAGATTTAGCCAGCTTTCCAAAATGTCAGAAATCAGAGAGCTTCAAAATCCCCAGGCATTCCACACAGAATTTTGGTAATACCACAGTGGAGACATTTCCTACATAAGGACTTAATATTTATATATATATATATAAAAACATAAAAGTGTATCTGTATTGCTTTATTTTTTGCTTGAGTTATATCCAATTAAAATGAAGTTAAAAAGCTGAATGCATTTTAATTTTGGCCTAAGATAACCGACTAGCTGCCATTCTAGTTTAGCTTTGCCTCTGTCACATTATACCGTTGATTTTGAAAGCCCTCATAGTAAGTTCTTATTTATTTTGGCATTACTATGATTTCATTGTTGATGTGCCTGCACTAGGAACAAAAACATTTCAAGACAGAATATCCATGTCAACATTGCTTTACCAAGAAAGAGTGCTCAGCTAAAGCAATGGGACACAGATGACAAAAATCAGACAGTTCTATCGCTTGTCCAAATCACTCTCTGTTCTCAAATTACTGGCAGGCAAAGGCATATCTGTTGGTGCCAAATTATATTACAGTCATCAGCAATAAATCAAATGCAAGAATGATGACACAATAAGTGGAGCTGTAGCGACTAACAGTTCACAATGAAACATGGAAACAAGAGGCTGCAAAACAGAGTGAGGTAATAGTACTTAAGCCTCATCAGGGAGCTTATGCTGGAAGCAAAAATATGAAGAAGAGCAAGGTCTGTATGACCATGTGAGAAGCCAGAGTCCTGCAATGTTACAGCCCAGGCTACCCAAAGCAACATGGGCATTTGTGAATGTCTCAGCACAGCCACAGCAGAGAAGACACCTAGTATAAATGCAAGGCAGGTCTAACATAATGATGGTCCTTATCTCAATAAATAATTTTTTGTTAACATCAAAAGCTAGTGAGAGTTGTGATGTTTTCTAGAACATAAACAAAGGTCCAATTCATAAGCGACACAGACAGGAACGCATGGGATGCTTCGGCCAACTTCAGCGAGTGCAACTTCACTTGTGAAGAACTGGACAGGAGCAGGAATAAGCAGGAAAACCAATTAGGGGGGCAGGGAAGTGAAAGACAGAACAATTTTTTGTATACAAGAAGCTACATGTTCCAGCCTGCTGCTACCGTGACAATAGCTACTTGCTACAGACATGCTGTTCTGCCATCTGTTTCCCTAGCTCTAAGTCTCAGCACCTGGTACACATATAAGTCACATTTAGCCCACCGGTTTTGGCTAGGGAGTCTACCTGAAAGTGTGCACATCTATGAATCTCGCATATATGCACCACAGAAGCAGAGAAAAACCCGCACCACCTATTTGAAGATGAACCTTCATGTTGAATTGGCATAGCTACCCACAATAGAAATAAATCCATCAGAATAGAGCAATTACATCAGAGTTTTTTCGTCTACAAACCTAGACTTGGTTTGTGGTGCTTTTGTGATGTTTTTCACATATCTTTGAACATCAGTAAATTCACATGATTCTTAGTCAACAGTTTTGATAGCATTTTTTATTGGAAGAGGCACAGAGGCTGCTTTTTCTGCCAACAACGAATCTGACAGCATTTTTATGGCAAGAGATTTACATCAGTCAACTTCAGCCTGTTTCCGTGCCCTATTTCAGACCAATTGAATCTATTATCTTGCCAAGACAGTGTGCTGATTTTAACTACTGAAATATTAACATTACAGTGACCTTCAGTTGATCCAAACTGAAATTTCATGGTAAGTCATTAATTTGTCCTCAGTAAAACACACAGAGATCTGGAAATCTTCTGGAAAATGATCACCTCTTACCCCTCCCTTTGTAAATAAACAAAACTTCATCACACAGGAGTTGCATTAGAGTGTCAGCCGTGTCTCGTACCACCATTATGGAGCACCCACAGTCCAGGCTTTAGCAGAGCGCCAGCAAGGCTGCCGTTCACTGCTGACAAGTTTTGCAACAACTCACTCTGGTCAGATGCTACTAATACCTCTGCACGCAAAGCATCTCTCCAAGTTTAGGAATAAAACCCTCAGAGGTTTCTACTGCTGGAATTGTCCTTTCTTTTCAGGCTGATAGTCCCACCCAAACCACAAGATGCTCCCATGTCACTTGCTTTAGTGATTTTTTTTTTTTTTTCCAGAATTTCTATTTCCTTCATTTAAGTTTCCTTTTGTCTATTGAATCCTAATGTGTTAACACCAAATAGCGTTGGGCTCTGGTAAAATATGTATTTATCCTCTTTAAACAGAAAATCCATTTAATAACCATATTCTATACTCTGCATTTTCACAGTACCCAAAACTATCAGAAAAAATAGAAGCTCTTATATACAGAAAACAGCAGCGAAGTAATCCTCTCAGCATTGTCCAGAAGGAGTAACACCAAGCCTATCACAGTTTAAGCGACACATAAGATTTTGCTTTGTTGAGCAACAGCACAAGAAATTCAGCTCCAGGATAATCAATCAAGAATGGACTCTGCATATTGACAGGCTTCTAAGTTATTAAGATCACAGATATACTAAAAGTGTTTACTCAGTATTTTCTTTGACCAAGTGGTAACACTGGCTGTGACAGGGGAAAAAAAACCAACCCAGACAAGTCGTTGAGACAGATGCCAAAGATTTTATACAAGGAATGTCACGGCTGTTTTCTCTTTGTGCATTAACACGGTAGTAAAGCATAAACAGCACACAGGGAACAGCCTACAGACCAAGAACACATTGCTCACCCATTAAAAAAGATAAAAACACACTTTGAAGCACAGTATTATGCTGGATGTGCAGAACGTCTTTTAAAGAGAGGATTTCTACCTACTCATGCCCTCCCTTGCACAACTGTCCTTTCATGGCACACTTTGCTTAAAAAAACATTAGACAACCCCCAGTAAACTCAGCCAGTACCAAATGTGTCCTGGAATGTCTTCCACGTCTACTTCCCTGTGTAGCCAGGATGTTGTTGAAGGGGCAATCACTTTGTGAGAATGTTCTTTCAGAGGCCACTTGTTACAAGGAAAAAATCAGTACGCTTGCTCAGAACATAGTCCTTTATAGCAGTTGATTTAATAATACAGTCCAGGAACAGGGTGTTGGGCACTCACCTACACAAGAGCACATTTAATAAGCTGGAGGGGGGAAAATACCACAGTTCCAGGACATTGCATCAAACTCCAGCCACTCCAAGAGAAGAAAACATTCATGTGGTGGAAGAATTCTTGTCTACGTAAGCCAAGAAGGGAGAATTTTAGACAGTTCAATCCACAATGGTCTCTTACTTCTTATGACTGGAACCACAAGTTCAAATCCACAGTACAAGACAGCATTAGTTAGTTTAAGTGGCGCTTTTGATAATAAAATCAGTGAATTCATTGTAGTCCATTAATAAAAGGATGAAGTCCAGTGAGTGTCAGCTGTTAGAGGCAAAGAAGAAAATGTTCCCATTTTCCAAGTGGATTTCTAAGTTCATATTATTAGAAAAAAGATAAGTCAAATCTGTGTAGTTTCTATGCAACCACATCTGAGAACACAGAGGCACAAGACTCCCAGAATCTCTTAGGGGAGGGGGGGAGTGAGGGAACAAGTCATCACAACCCAGATGTCATATTTTAGAATTGCCTACATAACTTGTTCTCTTGTTCTGCTCTGGACAAAACTTCTAATGGCAACAAGCTGGCAGAAAAACTTGAAGAAAACCTGAGTACATAAGAATATCGTCAGGGAGAGCAAGACCCTGCTACCTTTTGATCTGTATTGAAGTTGAAATGGCAAAATCAGAATGCTTTGCCTTGTGCCATGTGATTTGCTTTCCCTTTCAGAGCTCTACTGGTCACTACCAGGGGGTTTATTCAACTTGATACCTCTTGCACTGCAAGACCACTGCTCATATCACAGTTCAAACAAACTTCTAATGAATCCAAGTTTCATCATCCATGGCCAGAAGTACAACGCCTCCAGATGAAGGATTGGTTGAATTACCAGGTGTAATTGATACATAAACATTGGAGATATCCTGGCAGCACAGAGTCCAAACCTTCCTCACAGGACATTGTGATCAATAAGATGTTCCAAAAGGACCAGAAGGCTGTCTGATCCAATCTAGTACGGAACACCACCATCCATCATTTGAACTAGGAATACTCAAAGCTTCATTAGCCAACCACATTCTTAATATACTAAATTACACATAGATAAATATATATATATATTTAATTGGAATAAAATACACTGGATTTTGCTTTGCTCATTTACAAGGGAGTTCCCTTCCTTCCCCAATTAATTTGAAATTAAAACCTAGAGGCTGAATGTAAGCTCATTCCCAGAGTTCCAAGATGGATACAACACGAGAGGAGGCCAGAAACTGGAAACATGCACTCTGGCTGCAACAAGTTAAGGTGTGAAAGGGAGACCAGATTTGTAACCCTGAGAACATAAAGAATTGCAAAGATCCAGAGAAGAGCCTGGGGTTAAAGGTCACCAGGTTTTTTATTGCAGTTAAAGCAAACTCGGACTGGGTGATCCCATCCACGAGAGGGGACCGCTCTGCGGTCATGTGAGCATTCATCACAGAATCCCTGTCCACAGGCCCGACAGTGGTGTTTGGAGAGTTTGATACTGAATTCCTTCCGGCAGTTGTGGCAGTGCAGGATTTCATGGTCTGGTACCCAGTATGCAGGCCGGGCAGCATCTTTTACCAGACCTATGGAGGAATTGAGGTGAGGGGATGAAAAAAAAAAAACCTGTGAACATAAGCACATCAAGAACGTACTCCAGTGGAAGTACTCACACACTAAGTCATACCACTGACATTAATGAGACGACCTACTGACAGAACACTTCAGTGAAACTAGTAGCCTTTTAAGGCCATTCTCTCAAATTCTCCCTCTCTTCAAAGGCACAACTGGTTTCTCCTTAAATGGTGGCATCTTCCCTTACTCGGATTCTTCCATATGTTGAGAAACTTGCTTTTCCCTACCTTCAGCTTCAGCTGTGGCCAAAAACCCACAGTCACTAAACAACACATTCTGACACACATGTACTGTCTGAACTGAGAAAGGGATACATTTGTCCTTTACTTGAGTTAGACAACAAACACCCACAAGAGCAATGATAGGACATGGTGCAGGCAAAGCAGTGGAACAATGATCAGTGCAATGAGCTGGAAGTCAGGTCCAAAAACAGCAGACTCAAATGCAAAGTGTTTGCTTACATACCTGAACTGCTATCCAGCACATGAAAGAGCAGCAGATTTTCACTGTACTAAGCTCACCCTTAAAGATCACATTCCTGATTACCAACACGGACAGCTTCAGATTCTTAGCCCTTCCTTGCAGAAGTATCAAGTGCCAGCTGTATCCATGAACACGCTACACTTAAAAAGCACTCAGCATCTCTGGAAGAAATCCACACCTGATAAATACTTCCTAATTGGCTAGTCTTTAGGGAACTCCAGCTGGCAGGTCACTGCAGTGATGCATCAGGGGAGCATGAATTACTGACAGCTTGGTGCACACAGATTTGCATGACAGAGAGAAAAGAGAAGGTATGAACTGCAGAAACAATATGATGAAGACAAAAAGGAAACATCACACAAGAGAGGTGCACAGGGGGCCATAGAACTCTCAACCAACAGTGGTACCATAGCAGAAGTGCTAGCCTGCCATACAAGTTCCTGAAGTTTAATCAGGAGGGTTGCTCTGTAAAAACAAAAATGCCTTAACAAAAAGAAAAAAAAAAAATCCATCAGAAGAGAAAAAAATCTCACCTAAGGGAATGTCCATGGCTGTCACCACTGCTCCAAGAGTGTTCTGCACAGCTTCCCCCACCTTCCTGGCAATAAGTGTTCCCCCTTCCTCATCCGAAGGCAGCTCAGCCACATCTGCATGCCGCAAGAGTAAAAAGACTCAACATCTCAGTTCAGCATAATTTCTCCTACATTTCAGTTAATATACATCAGCAAGGAACAGCAGCAAACCCAAAAGGCAGCTTGGAGCCCCTCCCTCCTCAGCCTTTATCTCCCACATCCCTGATCCTGGATTGCAGAGGTTTCACTTTCACTTCAGCAATAATGGACAAAATACAGAGTCTGCCGAAACAGCAGCATCTTTGTTCTGATGCTAACTCCATACCAATGGCAAGTGCCAGAGAAACAAAGTAAAGATCCAATTAGAAAATAATTTTCTCGAGGGGTCAGATATCTGATAGCTCGCTGCAAGGGTCATCTTCCTGCCAGAAGACACCGAGCTCAAGCTTCCCTCTAAAAACTCTGACTACACCCAGAAGTCAGGGACAAAAACTTTGGACTAACTACTGCTCAGGGATAATTCTGACACAATAACTCAAAATTACCTAACTGCATGCCCCTGTTTTCATAGCAGTTGTCACACACGCGCACTGGTGCCGGTCCCCAGCCTCGCTCAGGCACTGGACGAGTCTTGGAAGAACAGCCATCACAGAAGCCCTCTCCACAGGCCCGGCAGTGATGTTTAGTGTCATTATCTTTAAAAGGCGTGTTGCACTTATTACAACTCTAATCAGAACAACATAGAAAGAAAAGCTGTTATGTTCAACCTTCCTGAATAGAAAAATAAGAGAGCAGAATCCCAGGATAGCAAGACTCGGATTGAAATTGTGAAAAATACAGTTACACCCAAGATTTGGGTGCTACCAGTCCCATAACTTTAGCCTAGGGGAGAAATTCAGGCAGGCAGATGTAAAATGGTTAAGCCAATAGATTGCTATGATCCCTTCATTCACAATCACAGATAATTACAGCCACATCATGCAGGGCTGAATGGTGGGTATTTGTTTTTTGAGGAAGCCAAGAATTTAGAAGGCAGAATTCATTGAAGAAGTATCTGTTCCCTGCAAGACACAGTGAATTATTTTCTAGTTAAATTGATTGGGTCAGCTTTTCGCATCTGCTATAAAATCAGAGTTTAAACCTTGCATCCATAAAAATGGTACTATCAACTGCACTAGCCACATTTAAGATGGTGATTCTTTGCTTCGAAGGCAAGTTCACACAAGCCAGGATTTTCTGTGACACTGATGGGAGAGGAGGTCATACAAATAGGGAGGAAAAAATCTATTCTGCAGGGCTGGGCAGAGTCTCTGTTCATACTTCCTCTGGCTGAGTCAAGAATGGGAAAAGATGAAAGCATTTCAGTTCTGAAAATCGTAAGAGAAGGGCTTGCTGAAATAAAGCAAGAAGCATTTGGAATCTGCAAAATACTATATTACTTAAAAGGTGAGGAAAAAGGGGGTTTTAGTTATGCAAAGCTTTTCTCTACAGCAGCTGCTGTTTACCAGGATCTGAGAGTTGGGTTTCCAGTAAGCTGGGGCAATCTGGTCAGTCAGCCAGGAGGTCACAGCTTTTGTGGGTCCCAGGCTAAGTTCAGATACTGACTGTGCCATGAAATTCATCCCATCCAACAAACGCTGGGCTGCATTGTTGTTGTCTTTCAGAAATCCATCAGTCTGGAATGAAATGGATATTCATTTGAGAATAAAAACACAGAAACCTTACTCTTTTTAGAAACAGATGGCTCTGCAACGTACTGCTCCAGTTAAACTGGAGGGCAAGCACAAGGAAAAAAAAGAATCACCAGCCCTGCTTTGAAACACAGGCAGATTTTACTGGTGTATCATTCATACAAAGTGTTCATAAACTGGCAACTTCACCACTTCAAGACAGAAAAGATGACAGAAAGCCCATGCAAAGATTCTTTTCAACAGCAGAGATAGGGACCAGCTCTAACAAAAGCCAATCCGCTTTCTCCATCAATGTCCACAAGAACCTACATAAATATAGAACCAGAGAATAGTTTGGGTTGGAAGGGACCTTAAAGATCATCTAATTCCAACACCTCTGCCGTGGGCAGGGATGCCTCCCACTAGATCAGGCTGCTCAAGGCCCCAGCCAACCTGGCCTTGAACACCTCCAGGGCTGAGGCATCCACAACTTCCTTTGGCAACCTGTTCCAGTGCCTCAGCACTCTCACAGTGAAGAAATTCCTCCTTATGTCTAATCTAAATCTTCCCCTCTCCAGCTTATAGCCATTGCCCCCCTAGTCTGATCACCACAAGCCTCTATAAACAGTCCCTCCCCAGCTTTATTGTAGCCTCCTTCATGTACTGCAAAGTCCCTGTAAGTTCTCCTCAGAGCCTTCTTCTCTCCAGGCTGAATAAGCCCAACTCTCTCAGCCCGTCCTCCTATGGGAGGTGCTCCAGTCCTCTCATCACCCTTGTAGCCCTCCTCTGGACCGGTTCCAACAGCTCCATATCCTTCTTATGTTGAGGATTCCAGAACTGGACACAGTACTCCAGGTGAGGTCTCACAAGAGAAGAGTAGAGGGACAGAATCTCCCCTCCCTTGACCTGCCGGCCACACTTCTTTTGATGCAGCCGAGGATACGGTTGGCCTTCTGGGCTGCAAGAGCACATCACCGGCTCACGTCGAGCTTCTCGTCCGTCAGCAACCCCAAGTCCTTTTCCACAGGGCTGCACTCAAGCACATCATCTCCCATCCTGTACCGAAATGGGTGACTGCCTTGACCCAGCTGTAGGACCTTGCACACGGCCTTGTTGAACTTCATGAGTTTTGCACAGGCCCACTTCTTCAGCCTGTCCAGGTCCCTCTGGATGGCATCCCATCCTTCCAGTGTGGCAAACGCATCACTCAGCTTGGTGTCATCTGTAAACTTGCCAAGGGTGCTCTCAATCTTGTTGTCAATATCATTGATGAAAATATTTAACATTACTGGTCCAGGTACAGACCCCTGAGGGACACCACTTGTCACACATCTCCATCTGGATATCCAGCCATTGACCACTGATCTCCGAATACAACCATCCAACCAGTTTCTTATCCATTGAATAGTCCACCCATCAAATCCATATCTCTTTTCTCTAAGAAGGATGTTGTGGGGGACCATGTCAAAGGCTTTACAGAAGTCCATATAGATCACGCCCATTGGCTTTCCCGTGTCCACTGCTGTGGTTACCCCATTATAGAAAGCCACTAAGTTGGTCATACAGGACTTGTCCCTGGTGAAGCCATGCTGGCTGCCATTAATCACCTCCCTGTCCTCCATGTGCTTTAGCATAGCTTCTAGGAGGATCTGTTCCATGATCTTCCCAGGCACAGAGGTGAGGCTGACAGTTTGATAGGTCCCAGGGTCATCTTTCCTACCCTTTTTAATAAACACGTGCTTGGCTGCACACAAACACAACAATCTAGCAACCAGACTTACCCCTGGCCAGACATGCTCAATTTCTGTCCTCACTACAGTGTTCACAGGATCTTGGTTGCCAAACCAGTACTGTCGGCTGCGGTACACCACCCCACAGTTAGGACACTCAATCACATATCTGCAGAAGAAAAAGATGAGTTAGCTCAGGGAGATATTGGAAGTCCAGTGCACCAGGCAGCATAGAGGCAACAGAGAACACAGAGTTGCTGTACTCACCCTGACCAGGCATACTTGGCAAGACCTAACCAAGGGGAGTCAGTGGAAGCAGAGGTTTTTGGCACCACACTGACCTCCATCCCTCGTTCATAACAGGCCTATAATACAAAGGCTCAATTAAAACTGCATTCTTGGGAATCCCAAACTCCCAGTCTCACGGCTGCTTGGCTACATAAAGCCTATAACCAGCATACAGGGCTCTCCACAGCAAAGGAGGGCACTCATCAGAATTGATCAAAATCAAAACAAAACCCATTATCAATAACAACATCAGAGAAATATTTCTACAACAGTAAAAACATGATGGCAGCTGAAAAATCTTCTTGTCTTCTGCCCATGTCCTTCAGGAAGATTGGCTAACAGCAAATAATGGGCATAAGCAAATAAGAAGAGTAACTACATCAAGTGTGCAGAAGGTCAACATCACCCAGGCTGAGAGTAGCTGGGTTCACAATTAGCTAGCAAATGACTCATAGCACACAGAGCTGATGACCTCTCCAAGCAAAAATACAAATCCAATGGGGATCAGTTTTTCTTGTCAAGGCCACGAGTACCTCTCCCATTTGAAAAAAATGCAAGAAAACAAGCACGGGTACATGCCTATGATATTCTTCATTTATTGGGCTTCCTTCTCCATTATTCAGGCCTTGACCTTGTGTTCCTACTCACCTTGCAAGTGTAGACTCTGTTATCATACTGGTGAGAATATCTGCATCGACTTTTGGATTCATGAGGGACTCCTTCCTTTGCATGATTCATGCTCTTCTTACAGCCACACCTGATTATGCAAAAGCAAACCTTGGGATGATGTCAGATAAGGGACAGATGTCACCAAGAGTTCCTTTATGTTACTACCTTGCATTTCTTTAGGTGTTGTTACCCCAAACCATTCTCACAACTGTACCCACAGCAATGACATGATTTATTACTGAAAGGCAGGCTCTTTGGAAGGACATGCAGCAACTCTTTCACAGTACAAAGCAGCAGCACGCAACAGTTCAGTGCGCTGTAGCATATTCAAATTCCAAAGAGAATTTTAGTAAGGACTAGCCAAGTTTGGACCAGGACAGAATTAACACCTCAGCCTTTGCTAGCAGCTGCTACAAGTTCCTTAATAAGCATAAAAGAGCAAGAACGTAGCACACTACATCACATTTGAGAGAAAATGTTTCCAGAAATGCAATCAGTCATAACATCAGGCTGCTACAGTACCTCACAGACTCAGCACACTGACTGCCATCTATTGCCCTTCCAGGCTCAATCTTTGCGCTCTTCCCAGAGAGCTAGAAGCCAACCTCTAATCAAACCTGGGGCTCCACTTAAATCTAGTCACCGAACACAGGCCAGGCCCATGGATTGCCTGGCCTGTGTGCTCTAGGATTGTTTATACTGTTTAGGTAATAAAAAGCACAAGAAAAATCATTATAGGAAATTTCAGGGGATTTCTTTAGACACTCCTTTCTTCCTGCCCTGTGTGCATCATGGAAAAGATACAGGCAGAACAGGTTTGTAGCCATACACACACACAAAATTAAAAAAAGGAAGGTGAAGACCATGCATCCAGCTGGGACGAGGCAATAACAAGTCGGCCAATTCACTTAAGAGTCAATGTTCAAGCAAATTCTGCCTGGAAGCACTAGCTGTTGATAGGTGATGTCAGGTGTCAAGATGTCACAAAATGTTACGTTCTATGGCTGCAGACCAGGGTAGCGCCATCTTCTAGAAGGATGAGGGTGCATTTCTCATCTACTTACCCACAGCTGAGGCACACAGAGGAGCATGTGAAATATTCATCTGGAAAGAAAGAGCTGTGAGCCATCTGATCATCGGGTATCTCCCCACTGAACCGGTCACTTAGAGCCTGTGAAAGAGGTAATAATTAACTGGTAAGGAACTGAGAGTGACGCAAACATTTCATGTAAGCTTTTGCAAGCAAAATCAAGGGTTCCTCTACTGGAGGGAGTGGCAAAGAGAGACTACACAGCTAGACAATATATTACGAAGCTGGAAACCAAGACAAGTATTAGAAACTCAGCAAGAAAATTTTGCACATGTATACAAGCCAGCTGAATGCTTGCAAGGGATTCAGTCTTACCGTCTCCTCCTGCCCCTACTTTGAATTTTATAGCAGAAATGGTTGGTAGAATATTGCATCCGCCTCTGTGTATACAACCCATGCCCAAAATAGCAGGGTGCTTGCTAAAAGGGCTTTGCAGTCTAGAAACCACCAGAAGAAAACTTAGAGTAATTCCTCACATTACATGAGAAATTATATAAATATATGAAACATTCTTTACTCCTCAGCTCAGAAAATGCTGCCCTGAGCTTACCTCTGGCTCCTTGAACAATTGCTCTTCCCTGGTGAAACCACAAGACAAAGGGATTTGTTCCCTTTCCTGGGAGCATCTGTTCTCAGATTAAGTCAGTCCTTAGACTTGGCACACTTAACTTTTTCAGTTCTTTTGGGTGTCATGTTAAAAAAAAAAAAAGTAAGCACTGGAACAAAGCCAATGATGAGGCTTTTTCTTGATGGACATGACTGAAAGCTTAAGGTCTAACTAAAACTCTTCCTACAGCTGAAGTAACCATAGTGGTTGCTTTTCTTTCTCTTCTTCCCTCTCCCCTCCCAGGGAGAGCAGGTGGTGGTGGAGCACCTGTCTAGCAAATGTTGACTGGATATATGCACAGACATATGTATATCTCTCACCACAGCTTCTCATAGGTAAGACCTCTACATAGACATCTAATTTGACAGAATTTCAAGGAAATTATCCTCCAGATCTCTTGAATACACTGGCCAGTATTGGTCAGTCTTGAAATGCTAAAGGAGATGGACACAGATCTTTAGCACATCTTGTGTTCTCAGGAAGTAAAGTAGAAAAGGTTAATTTGTAGTCAGTAGTGATCTGAACACAGAACCATTTGACTGGACATGAATTTAAGTATACTAGCAGCTATATCTGGAACTGCATTACTTCATTACTGCAATAAAGGGCAAGAAATTAAACTGGAATAAACCACTCTGGCAGTTTTCCCCATGCTGCCTGTCTACTCCCTAATGCAAGGAACTGTGTACATGCCACCCTGATATTTCCTTCTGTGACTCAGCTACCCCAATTACAGAGCAGCTGGAATTATCTGTTTCAACAGCTGTAACTAACATCAGAAAAGACTGCTGCAGATACACCCTATCTCTGCCTGCCTCTCCTGGATGATACCTGTGCTTTTTGGGCCAATGAAAATATGATGCTAACCGCATAATGGTAGCAATGTGTGGAAACTTGTAGGACAGACTGCAGATATGAAGACAGGAAAATCCCTCGGACATCGTAGCAATGTGAACCTTATAAGAAGGTCACTAGCAGCTCTCCCCAACACTTTTTCATCAGTCTTCTGATCTCATGCTGCACCTTAGAAATGATACATCGTTTGGCTTGATCTGATATTGTTTGTTAGCTACCGACACACCCCCTTCCTCCTTTTTGCCTTCTAGGCCTTGGGTTACACTATGCTCAGTGATAGGTATTGCTAACCATTAACTTCCAAGTCTCTCGCATTTGCTCCCTTTGTGCCGAGGCCATCCTTAGGAACTTCATCAATAACTCCTTCTGTGCCTCCTGTTTGTAAACCCCTGTCATTAAGTGCTTGTCATTCACAACATCAGTTATCTTTTTCTTCCCCATACAGTTTCTTCCCCACTCACTTTTTAAAACTTTCCTCTGTTCCACTGCCTGTAAAAAAATCTACCCAGCCTACCTGGCAGTTACAAAAAAATCATCTTCTTCATTGAAGACTTTCTTTAACTTCAGACATCTGCAAGTCTGTGTCATTGGTTCACATGCTCTACCTTTATCAGCTGCAACTGACAGTTACTAGCAACAGTGATACAAATAAAGACTGTGATGAACTCCTCTCCACTTACTTTTAGTGCTTTGTAGATAACCCCAGGCTGCCTAGGTGAGCGAGTGGTATTGTTCTCTAGCTGCTGCTCCACAGCTCGTCTAAGTCCAGAGAAATCTGTTGGAGGATTGTATGTCCTTGTTCCCTTGTAGTGGATTGAGCTGAAAGCCTCAGGAAAACAGCTTAGCTTCCGAAACCGATCTTGAATGAGCTTCTCAGGAACTTCAGAAGGATGATCTATATATAGAAAGAGTATCAGCAAGTATATAAACAACTGATGTTTAAAATAATACTGAAATTGTACAGTGCTTTCATATGCAGTGCAGTGTTAGTTTTTCTAATTAAACCATCTCATACATCTGGAACACACTTAGCATATTTTTCAAGTAGGAAAAGAAAAACTGTTTCCAAAAGCAGTTTGATTTTTGATACACAGCTTCAGAGTCCAAGTTCCACAGGTAAAACCAGAAACTTCTAGGTTTGAAAACACAGCTATCCAAAAAAAGAAGCAATTAATGACATAATGTAAAGAAACTCCATGTCAGCATACTTGTTAGCCCTTCTCACCAGACCATAACTTGGTATAGCTAGACATAGCACCTGATAAGCAGAGGACATGAATCTTACACAGGCTGCTTATTCTCCATGCCAATCACGTAACAAGAAAGATCGAGCCTCTGTCAGCCCTTTGTACACGGTGGAGCACTTCAGAGCTGGCCACATCAGGTCAGACTCCGAGCTGACCACATTCTTCTGCCTGTTTTCAAGTACCTGCTGTACATTTCAGAATAAGGCAGCCCCCTCCTTCCTGCCTTCAACACTCATCTGCATTATCCATCAAGACAGATGGGTACAGCTTGCTGCAAATCCACCTGCTAAGAGGTTTCTTTCCTATTCCTACCATGATCAGAAGTGATCATAAAAGTATAATTTTTTACTACCTTGACTTTGCACACAGGTACAACTATCATTACAAGTCACTAAATCCAACTTGCTGAAACAGCAAGTAACAACTATATGAAACTTTCAAATCGCTCGTCAGCAAATTAGCATTTAGGAAAAGGAACTGCCTCAGCAGGCAACTTAAAGGTAATTAAGAAGGCATTCAAACAACAACCAGAAAGAAGGACAAATTCTTCTATCTCAAGAGCTCACTGCTTAGAAAAGCCAAAATGAGAATGTGGGCCAGCAAGGAGCTGCTGTGGTATTACACAGCAGAAGACTCCCAGATGCTCAGAAACAGCAGGAATGAGCCTCAGACGCTGCAGGCCAATTCATTAGGGCTCTCGCTCATCAAAGCATCAGAAACGGACAGAATGAGGAAAGGTTTCAGCATGCCTTTTGGAAACAGAAAAAACGAGACCAGGAGAAGAAATTTACATCCTAGTAAAGTCAAAACCAAAATGTGCTTCAACAGTGCATTTCACTCAGACTTACAAATAAAGTACACAGTTTAAGTAGGCATAATCCAGTATGACATGAGACAAGTTGAAACTACTGGTGAGCAAAACTGAAATCAATGGGAATAATAGCGTGCCAGGCCTGCTACTTTGGCTTTATCAAATACTTGCACAGAGAAAAGTGATGTTAAACCACTCTGTGCCACCACAATCTCATTCCCAACCTCACACCAGCCTCAGAATAATGGTAATCCACAGAATTTAAATGAGTAAAATGAGGGTACTGTGAGTTCATCCACTTCAGGAGGGTGGTGGAACACTGGAGCAGGTTCCCCAGTAACGGTGCCAAGCCTAACAAAATTTAAGAAGCATCTGGACAACATCCTGAGACACGCGGTGTGAATGTTGGGGTTGTCCTATGCAGGGAAAGGAGCTGGACTCAATGATCCTTATGGGTCCCTTTCAAACCAGGACATTCTATGATTCTATGTTCCTAGTTTCTACATAGAGTTTTATTTTGGGGTCTTTTGCAACAGGACCCTGCATATCCCTGCCAAAATCCCAGAGTGTCTGCTCATGATCTTGCACAATGACCCCTCCTATGACTGGCAGAACTCCCATCATGAGTAGTCAGTACTGATATCCAGCCGGCTAAGCAAATTATTCTGGATGATCTGGGGTAGTCAGATCGCCATCAAGGAATGCTCTACAAGTTGGACCACAATCCAAACCACATCTTCTACGTGGTAGTAAAGAACACTGAATATTCAATGCAACCTGATAATTTATAGATAATGTTTAGCACATTGTAATTCAGTTTCTTACTGCCTACTCACCAGAGCCCAGCAGCTTGGTGTACACAGTCTCGTGAAAGATGATGACACCCGGACCCAAAGTTGACAGAGGAACATCTAGGCCACAACGGGCTGTGGTAGCTTTTAGCTCCTTGGTGAAATGTTTTAAATAAGCCTCCGAGGCATCACCAAGGAATTTGAAGAGATCATTGTGGAGCCTGTCAGCACGAGTACGGTAGATGACAAGGTCAGAGATGGCCAGGACCTTCAGCAGCAGCCGTGTTCTCTGGCTCAAGTTCACAGTGGCCCCCAGGAGGCCCTCTGTATCAATTACCACCACTTTGCGGACAGGGTCATAAGCTGCCCAGACTCCAACTGTGCAAGACTCTTGGGCTGGAGACGTCTTGAAGACTTCCCGGCCATAGAAGAAAGTGTGGTTAAGGGTGTGAGACTTTCCATCCCCTGTGTTCCCAAAGATGGACACTACCTTTAGATGTTGGTCAGGACTGCAGTCCAGTTTCTTAATAAAGTCTTCTTCATTCCTTACCTTCAAAAAAAAAGAAAAAATGGAGAGAGAGGAAAAAAAAAAAACCAAAGAGAAAGATATTATAACTATGCAACTGGAATAGATAACAGTGAAAACACAGCTGCTTTCAGGATTCATAAGATTAACAAGAATGATTACTTCCTGTTCAGATTTCATCATAAGTTTCTGAAGTACCAAGAAGCCCAATGCAAAATATTAAAAAGCAGTTTTGTAATACATACACATCATTGGTATTTAGGCTGTTCCATCCCATAGCTGTTTTGGAAGCTATGTGTCCCTGTGATTACCTGTCTATTGAAACCTCTTGTACCTCACCCCATTTCTTGAGGCAGTCCTTTCAGAGAAGGAAGCACAACCCTGCTTCCGAGTCCATCAGAACAGCTACTGGAGCATGGCAGACTCTCAGTAGCACTGGACTCCTGGCAAGCATCCAAATTCTGCTGCAAAATAGGAAAGTGCTTTTGTCACCTTAATTTGCCTCATCCACAGAGGCTGAGCACCTGTATAGGCAGCAAAAGCTCCTCTGCAGCTGTGCTACATCTTTCCACAGCAATGGGCTCTCAGTCACAGCCTGTCCCAGTTCTGCTGATCTGGAGCTGACAGACTCTTCAGGAGAATTCGCCTTCTTTAAATTGCACAGCGAAATGAAAACTTTGTATCCCCAACCCAAGACGAGAGACATCTCTCTCCAGCCTCTTCTCTATTTTGCCATTTCTAGTCTCAGAGACTCATTTACACTTCCATTATAGGTTGTAGAACAAGATTCTTTTCTAGAAAAAGTAGTTTTTACTCCATCCCAAGTTAGAATTATGGTTAGCCTTCCTTTATAGTTTTAACTGCATTTCCATTCACAACTGTCATCCAGCTCACCATGCAGTCACTCCATCCAGGCTGAGCTGAACTTAAGGTGAAGCTTTTTGGCAGGAAAGCCAGAGAACTTTACAGCTAAAATCTTCTCTAAGGAGGACACAAAACCTCATACCACACTGCTGTGGAACACATTTAGATCTGAAGTCTCCTTGTCACCTGTTCTTAGAAATCTATTACACGTAACACAAGTTTCCTAGATGCAAGCCATAACAGAAGTAGAACTGTTTAGAAAGAGACAAGAACTACTAAAATGTAATTCCTGCCTATGAATGTTTTGGAAACAATGTTATTAAAACAAAAATGTGTTAAAAGCTTAGGAACAAAATCCATGAAAACAGAATGAAGTTTCCAATGACCTGTACTCATACAACTTCAACTCTGCCTCCAGGCAAAATAAACACATTAAGTGCATCAGACATTTTTTCCATAGTCTTATCCTTTTAAAAAATCTTCATGAAACCTTTAAGGCTTGATAATATTCACAGGATCATAGAATCACCAGGTTGGAAAAGACCCATCGGATCATTGAGTCCAACCATTCCTATCAAACACTAAACCATGCCCCTTAGCACCTCATCCACCTGTGCCTTAAACACCTCCAGGGAAGGTGAATCAACCACCTCCCTGGGCAGCCTCTGCCAGTGCCCGATAACCGTTTCCATGAAAAATTTTTTCCTAATGTCCAGCCTAAATCTCCCCTGGCGGAGCTTGAGGCTATTCCCTCTTGTCCTGTCCCCCGTTACTTGGGAGAAGAGGCCAGCACCCTCCCCTCTACAACCTCCTTTCAGGTAGTTGTAGAGAGCAATGAGGTCTCCCCTCAGCCTCCTCTTCTCCAGGCTAAACAACCCCAGCTCTCTCAGCCGCTCCTCATAAGGCCTATTCTCCAGCCCCTTCACCAGCTTCGTTGCTCTTCTCTGGACTCGCTCCAGAGCCTCAACATCCTTCTTGTGGTGAGGGGCCCAGAACTGAACACAGTATTCGAGCAGCGGTCTCACCAGTGCTGAGTACAGAGGGAGAATAACCTCCCTGGACCTGCTGGCCACACCATTTCTGATACAAGCCAAGATGCCATTGGCCTTCTTGGCCCCCTGGGCACACTGCTGGCTTATGTTCAATTGGCTGTTAAACAACACCCCCGGGTCCTTCTCCTCCAGGCAGCTTTCTAGCCAAATATTCAGGGAAGTGGTGCACACAGCCAGAGCTGTGCCACAACAACACGATAGCTCAAAACAAAAATCAAGGGTGCTTGGCATAGTATTCATCAGAGCACCTTCATTTGCTAGTCTTATGCTGTCATTTTGACTTACACTGGTATTTTCGTTGTTGTGTTTTGAAATCTTACTATTTGCTTGACCTTATTTAAACAGTGCTTTTACTGACTAAAATACATTTTCTGCAATCAAGAAAGATATGTAAATAATAAAATTTATAAGCCATTAGACTTGCCTGACCACCAGCATACAACATTTTCTGATATACTACCACTACAGTGGCCAGGGAAAGTCATGGAACAGGTGATCTTGAGTGCTATCATGAAGCACATGCAAGAGAACTGGGTGATCAGGCCCAGTCAACATGGGTTCACAAAAGGCAGGTCTTGCCAAACTAACCTGATCGCCTTCTATGACAAAGTCACTTGGCTGCTGGATGAGGGGAAGGCTGTGAATGTGGTCTTCCTGGACTTCAGTAAAGCCTTTGACACAGTTTCTCACAGCATTCTGCTTGAGAAACTGTCAGCCTCTGGCCTGGACAGGCGCACACTCTCCTGGGTGGAAAACTGGTTGGATGGCCGGGCCCAGAGAGTGGTGGTAAATGGTGTGAAATCCAGCTGGAGGCCAGTGACAAGTGGGGTTCCCCAGGGCTCAGTGCTGGGTCCAGCCCTGTTCAATGTCTTTATCAATCACCTGGATGAAGGTATCGAGTGCACCCTTAGCAAGTTTGCGGACGACACTAAGCTGGGTGGAAGTGTTGATCTGCTGGAGGGTAGGGAGGCTCTGCAAAGGGATCTGAACAGGCTGGACTGCTGGGCAGAGTCCAACGGCATGAGGTTTAACAAGGCCAAATGCCGGGTCCTGCACTTGGGGCACAACAACCCTATGCAGTGCTACAGACTAGGAGAAGTCTGTCTAGAAAGCTGCCTGGAGGAGAGAGACCTGGGGGTGTTGGTTGACAGCCGACTGAATATGAGCCAGGAGTGTGCGCAGGTGGCCAAGAAGGCCAATGACATCTTGGCTTGTATCAGAAACGGTGTGACCAGCAGGTCCAGGGAGGTTATTCTCCCTCTGTACTCGGCACTGGTGAGACCGCTGCTCGAATACTGTGTTCAGTTCTGGGCCCCTCACCACAAGAAGGAGGTTGAGGCTCTGGAGCGAGTCCAGAGAAGAGCAACAAAGCTGGTGAGGGGGCTGGAGAACAGGCCTTATGAGGAGCGGCTGAGAGAGCTGGGGTTGTTTAGCCTGGAGAAGAGGAGGCTGAGGGGAGACCTCATTGCTCTCTACAACTACCTGAAAGGAGGTTGTGGAGAGGAGGGTGCTGGCCTCTTCTCCCAAGTGACAGGGGACAGGACAAGAGGGAATGGCCTCAAGCTCCGCCAGGGGAGATTTAGGCTGGACATTAGGAAAAAATTTTTCACAGAAAGGGTCATTGGGCACTGGCAGAGGCTGCCCAGGGAGGTGGTTGATTCACCTTCCCTGGAGGTGTTTAAGGCACGGGTGGATGAGGTGCTAAGGGGCATGGTTTAGTGTTTGATAGGAATGGTTGGACTCGATGATCCGGTGGGTCTCTTCCAACCTGGTGATTCTATGATTCTATGATTCTACATCAATAAAGACGATATAGATCTAACACACTTTCCAATGAATGGAGAAATAAGCTGCAAGATTTGTAACAGTACATCCAAATACATAGAATCAGAACAGTTTGGGTTGGAAGGGACTTTAGAGATCATCCAGTTCCAACCCCCCTGCCATGGGCAGGGCCACCTCCCACCAGACCAGGCTGCCCAAGGCCCCATCCAACCTGGCCTTGAACACCTCCAGGGATGGGGAATCCACAGCTTCCCTGGGCAACCTGTTGCAGCGTCTCATCACCCTCAGAGTGAAGGAATTCCCTTAACACCAGCAATACAAGCATTTGTGTTCACAGTTCAGAAAATATTTTAAAATTATAAAGCTTACAGGAATTCAAACTAACACTCAAAATCAGCCTATAAAACAAACCTGAGAATTACCTGCACAGGGCTGTGACCATCTCTGCATAGCTCCCCACAATCACTCCTAGAAAAGGCAGTACATGAACACAAAGAAGTGCAGCCAGCTGACCCCAGCAATCAAGTGCAAAAGGCTACTGAAGAAGCAGCTGGAAACTCCCTGCTTTTGCCCCAGGAGAAACATTTGTTGACATTCCCAAATACTTCTTGCTATCAAGTGAGAAAAGGGATTGAGTAGCTTTCTGTGAAGAATAGAAATCCACTGCTATGAAATCCATTACATCAGTAGAGCCACAAAAGGGGATTTTAGACTATCATAATTCAAACCCTGTTTCCATTAAGATCACAGACTAATTCAGTCTGGGTGGGACTTCAGGAGGTCATTACGCCCTACCTCCCACCTAGCTTTTAGCAGCCTTCAAACAGCAAAGATTTTGATCTTAAGCAGGTACTCAAGAAGAATCAAGGCTGACTTAAGTCCAAGAAGCTCTACTTCCCCACTTTAGTTTGTCTCCTATACCTTTTCTGCTGCACCACTTCCCACGGAAATTGTCATTTATACCATTATTCAAGTCTTCCTTACATAGATTAAAATCCATAATACAAATACATAGACGTAGTTGATAGAGAAATAAGTGCTTTTAAAACACAAGTTTCCTAAAAGTTTGATAAAAATAAATAGCAGAGTAGAAAAGAAAGACTCTAAAAACCCTTCTGAGGAAAAGGCTTATCTCTTGTCCATTCCACACAGTCACCAAGATACCGTACTTAAGCTGAGCGGTTATGCTCATACCTGCTAGCCAGTAAGCATGCTGGCTGGTGCATGATAGCACACATACGGCTTCTTACCCAGAAGACAGAAGTAGAGGATACACACTGATAATGGGAGGCAAACATCTCAGAAATCAGACTCAATTCTACTGCTCAAAGAGTTACTTGTTATTACACAAACATTTTAAGTTATCTTGAATGCTGTGTTCAGTTTAGGGCCCCTCACTATAAGAAGGGCATCGAGGTGCATGAGTGTGTCCAGAGGAGAGCAACAAAGCTGGTCTGAAGCACAAGCCTTATGAGGAGAGGCTGAGGGAACTGGGGTCATTTAGCCCAGAGAAAAGGAGGCTGAGGGGAGACCTTATCACTGTCTACAACTACCAGAAAAGAGGCTGTAGTGAAGCAGGTGTCGATGTCTTCTACCAAGTAATAAGCAATAGGACGAGAGGAAATGGCCTTAAGTTGCACCAGAGGAGGTTTACATTGGATATGAGGAAAAAATTCTTTACTGAAAGAATTGTGAAGCATTGAAACAGGCTGCCCAGGGAAGTGTTTTGACAGGTAGGCCAAAGGACTGTGAAACTTCTGCCTTTATTCGGTCTTAAAGCAAGGCATCATCAACCTACATAAAAAAGTTAAAGTTTATACTGCAGCCACATCTGCCTCCCAGTGACACCTGCAGAAGTGAGAAAGTGGAGGAGATGGGAAGGACAGAAGGGCTGAAGGACAGCAAGCTGCCAGTTTCCTTTTCTTTCTTGAATGCACCTCAAAACACTCACGTCCTGCTCCTGCTGGAAGCACCTAGGAGCCCAAAAGGATTCACTGGATAAGCAGAAAGAGGGTTACAGCAGAGGAAGCACTAGAACAGCACCTTGCCCCCATCGACCCTATTTGGTTCAGGAACTGAACTAGGTTCAGGCACTGCTTAAATCAACAGTGCTAATTCCAAAGTGGCTTGCTATGAGCTTCTCTCACCCATAATATGCTCTCTTTGCTTCTACACCTGCACTCCTTTAAGTATATAAATAAAAAAGAGACAGAAAGTAAGCAAGAAAATTGGCTTTAAATACAGCCCAGGAGAGCTGCATCATGAAGAAGGTGTAAGAACAGTTCCAGAGAAGAGAAATGTTTGTAAGTGGCTACATTCAAATTAGCTGGGAGTCAGTCTGAGACTGTTAAAGGAGCTGCGTGTTTGTGGAATGTACTCTTCTGAAAATACTCTTCAAAATACTGGTGTACATCCAGGAGAAGAAAGAACATTCCTAACCAACAATCGCTAAGTAGTTTTTCTACTACTTTACTCCAAGGACTGAAAAACACTTTAGTGTAGGAGAGGGAACTGCAAAACTGATAACAGACTGGGATGGGAAGAATATTGAAAAACAGCAAAGTAATAAGAAAAATTCCTGAAATGCATGACAGTGAACTCCCAAAATCACTTTGGCAAGAAAACCTCTCATAATTGTCTCCTTTACACTAAAGAGCTCTTTTGCAAAGATGTTGTATAAAGGCAAAACAAAAGTGGATAGTGTTCCAGAAACTGCATATACATAAGTTCAAGAGACAAAACCAGATACAGACCAGTGGGAAAGTTCAAGAAACAGTGAGACAGTATCAGGACTCAAAACAACTACCCTAATCTAAGTTGTGTGTTTATTGTTGTATTTTGCTCTGTTTTCTTTAACAGATCTACAAGCATAGAGGAGTTTTAAACAATACTGATTGTTTTTCTAAGTTTTTAAGGGAGTGTCTCCTGTGTGCAAGGGCAGCACTAGAGCCAGCTTATTTGAAAATCCAGCAAGTCAGAGATAAGAAAGGGAAGCTGACATCTTGACAGAGCAGATCGGGAGATTCCAACTGGGGGACTTACACACATTAAAAAAGAAGGCATGCAGTTTTGAGTCTAACATGGCAAAGAGGAGATGCGGAAGGTACAATGAGAGCAGTGACAAGACTGAAGCAATTGACTGAGGAAGTAATCTCCACAATACCATTCCGAGTAGAGATGATCAACGAAGATTGACCATGCCAGAGCAAATTAACAAACTGATGCCAAAGTTAGAGAACACTTTGATTGAACCCACAGCTTTAGATATGCCATAGATAAGGCCAAAAGTTTAATACCGTGTAAAGAGAAACTGCATAACACAGTCTGAGAGAAAGGACCCAATAGGGTCTCATGAGCAGGTGATACCAAAGAAGACAAAACATGACAGAAGTCATCAAAAAGGTTTTATGAGGGGCAATAAGGAAAGCAAATTTTGTGGTTTAGGTCAAGATGGCTGGGGACTAACTAGACAGTCAAAACATCATGCTGTGTAAGGTGCAAGACACCTGGTGTTGGACTTCATAAGGAACAACATCTGTCTCTGGTTCTTCCACGGACTTGCAGTGGAAACTGGGATTTAACCTTTAACAGCTTTTTCTTAACACAAGATAAACCAACCTGTTCTTGAATTGCTCAGATATTGTGTTGTTATGATGAACATCACAGAGAAGTCTGTATTTCACATGTATGAACTTAAGCTACCACCAGTTCTTTACAAAAAACTGCTTCACAAGCAGTGGCTTAAAATGGGACCTTTCCTGACTAAGTGGATTTGAAATAAGCATAAGAAGTCTTCAGCTTTCTCAGCTTATAGTTATGTTTGTAAAGCACCAAAAAGCTCCAAACTAGCTCTGAGCAGGCCACCATATCTATGCAACACGACACAAAGACAATTAAACAGATCTCAAAATTATCATCTTTATCAATGCATCGCTGAGCCGAAACTAAGAATCTCTACCTCTCAGCTGAACTAATTTCCTCAGGCACAGATCCTCATGGATTAATCTACATGCCTCTGGATCTGAACTAGCTCAGTAATTGCTTACATGCTATAAACGTCCTTCAGTTGCAAAGCTACCACTTCCAAGAAGCCAAGAGTAACAATTAGATGAAACAACCACTTGAGCACAACAAATACAAGTTCCAAAGGAAACTAAAAAAGAAATCTTTGCCTTGCATTCTCATCTCACTGAACTAATTCAAGTTATAGATGTGTAAACATGTATTCATCAGTGAGTATCTCAATTCATCGTGTTTGCTAACCAGCATAACTAGTTTTTTGCCTAATTTCATATGACAAGCATTTAACATTGCTATGGCAGATTCTACCACTGGTAGCAAAATCAGCAGTTTCCCCTCTTATTTCCTAACTAATGCAACAATCTTCAAGTTCTAAGGGTCAGGAAACAGATGGTTAAGGATAGCTGGACTCCACAATTCTGATAAATCCTTCTCCCTTCTGCTCAAACTTAAAAAGCTACACACCTTCAAATACTGAATCTCCACATTTCAAATCATTACCATTTTGGCATTTTTGGACAAAAAGTTGGTTTAAACAGAGAATATTCTAAGGATTTATCCCCAATTAATCAGCAATAATCTTGCTAATGTCAAGCACAAGAAGACTGAAGATCACTTTTCTATAGCTAAATTGACTGTTCAGTATTATTAAGAGTAAAAGATGCTACAGAAGATGTCTTCAGAGTTAGCTAGTCATCTGACAGCCCCCTCTAAATAAAAGTCCTCACACCCACTAGAAGAAACATCAATATAACAGCAAGCACTAAGTTCAAGCTGACAGAAAATATTTTAATTGAAAGCTCTCAGACTGCTTTGACACTGGCTGTGAGATGTCACATAAGTATCCAGCTATGAGGAAGAGAAGATGACTCCTGATGGAAGAGCTCTGATTCAACATCTTGAGAGTGAAGGAAGATCATTTTTGGAGAGCTTTTTCAACCCTGTTCTGATCAAATTGCTATGATCTGATAAAGGACCACTGCTGACTCAATAAGGAAGTTGGCCTCATTACCCATGACATTTAAATGGCAATGCCCTTGCTAGCAAGAGGCAGCCAAAAGCCTCCCTCAATAAGACTTACAGATTCATAAGCACAAAGATAACTTAAACCAGTACAACCACACACAGCCACATCTTATGAGCAGCTCTCCAAGTCAGCCCTATTTTAAGGCATTTCAGAGCTTGCTCTAGTGGCTAGATGAAGACTATTGAAAACTCTGCATCTTAAAGCAATAGTTGCATGTCATGCATTATGAGGAAATGTATATGTGCTTAGGAGAGGCACACAAACTTAGGACTCCTACTACACCTGAAACTGAATCACTGTTTACAGTCCACAGTGTCCCACATAGTGTGTTTCCTATGTCAGTGCATCATACGTACTGTCATCCTTTCCTCCTTTTCCCTTCCAAAAGCAATAAGGATCTGTCAGTCAATATACCCAAACTGACCAAAATGTGACCCCCTCTTACATAGCACAGAGTAGATAAAAGATACTTAAGTCACATATCCTTGCATGGCAGACACATCAATTGTCACTGTGATAGATACAAATAATTGATCTACAAACAACCAGAACATCATCACAATTTTTTTGCCATTGGTAGCATGAATGTAAAATTATAGCAACCACATATTGAGCCTTGAGACAACTACATATTTTCCTTCAGTGTCTCCCAAATGAGGCTTAACATGAAGGATGCAAACTGGAAGCCAGAAGACAAAGCTCTGTTTTCAGTTGTGTAACTAACCTGCTCTATGACTGTTACAAATTGCTCTTTTTATATCTGTAAAGTATTTTCACAATGTAAAGCACTTATGCTCAACAGAGGTACGGGCTAACAGAAGACTTAACTAACTACATATACTGAAAGTTAGACTCTTTATAATAATGCTTCCTGAAAGGCTGTTACTAGTCAGCTGGTATTTCTGTCATTATTACCAGCAGGCCTACCCCAAACTGATGGCCAATACCACCTCATTCAGCAAAAGGCTAACATATATTTGCGACAAGCAGTATAGCTTAACCATGGTGTCTGTAGGACTTGGATGGCACGATTTGGATCCTTATTTCTAAATTCCTAAAAGTAGGATGGATTTACTGATGATAAAGGAGGGTAGCAGGGGGCTACAGAGTTGCATTAGCACTGCTTGGTACAGCGCCCACTCCTAGTCATACGGTAGGAGATTGGCTGCCAGGACTCCCATTTGCAGGATATCTACTGCAACACTCTCAGTTCAATTTTGTTCAGGAATGATCAGCATCCTGCACAGATAGCTCTTATCTTAGTTGTGTGTCTTAGTATTAGAGTCAATTCTCTCACTAGCTTTGCTTACCAAGCCTCTTAGAAGAGGTTCTTGCTGCACGTAAATTTTTAGTGAACCCAACCTTTTGAGGAACTTGTGAGCAAGGCCACTCCAAAGCACTGTTTCTTTTTGTCCCAAGATACTCACTTAGTGCCACTTAGTGAGCTATTCTCATTTTGTTACTGTTGCTGCCAGTTAGGCTTTGGGTATTAATTATGTCTGTTAGGCTAGGACAGAAAACAACAGATCTCACCCATACAAACAAACCACAGGGCTTCTTACCTGAATTTCTTCAGTTTCATCCACCAAGAGGAAACTAACAACTTTCTCTGTCATCTTCCTTCTCTTGGTCTCTTCATCCATCCCCTCCTCCTCTTCCTGCTCTTGGGCTTTGCCAGCATGGTATATGGTGACAGGGTGCTTCCTTCTGTTCCCTCCAGCATGTGTTCTCTTCTGACACTCCACACAGAGATTGATTTTGCACACCTGGCACCTCACTGCTGCCATCTGCCTCGAGCCCGTCATACTGGCATGCATTATGTTCCCATTGGTGCCTTTGCAGGAGTCACAGTACGGGACATGGCCAGGTCTTATACGGGTCCGTTCGTGGTTCCGTAACCTTTCTGGCTGATGCAGCTCTTCTTCACAACGCTGGCACTGCAGGCTCCTACACTCGTCACACTCAAAGATTGCTTCATCTGCCCCACTGCAAACATAGCTTTCCTGGCACAGGAGTGTCGTGTTCTGTCCTTTCTCTGCAGTTTGAGTGTGGGCGCTCATCTTCAGATTTCCTTAAAGCAATGTTTTCCCTTCCCGTTTCTGTTCTGGACAATAATAGGTGTAAAAGTCAGTTGCAAATTTAGAATTTTCTCAAGAGAAAGCAGCATAACAGGAATTCTGTCCACACTTAATTTTAAATAATTAATAGACGTTTCTGTAAAATGCATACACTGACCTGCCTCCCAGGAAAAGTCCTGTTAAGCACAGATGAAGTTTTCTTTCTCCAACATAAACTCAAACAACACGGCTGGCTTCGTGCATTGTTGTGCCCATGTACTGGAACGCGGCCGTTCTCTGCTTTGCTGTACAATGTACACTCGGTGACGAGAAAAACCCGTCTGGCGAACTTCAGCAGGCGGACAGGGCCAAGATTTCCCTAAAGCAGATCAGAGGTGGAGAGCGCAGAGGCGGCAAGGGCATCAGAAACCCGCACAGGGAGAAGGAGGCACCAGAAGCACCGCGGCGCGTGTGCTCGGACACAGACACGCAGAGCACCGTGTCGACACTAGAAAATTCTCTCCCTTCGCTCGCCGGCTTCTCCCTCAGAGCTCACTGTTTGGGCGCTGGGAGCTCCCTGCTTCGCCCGCCGGGCTAACACCCCCCGCAGCCCCCCGGGCGGCGCAGGCCGCTAACGCTGCCCCGCCCGCCCCGGGGGAGGCGGCGCTGCCCCCATTACGTAACGCGGGCGCCCGTACCCACCTGCGGCCGCGCTTCGCCCGGGCGGGAAGAGGGGAGCCGGCCCCGGCCCCTCCCGGGGGCTACGAACAAAGGCGGCGCGGGCAGCCGCCGGCCGGGCTATTGTTTACGAGCCGGCGGCCGCCTTCCTTCCCCTTCCTCCCAGGGACAGAGGAGGCGCGTCCCGGCCGTGCCTTCGCCCTCCCCTCCTTTCCTCTCCTCTCCCCGCGCCAGTCCCGGTTCTCCCGTCCCGGTTCTCCTCGAGCGGCGACCCGAGCGGGAGGGCCGGACCCGCCACCCTCGCCGCCGGTCGGTATCAGCTGATCGCGGGGAACTCCGGGGTTATTTTGGCCCAGCGGAGACGGGAAGGGGGCGGGCCGCTCGGGCACGCCGGGAGCTGTAGTCCGGAGCTGCCGAACGCCGGGCGGGAGGGGAGCCGCTCCGCTGGACCAACCGGGGCTCTCGTTCGCTTGGCTGTACTCCAGCGGCTGGCGGACCGCCCTGAGCCCGAGGGGTGAGAAGTTAAGAGTCAGAGCATCATACAATAGTTTGGGTTGGAAGTGACCTTAAAGATCATCCAGTTCCAACTCCCCTGCCATGGGCAGGGACATCCCACTAGATCAGTTCTTCCATCTCCTAGGGAGTGAAGGAATGAATAAATCATTATGTTAAAGGAATTAATTAGCTTAAGCAATAATAAGAATAATCAGAATCAAATCTTGGCCTGCTTGCAGTTAGAAAGAATGTGATTGTAACAGGAGTTTAGCTTGTTTACTAGCTGAAACAAGGAACGAATCAGTTATTGAAAAGACGGTCCCACAGCAGGAACAAAGGACAGACCTGAGCTCAGCAAGAGGACACAGTGAGGGAGGAGATAAGATAAAGACCATCAGAGGCTTCTGAAGACACAAAGAAACTGTGATGTGCATACAAGAATGGGTGACAAACTATGATAGACATAAGGAAGAATCTCTTCTCCATGAGAGTGGTGAGGCACTGGCACAGGTTGCCCAGAGGAGCTGTGGCTGCCCCATCCCTGGAGGTGTTCAAGGCCAGGTTTGATGGGGCCTTGAGCAGCCTGGTCTGGTGGGAGGTGTCCCTGCCCGTGGGAGGTGTCCCTGCCCATGGCAGGGGGCTTGGAACTGGATGATCTTTAAGGTCGCTTCCAACCCAAACCATTCTATGATTCTATGATAATAAGTTCCCAGAAAAACAATGAACACGTAACGAGTTTCCTGGAATCTATATGGGTATATATGTTTAACCAGTATTTCCCAGAATCTATATGAATATGTATGTTTAACCAGTAACCAGTCATGTAACCAGTCTCAATAGTTGGACACATTAGGTGGATTACCCCATGTGTACCCCAGGGTCATTTATTAAAGGAATACCTACTTAATATACAAATTGGCATTGATTATTGCATTTGGCTTTTCATGGCAACAGGAGTGACTGGCCACTGGCAGTGGCCACTGCCAGGCCTCCTGGTCTGGCAAACAAGGAGGTCACCTATTGTCTGAGAGGGAGCCAGGCACACATTTAAATGAAGTCTCAACAAGGAGTGCCACCAATCACTGTAGTTATCGCCCAGTGGGTAACAGCCAGCATGTATTCAGCTGAAACAGATCTCAAACAGAGGCACAGGACTGCCAGAAATGCCAGGTTCACAGTCAGAAATGGACAATGGATACAGAGGTAGCTAAAGCAACCCCACAGTGAGGCGATATCCTCAGCCGTGGCAGTGGCTCCACTGAAGTTCTGGCCCATGGCTCTGCCTGGAAAGGGCAGGGTGCAACAAGAAAAGGACAAGTTATTTTCTATTGGCTGTATATGTGCACGATAGAATGTGATTTAGACAATATGCAGAAGTATTTTTGTTGTAGAACAGCCAGTGCACAAGCAATTTATCTTCTAAAGTAACCAGAGTTTTGGCTGAACACTTGGATCAAATGTTAGTGGTCAACTCATTCAAGGAATGTGATACAGTTTCACTTCAGTGGACTTCACCTGTTGATAACTATAGACAGGCAGCTAGTAAGTGCCCTGTTGTTTGGTCCCCTGGTTTAATTTTATGCAAGTAATTTAGAGGAGCCAAATTACATGTCTGAATATCCATGCAGACAGCAGTGACAGCAAGTTTATCTTTTGTGAGGTGAAGTATCATCATTACACAAAAGTAAATCAGCAGGCCCAACTACTATGAAAATGAGGAATCAGCGAAGTTTCTGACATTAGGAGTGACTGAGGCTTTGTTAGAATTCAAGTGTTTTACTAAAGTACTTTTGTTCTACTAGATTCTACTATCTATGTCTGTGTAATTAGGCATATCTATGGTTTATATCCTTCTCTTCCCTGCAGCTCAGTGATGACAAATGACTGATGACTGGCACAGTAGCTGTCTCCTCTATTGTTTCATACTATTACAAGAATGTATTTTCATTACTTTGCAGAAAAGATTAACCAACAAGATTAACTACACTGACATCTAGGAATAAACTTTTGCTGAGCCAAATGTCTTCAGAGTGAAAAATTCCTGGGTTGTGTATATGTTTAATATGTATGAGGCAGAAACTTTAAAATTGCACAGTGCTATTCATGGGGAGGCAAGGAATCAAATCAGTGAGAGTTTGGTAACTAAGGGATCTTCCTCTAAGTTTCTGTTTTTAGACTGACATACATGCTTAAAGGGTATGAAGAAGAGAATAAAAAATGTGAATACTTATTTTGTGGTATTAAAAACGTACACTTGAAGGCTACTTTTAATTAAAACCTTACAAAATGTACAAAGTTGGGCTAGTTATTACTTCCTGCATAAAGCCTAAACTTTCACACACACACACACCGGCTTCCTACTCTGTCTTGCAGAAAAAGTGCAGCACTGCTCCTCCTGGAATAGGAAGCGAATTCAGTGTTTCTGTATATGGTCCAATCCCCTGTCACAGTCAGGTCTTAAGGATTTGTTATAATCATAGAATCATTTAGGTTGGAAAAAACCTTTAAGATCATCAAGTCCAATGGTAAACCTAACGCTGCTAAGTCCTGCTGAACCATACCCCAGAGCACCCTAAGCATGTTTGTTTCCCCCCACTTCCTATGAATTTCCTTGTTTACTATATGAATTCTTAAGAACATTTACATGTAGATTTCATTTCTCTTTTAAATGCCCTGCTTAAAATCGTAACTTTGTTGTATGTCAAAAATCCATTCTGCCTGTTCCTTTGAATACAAGTTTTACTGACTTCTATGGAAGCAACACAGCATACACTGAAAAGAGAGAAACCTGCATTGGATAGAGCAGATAGGCAGGAAGGATGCAAGATCCCAACGATTAGTCACAGTTACAATGACTACTCCTTTATCGCTCTAGTAGATCCTTCTTACCCAGTGATTTTTAGAGCTGTGGATAGGAACTCTGATCCACCCGTGAAACATTTAAAATGTTGCACAGTCTAGAAACACTCTGACCCCTGTACCCTGAGACACGAGCCTGTTTGGAAAAATTTCTCATGTTTAAAAACAAAACAATCTGCAGACATTGAGAACACCTCTCTTAATTTTGGCCTTAATACTAAAAATCATCTTCTGCACTCTTCTTGACTGGCTCAAGCATAAAACTTTGGAGTCCACAGTGAGGAACTGAATAGAGTGAAATGTGATTACTATCTGGAAATTGGGATCTCTGTTTCACAACAGAAAGGTAAAGTGATAACATGGATAGGTTTAGGGGTGGGTAATTCTAAAATTCAGTAGCATAAAGAGTAAAGATGTGGAAGTAGTTATTTTTACCAGATGCTTCTGATACTATTCTGCCTTGGTCCTGGAGGCTAAAGGTCATGACTTGTAAAAGGAGAGTAAGTGCAAAATGGGCTGTTTTTCTGGCTTAACAAGATAGATGAATGTCTAAATCAGGAAAGCCTTCAGGATGTTTCCTGTAAATAAAAGTGCTTGTTAACAGGAGTACAAGTGAGTTTGTATTTCACATTTCTTTTTCAAGCAGATATTAGTTTCAGTTTGAGAGAACTGCATAGAAATAGGAAACTCAGAGGGTTCTTTTTATGTCCTCTTTTCCTTGGTTTTCCCGCAAGCGTCAAAATGAGTAGTATTTTACCTGCATAGGTATGTTTATAAGTTATCTGAAATATTAACAGTAGTCAGTATTGCAGTTACTAAATTGGTATTAATTGAAGGGAGATAAGTGGAATAATTATGGAATAAGTTGTAATTAATAGAAAGCAAGAATGCTGTTTCTGAAAGTGGAAGAAATTGTATTTGATCTTGAAGTATTTCCTACCTCTGCTACTACTAAACCATCTACCCTCACCCATCATCTTGCAAAGCAAGGTGATGAACAGGACCTTAGCACCAGCTCAGTTGTTGACAATTCAGTAGCAAGGATGACATCAGTCAGGTAGATTTCATCTGCTTTGAACTGAAGAAGTCAACACTGCCCGCTTCAAATGTTTTTCTTGCCACTATGGGTAGTGGGAATTGTTTCTCATCAGACTCTGGTCTTCTGAGCACTTTTCCTTAAACACTCAAAAATGTAAAAGAGAAATGTTCTAAACAGCTTTCTGCTCATGCTGTGGTCTACCTCATAATAATTTGCTAGACCACCTTCTTTCCATTCACAGTCATTTCCATTTGCAATTGCTTGCCATCATTGTGATATCTACAGCAATTACTATCTTGCATGTAACATTGAGGGGAACTGTACATTTTAAATTGTCTTATAATGTAGTCTAAAAGCTGGAAGCAGGTCATGGAAACAACTATTTGCAGACCACAACGAGGCTCAACTGCTTTATAGCACAGCGACACCTTTTTGTTGAGCATACAGCTGCCTAAGATACTGGTGTTTGCGTTGTAAAGACTTAGGTTTTCCAGCAGAGGTGCAACTTTCCATGAAAGCCAACCATATCCTGGGCTGCATCAAAAGAAGCTTGGTCAGCAGGTCAAGTGAGGGTCTCACTCTGGTGAAACCCCACCTGTAGTACTGCATTCAGCTCTGGAACCCTCAGCACAGGAAAGATGTGGACCTGTTGGAGTGGGTCCAGAGGGCCACAAAAACCACAGAGACATGGAACACCTCTCATGTGAGGAAAGGCTGAAAGAGTTGGGGTTGTTCAGCCTGGAGATGAGAAGGCTCTGGGAGATGTTATAGCAGCTTTTTGGTACCTAAAGGAGGCCTGTAAGAACAACAAGGGCAGCAGGCCCTGTTGATTGGGCAATGAGCAATGGCTTTAAATCAAAAGAGAGGAGATTTACACCAAGTATAAGGAAGAAATCTTTTACAATGATGGTCTTGAAACAGTGGAATGAACAGGTTGCCCAGAAGGGTGGTAGATGCCCCATCTCTGAAAGCTATTATAGGTTAGGTCGGACGGGACTCTGAGCTACCCAATCGAGCAGAAGATGTCCCTGCTTGCTGTGGGGAGGTTGGACTGGACAACTTTTAAGCTTCCTTTTCAACCCAAACCACTATGTGATTCTGTATCTTTACACCTACTGCCCACCACAATACTTTTTGCTTTAGCTTTCCAGGCCCTTAAAATTTGCTAAAAGCCGCTAAAACACGCGTTCCCTCCCCGTCAGCCCGTTAAAGCTACACGCGCGTTTCCCTCACGGCGGCGCCCAGGGCTGCGCCGGCACCTCCCGCCGTGACGGCCGGGTCGCGGCTCAACCCGGCCCCGCGGAGCAGCAACCCGGCCCAAACGAGGGGCCGGTGCTAGGCCACCGCGGGAGGCCTCCCCTGAGCCTTCGGCCGCCGGCGGCGGGAGCCCCGAGCCGCGAAATTTGACCTCAAGATGGCGAAGGCCCGGGCGGGCTCAAAGGGCCTCACACGCGCACCCCTAGCAAAGATGGCGGCAGTCCGGACGCCTTCTTTTCTTTCAGTGCCCCTCTAGCCGCCCAGCTCGATGGTCGGGCGCTCTATTGTCTGCGTTCGGAGCGGCGGGGGGGGCGCTCTGGCATAGGCGCCTCTATGGTGGCGCCGCGCGGTGCAGGTCGGGCAGCTGACGGAAGGGGTGGGCCACGTGACCCCGCGCAGCGCGGCGGCGGGTCGGCGTGGTGTGTTCGCGGCGCCCCGGGGCCTCCCAGCTGGGCCTCAGGCGGCCGAGCGGCCTCCTCACGAGCCATCCCTGGCCCGCGCGGCTCCCAGCGGCCGTGGCGGCGCTCCGGCCGCGGCTTCCGCTCCGCAGCGAAGCGGTGAGAAGCCGGGGGGACGAGAGGGAGAGGGGAGGAGGAGGCGCGGCCGGGCCGAGGCCGCTCTGCCGCGCCCTGGCGGGGGGCGGCACGGACCTCGTGGCGGCCCGGGACGGGACGGGGGGTTGGGGGGGGAGCGGCCTCGGGGAGGCGCTCGCGGGAGGGCGACGGTGGCCTCGCTTTCCCTCTCCCGCCCGGGAGGCTTGAGAGGCCCTTCCGCCCCCAGGAGCCGGGCGGGGCGCCCCGCTCGGGCGAGAGGAACGGAAGCTTAGGCCGCTCCCCAAGCGAGACCGGCAGCCCCTGGCGGCGGAGGGGCCGCGCCGCTCGGTGCGGGCCGTGTGAGGTGGCCTTAGGGGGGCCCGAGTACTCGCGAAACGTGTGTTGTGCATGGAAGAATGGGAGCGATTCATCCATGTCAGTAGCAGTGTGTTTGTCTCATGATGTCTTTTTCCATTGTAGGGGGGAAAAAGAGTTTTTATTTAAATAGACCAAATATCCTCAAACCTAGCTTGGTTGTTTTTTTTTTTTTTAAGTTTTGTTTTGTTTTGTAATAGGTCTCACATGGGCTTACAGGAAGTGAAGGGTTAGAGTTGTGGAGTTCTCAGTCTACGAGGGACTGCTTACAAAGGCCTGTAGTGACAGGACGAGGGGCTAGACATGAGGTGGAATTTCTTCTCAATGAGGGCGGTGAGGCTCTGGCAGAGGTTACCCAGGGAAACTGTGGCTGCCCCATCCCTGGAGGTGTTCAAGGCCAGGTTGGATGGGGCCTTGCGCAGGCTGGTCTGGTGGGAGGTGTCCCTGCCCATGGCAGCGGGGTTGGAACTGGATGATCTTTAACGTCACTTACAACCCAAACTATTCTATGATTCTGTTCACATTAAAATACAGGTACGTGGATTTTTAGTAATTTTTTGTGGGTCAGCAAAGCATTGCTTTAGGTGTTGCATCAGCCTTTATGGAAGATGGTCTGGAACAAATTCGAGGACAGAGGAACAGGGCAGTTTCTTACTTCCTGTATAAAGGTGTGGCATTGTACCTAGTGCTTCACGTTTCTCCGCTTCTGTCTCTTGAGAGGCCATTCACTTAAATGTTGTAGTGACCCAGCCATGTTTGCATTTTGAGAAGAGGTAGTAGCAAAGTTAAAGTGGAGAGTCACTTATTTGATTGATTAGGGTTTTATATGGGTGCAGAGCCTCAGAACTAGGAACTAAATCACCGACATTAAAGTTCTAGTGACATGCTTAACATAGCCTTTGGACTGAGGCTTTGGTTTGGATGAGTGTGTTGCTTTTTGGGTTGCTTCATAATAATTGTTTGGGATGCAATTTATTCTGTGGTAGTAAGTGAACACTTTCTGGATCACTTCTAAAAACAAGGCTTGAGTAAATGCTAGGTTTCTTTGTTCAGAAATAAAGCAGATAATAGATTTTCTAAGTGTATGTATCTCTCTCCATCTCTGTGGTGTTTGACACTGATGCATTCTTTAGCTTCCACGCAATTGTGGAGAAAACTGTAGGGCTCTATGAGAAAGTGGATGTTTTTGCTGAGAGGATTAGTTGGCCTCAAGTGAGAGATTTTTCTTTCAGGGAGGGAGTTTTTTTTTGGTGAGAAGTAGTAATGTAAATAGCATTTCCAGTGGGTAACAAAATAGACTTACTTATTTTTATAATAGAATGATGTAAAATCTGAACATTATATAGAGACTGATGTAAAAGCGTGTCTGATAGTACTAACTTTAATAGGTTGGTTTAGTGTGTATGTTTTCTCCAGTTACTTCTGAGAATGCTTTCGTTGCTCCGCTGCAACCATCATATGACACAAAGTGTATAAAATAAATTTGTCATAAATTAGAGGATATTATTATTCACTCTCTGTTCCTGCTTAGGTATTGGCAATAGAATCAAATGCCAAAGCATTGTATGATTCTTAATAGAAATTAATCCTTAAAAAACATTAAAAACAATTTTTTGTGTGTGTGAAAGCTTTTTTGTTTTCTGTGAAACATCATAATATGGATATACAAATTAGATCATAGAATCACCAGGTTGGAAAAGACCTCTTGGATCATCGAGTCCAACTGTTCCTATCTGCCACTAAACCATGCCCCTGAGCACCTCGTCTACCCGTCTTTTAAATACATCCAGTTTTTTTAAGATATCTAGTTTGAACCTCCCCTGATGCAGCTTGAGGCCATTCCCCTTTGTCCTGTCCCCGTCACTTGGGAGGAGAGGCCAGCTCCAATAAAGTTTCCCCTCAGCATCCTCTTCTCCAGGCTAAACAACCCCAGCTCTCTCAACCGCTCCTCGTAAGACTTGTTCTCCATCCCCTTCACCAGCTTGATTGCTCTTCTCTGGACTTGCTCCAGAGCCTCAACATCCTTCTTTTACTGAGGGACCCAGAACTGAACACAGTATTCTAGGTGCGATGTTTTGATGTAACTTCTCTCTAACCAGAGTATTACTAAATAGCGTATTGTTACACACCATAGGTGTGGATTTTGTCAGGCTCACTTGTAGTAAACTATGTGTTAAGATTATAATCAGAGATGGATTGCAGTTCAATTAGAAAAAAATCCAGGCAAGTTTTGCGCTTACTGCTCTCTTATCTGAGGGACTGGCTTGCACAGCTATTTTGTGCAACTTATTCTAGACCAGGTATGCAAATCTTTTTTGAGGTACAGAAGAATTATATTGGGAAAATATTGAAAAAGTTAAAATAGGACAAAATGAAATTGAGCTACATCAACCATACTGTCACTGCTGTTATGACATTACATGTATGTACTCTTAATACACATGACGTTTGTTTATGTATTAAACTTTAATGGTTTTTACAGTTAATTTTAACTTTGTTTAGTGTAACAGCAGCTCAGCAGTAAGTATTGTAACTGTTTGTTTCATAGGGAACTTAACTTTTTTTGAAAATGGTTGAAATGTTGTACAGCTTGTAAAATAAAAGTTATGATTTGTAAACACAGAATGCTAAGGAGATTAATCCTGTGGCGCAGATAGAATTATGGTGCTGCCCTGAATAGATGATATAATTGTCAGTTTAAAATACAGTAGTTACCCGTGATTTTTACTAAACTTGCAACCTGTTTATGGTTTATCTCTTCACCACATTATTAAAAGAATGGAGTAAACAATTAAAAGAGTTTAAAGAATATTATGATTCAAAAAAACATTACATTAACAGTGTGGCCAGACCAGTACAATCTTCTCATATAGTCAGTCCCATCTTATTTGGACTTTTGGGAGCTGGACATAAAGAAGCATGGGGCAGCAATGTCTGAACGACGGTGACCGTTTTTTCACAGTAATTCTGAGTTCCTTGTGGTCTCAGATGCTTGAGTCCAGTATTCCCTCAGGCCAGCCCTGTGTACTTATTCAGTTGTGTGTCAGAGCTGGAGTGCTTCTAATGAATGGAACCCATCATAGCACTGTGCCAGAATTAACAAGTCTTGGTGAATTTTACCAATTCTGAGAGCTATATGGGTATCCATGTACTCTCCCAAGTTTCAGAAGACTGGTGCAGCTGGCTCTTGTGGCATTTGGTTTCACCAGGACTTACTAACTCAGAAAAGCAGTTCATGAAAGCAGCTGAACTCCTTCTAGGCCAAAGTTGAACCTGGTATATTATAGCTGTGTTTGTGTAGCACTTGCTTTAGTTAATAGCTTGTGTTAATAACTGAAGGGGCTGTTTAGAGTAAGCTTAGATGTTTTGCCATCCATAACATCGTTAATGTGGAGCTTGCAAAAATTGCCTAAGGCTGATGAAGTGTGCACCTACATTATTGTGTTAACTTGGATCAGGAGTGTGCTTTTGAAGGAAGTCTTGTAGTCTTCCTTGGCTGGGAAACATTTTTTCACATTGATTTGCATTATTCCATTAAAATGGATTCCCTTTGGATGAAAATACATAGAAAAATGCACCCCTAACTGCAAATTAGTATTTGTTCTAGTGAGGTGGGCCTCTCCAAAATCTGTAGGGTGGACATTAGGGTCTCAGCTCCATCTGTTTTGTTTAACTGACCCACTTGTCTTTTACTGCCCTGCTTGCTGGCATAGATGTAGCCTAAACTGACACTTTGACTCAAAGACCTGATGCAAATCCATCACTCTGGGATCTGAATATGTCATTATTTTAGTATTTTGAATGGTGCCAGGCCAGATGCTCGCTGCTTTTCTTACCCATGTATCTTTGTGACCACTGTAACATGCACATGAATTAATCTCTTGCTTCAAGAGCTGCTGGTTAAAAATGCTTACATCTAGTTTCACTTGAGGTCATACTTTTGTAAGTCAGCTGATGTTCTGAAAATGTCTGAGGACTGTTTAGTTCCTTCCTTAAACATCTGAGTGTATATTGGTGAAATTTGAAGATCACCGTATACAATATAGAGACCACAGCAGATATATCGGACACTGATCACTGAGCTCTCATGGCGAGGTATTAGGACACTCTGCAGAGAAGTTCTAGATGCTGTTCCTGAAATTCTTGCAGCTATATTCTACCTAGACCCAGCTCAGCATCTCTTAACTCTCCATACTTAATCCTTGGTTTGTAGTTGCTTATCAGTTTGATATCAGAGTTGTCTATGACTGCTGGAAGAGTGTATACATTTCTTGTGTGTTCTCTAGCTGCTGACAGAAAAAAATGCACTACTCCATTCTGTTCTTCGTAGCACCTTGGCTGCTGCAGGGAACTGTGTGCATCTTCCTCTCTTGCCCAGATCTATCACTTCTCCAGAGAGCAGTTTCAATCTCGATATCTATTGGTCCTCACAGTTTTCATAATTGAAACAGAATTAAACTGTTCTCTTTGCCGGTTTCACATTGGTAGTTACCTATAGTTCTGAGAGAAACAGACCAATGCTTTCTTTCATTCAGGTGTTGATCTTCAGTGTCACAGGCAGCAGAGGTGCTAGAATTGCCCTGTTACTGACTTAATTCTTGCATGGACAGCTTTGTAGCTGCTGTGAAAGTAAGTGTACAAATATGGAAAAAATAAGAGCAGAGTGCTTCATGTAGAGTGGATTGTTGAAGCCCTACAGGTAATTATGTGCTTCACATGATCTGACTAGGAGATTGAAAGACTAAATTTGATTCATTCTTAGTAACAGCCTTATTTCTTTTATACAGTAACAGCTACTTTGTTGACAGCTAAATTCTTGGAGTTTTTTTAATTTATATAAAAAACCCCACCTATAATGAAACCAACAAATTTGCCTGTATACACATGTAACATCCATTGACTATGGTATGTTTCAGCATCTTTTAATTAAAGTAATAGTTCATTTCTCAGTCCCTAGGCATTTTTATGTTAGCTTCTCCAAAATGGTGCCTCTGATAAAGTGCATATCACAGTGAAGGGACTGCACCTACAGGCTGCCTGGAAAATTACTTCCTCTATTGTTCTTTTTTGCTTAACAGACCACTTCTTAACATCTTGTGGACCTCAGATGGTGTAACACTATTGTAGGCTGTTCAAAGCTGTCTCAGACCCAATAGTTTTGTTGCTCTGCTGTCTTGCCCCAAAACAGCTTTGAATTTTGTTCAGTTGTCTAGTAGCTTGCAGTGTAGATAAGGACCAACAGCCTTAAAGATCTTATTTCCTGCCTGTCCTGGGCCATTGGCTGTTTAGTTTGGTGAATAAGTTTCAAAAAATGATACCAGAGAGGCTAAAGGGGTTAGTTCTGTTCCCTTCTGTACCATCCAAATTTCAGATTCTAGAGGAATGTCAGCTCATATATGTGTAGTCTGAAGAGAGAATGAACAGTGTTCTTCCAAATAAAATGTTTTGGCAGTACACCTTCGCTGCTTTTCTTTGCCCAATCAGTTTTAAAAAGTCAAGAATGTTCTTAGGCATATGGGTTCTAAGGGAGACTGTGTTTATTATAATGTATAAAATAATCTTTACTCAACTGTTGGAGGAAGGCTTGCTTGCATTTCTTTTGACATCTTAGACCTTGTGTCACAGGAAAGTATCTTTTCTTCTGTTGAGATGATGATGAACATCCTTTGAGGGCAATTAATGAACACCATCACCACGAACCTCTTGTAATTGATGTAGTTGTAAACATGTCTGAGTGAATTATGCTATAGGGTCGTATGTATGTTCTTATACCAGAATAAACATGTCCTGCTGTTCAAAGATGTTAATAAGTGCATTTGGGTTTGCCTTTGTCAACTCCAGTCCACTATAAGTGGTTATCTTTCACTGTTATTTCCAGACTGTGTGGGAACAAAGTTTTGTTATGTGATTCTCTTATAATTTTCTTTGCTCTTTCAGATCATAGAATCATAGAATCGAATCATAGAATCATAGAATAAACAGGTTGGAAGAGACCCACCAGATCGAGTCCAACCATTCCTATCAAACACTAAGCCATGCCCCTTAGCACCTCATCCACCCGTGCCTTAAACACGTCCAGGGAAGGTGAACCAACCACCTTCCTGGGCAGCCTGTTCCAGTGCCCACTGACCCTTTCTGTGAAAAATTTTTTCCTAATGTCCAGCCTAAATCTCCCCTGGCGGAGCTTGAGGCCATTCTCTCTTGTCCTGTCCCCTGTCACTTGGGAGAAGAGGCCAGCACCCTCCTCTCTACAATGTCCTTTCAGGTAGTTATAGAGAGCAATGAGGTCTCCCCTCAGCCTCCTCTTCTCCAGGCTAAACAACCCCAGCTCTCTCAGCCGCTCCTCATAAGGCCTGTTCTCCAGCCCCTTTACATTCTACTGTTCTGGTAGAGCACTGATATTAGCTCTTACCTCTAGTATTTAAGACAACCATCTGAGTAGCAAGTGATGTTAAAGAATCTTTACTTTCCATGGTAGCCTGTTGGCTTTCGGCTCATGGGCTAACGTCCAAGTTGAGCTCTGGAAGATGTGTGAACTGGGAAGTTTAAAATAGATCAGACAGCCCTCTTCCAAGCTATTTTTAACTGTTGATGTGGGGGTCTCCCCAGTGTAACCTTAAATACTATTCCTCTCGATGTTAAGCATTGGGATGTTCCAGTTCTCTCTCTCATGTCATTCCACAGTTGTATTGTGTGTGATCATTTCTTTTACTAGAGAACTACTTGCCTTATTGAAAATGGCTTATGAGATTACTTCTGTTTTCAGATGCTGCAAAAAATGGCTTTATTTTAAAGAAACCATATGAACTGTTAAGTGCTGTTTAATTCACACTTGTTATAAACCCTTGGTATGAGAAATTTGATATACTTTTGGTATTTTACTTCATTTTGAAATGCTTTCCTAGAAATGCTGGGCTTCATTGTGAAAGAAGACTCTACTGTGTTGGTAACAATGAATAGCAGGGGAAAAAGAGTTAAAAATAGTTTTAGTTTGTAGTTGAATTGTTCGTATGAAGATTTTGCACTGCTTTTGTAATTCAGGTTTGGGAACTGACTAGTACAAGTTTACTTTTCTATCTTTTTGACAGATTGTGACTGGAAGAATGTCTTTTCCACCTCATTTGAATCGCCCTCCAATGGGAATCCCAACGCTTCCCCCCGGGATCCCACCCCCACAGTTTCCTGGCTTTCCTCCACCTGTACCTCCTGGTAAGTTACGTTACTATGTGGAAGGGTTGTAGAAAGAAATTACCTTTTATTATTATGAATTGTATTATTTACAAAAGTTACTGGCTCTTAAGGTATTTCAATAACTCTGATTCATGTATATAACAATTGGGTTTCTAGTTTACCCACAGATCATGTCATGCGAACAAGCTTCTTTCGGTCTACCAAAAGCTGCTTACTTCTGACCACAAATCAAACCATTAGAGACAATACAAGACTTTGTCTTGGACCATTTTTTCAAGATTGAAGCTAGGTGGTGATTTTTTTTAACATTAGGTATTCTGTGAGCCACTGTTTCAACACTAGACTATGATTTTCAGTTCCTTTCAAATAAGCCATCATAGTAGTCTTTGGAAGTACTTGGTTACACTAAGTCTGTGTGGTGTGAAAATAAAGGAGTAACTTTCAGGGGCAATCCAACTACTTGCATTGGGTTTATTCCACTTTTTTTCCTAAATACCAATTTCTTTTATTCTGCTTTTTACATACTTCCCTCCACACATGTTGTAAACTTACTGTTATATTCCTCATTCCTTCTAATTGTCCCAGAATTAATGGCACCTTTTTTTTCTTTCATCATCTGTAAGATTAGTGCTTCTCTGGTTTTGTGTTGAGACTTTAATTTATTGGTCTGGATCTGCCTTCTTTCTGATAACTGTCAATATAGATAACGGTGATAGGAGGCATGAGAGCACAGACCAAGTGTGAGAGGAATACTTCAGAGAACTACCCCTTTAAAATTCATAACAAGAGGTGCAGAAAATAACTCCTGTCTGTGTGGTCTTAAGCTGTGTTGTGCACAAATGTTTTGTAGATAATAAAGGTGTTCAAAAACTGGATGGCTGAGCTCAGGAATGGTCTATGCGCATCCATTCATCACGCTAATCCTTACTTGCAGTAATTTTTCAAAGCTTTTTTTCCCTGAATTGAATATGATATTATCTATTTTCAGCTAAAGGCAAAGTTCTTGATTAAGTAGCATTCTGCCATCAAAATTTTCAGGTTAAGTTTTGACACTATATCTCTTACATTTACTAGCTCCAGTTTATATATACTAGAGTGGAAAATACAAGATACTTTTAAAATAACTTTCTGAAGAATATTTTAAAATGCCTGATGTAAGTTTGTGTTCTGAACACTTGCTTCTTAATATGTGTAACAGAGATCTTTTTGTTCTTTTGCTGTGTTTGACTTTATATAAATAGTTCTGCTTCAGTATTAGTAATCCAAACAGAATGTAGAGGAGCCTGGGTTTAGGCAAGAATTACATTTTTCTGTGCACCCTACAAACATGATTTAGTTATTTGTGCAGATAATGTTCCAACTCATAGAGGATATGGATCTCTCATTTTTTAGCACAGGTGTATTAATAAAATGCCAGTGACTTCATGAATGTCTGCTCTGAAGTTATTCTGTACATAAGATCAATTTTAGTGGCTTATAATACTGTCTTTAACTAGCTGTTTGACCAAAATTTCATGTTCTAGTCATCTTACTCAGCATATAATTTCCTGAAAAGTTTCCGCTAGAACAGTTTGCTTGTGTAAGAGTGAAAGACAAACAAATTTTTTTGTAGAATTAAAAAAAGGATATCTAGGATCCATGGAGGGTATTTCTCTGAAGAACGTGAGATTGACTTCATTGTTCTTGAGTCTCGGTGTCTTTACTGTTCAGAAAGTAGTTCTGAAAGCCATTCACTTGATATGTTTAACCTCTCTAGCAGCTGACATGGAAAAATAAACAGCCTTTATTGCAATCACATGTTGGCTCACACAATAGTACTTAAAGCAGCCAGTGAATTTTCTAGTGAGAAAGAGGTTATTGCATGTTTTTGCCTGATTTAAGCATTGTTTTAAATGAAACTTCTTAGATTACCAAGTCAAGCACTGAGCAGGTAGGGAGCTTTGGGACTGAGGTTTTCTATGCCACCTTTTCTAAGCTATTCCAGAAATAGTAGCATAAAGCCTGGCAGCATTCCCTATAGGACTTCATCCCTGAGCTGTATGCAGAATGGATTGTGCTGTGGAATTGAGCAAGTCAGGAATGAGTTTATCATATGTAGGAGTTCAACTGCTTTTGTTTTTCCTTTATGGAATTCCCTGCCTCATTCATTACACAGCTTCTTTAAGAAGAAAACTGTGGTTTGAATGTGCTTTGAAAATAGGTTTGTGACTAACGAAGTTGAAATGTTAGTATGATAAAAGTGACCAGGACACACATGGTACATTAGTGTACTTGGGCTATGCGTGAGCGCTTAAGGAACAAGGTAGTCAGTACTGTGAAATTCTTACTTGACCAAAATTGCTGTCTGCTTTGGAAATCTTATCAGCAATCAGTGCATTTGTATTCATCGGTAGTCTCAACAGGGCAGATTAATATTAATGTCTTGTCTTTCTCAGGGACCCCTATGATTCCTGTACCAATGGGCATTATGGCTCCTGCTCCAACTGTAAGTATTACAGTGGGAATGAGGTGGTAACAAAATAAAATGGAGGGTAAAACTTGGTAGACGTCAAAAGTATTTTTGTTTTATTCTATTCCATCAGAATTCATATGACAAAAGGAAATCCTTCACTTTTAAGTGCAACTATTGTGAAAATTTTATGTTAATTTCTGACCTAAACAAAGATTGAATTAATGTCTGCAGCTGCTAGTTGCAAAGGTGAAGCAATTTCTATTCTTGCAGGAAGATTATCTTCTCCTAAATACAGTGACTTAGACTTTGCCTTTGGATTGTGCTTAGGAAGACCAGTTATAGCTAGATCAGTTACATACCAGGGCTCTTGCTTTTGAATTTATTGGCCTAATAGTGCTATCACGCCACCCAGGCTTATAAGGTTGTCGTGCAGCACTGCTAAGTTGGCCAGAAAGTTGTGCTTTGACAAGCTTAAAAACAAGCTCTCTTTCCCCATGTTGCCGGAAAATGAATATCTGCATGCAATATGCATGTTCCAAAGCGCATATGAGAAAAGTCTCTTCATTACTAACTTCTAGTTGGAAGGAAGATTTATGATTTATGGGGCAGAAAAAAGTGCTCTTTAAAATATAAAAATTACTTCTTGACTAAAGGGTGATTTACCATTTTTGTGATTTTGCCTAAGTGAAATCTCCCCAAAATACTGAAATTTTGGTAGCTTTTATTATCTGTTAGAGAAGGGTACACAGTAAACAGTGTTTTTAAGACAAAGATACTGGAACAAATGCATTCATTTTTTTGATGAAAATAACTTGTATGAAGTGGCAGTTCTAGAAGGGTGTTTGGAGAAACGAATTCAGTGCATGTGTACTGTTAGGTGGAAGGAGATTGTCGCAGCAAAATTAAACAGATAATCGTGCTTGTCTCTGTATGGTTCATTTTACAAATGTTTGCTTCTTAACCCTTAAGAGGCTTTGACTTGTATATTGATTAAATAAAACAGTAATGTTTCTACATTCTGTGAAAGCTTTTAGACCTGTTGTGCATCCATTGAAGTTGTTTGAGTCAGTAACTTTTCTGTTTGCAGCTGCCTTTTTAGGTTGGGTAGGGTACTTCAAGTTCCAGAGACTCAAATGTTGCAAATTAGTTATTTGTAGAAGAAATAATACCCAATGTTAATGTATGTTCACCTTGATACCTTCCAGTAGCCATATTCAGGTACAGCTTTTTTTTTTCCTGTCTGTCTTTGCCAGAAAATGACAGTGGTTTTTTGTGTCGTATTAAGTGTTAAAGTCCGAACCACTTATTGATGTCTCAGTCTGTAAGCCTAAGGTTCATATGAAAATTCAATTTTGAAATACATGTGCATCCCCAACTCTTTGGTCTTATGAATTTAAATTAAAACCAAAAAACATCCAACACTTCATTTTACACCCTCTGCTCTTCTTCCTAGGTGTTAGTTCCTACCACAGTGTCTATGGTTGGAAAACATCTGGGAATCAGGAAAGAACATCCTGGCTTAAAGAACAAAGAAAATGATGAAAACTGTGGTCCCACTACCACTGTTTTTGTAGGCAACATTTCTGAGAAGGCCTCGGACATGCTCATACGGCAGCTTCTAGCAGTAAGTACAGTGGAATTGTTAAATTTCATCCCTGGCTGATAAGCGAAGTAATGGCATATGAGCAGTGGGTTGAAACTAAAAGCAGAGTTAGTCTCTAGTTTGTTATGCTTGAGTTTAAAGTTAGTATGTGCCTAGTAAAGCTCTTAAACTTTAGCCACCAGTGACCGTGGACATTATTTTATTTTTAGTAGTGTTTACCCCTTTTATACGTCATCTTTTCAATAGTGTTTTAAGTTTTCATAATGTTTTGAGCACAAACAATATTTAATATTTCTCTTTAATGCAGAAATGTGGCTTGGTTTTGAGTTGGAAGAGAGTACAAGGCGCATCTGGAAAACTTCAAGGTGATTCTTCATTCTTTTCAAAATCTCTAGTCGGACTCTTGTTTTTGTTACCTGGCAGCTTTTCAAATGTGAAACATTGCACTTCTCAATACTTTTACATTTTAAGGTATTTTATGTGACACTTAGCTGCTAAGTAATTCCTAGTAAAGGGCTAGTATTTTCTGTCGTTGTAATTAAGAGAGAATGAGAAAAATAAAATTGAGAAATAAATGTCTTGGGGGGGGGGGGTGTCTAGTTTTTCCTCACTTTTCCAATATTAGACTGAGTCAGGAGTTAGTAGACCATCCCTGAGAAAGATTTACCAATTTGGGCTTAGCCTCCAAAGGAGCATAGATGAACACAGTTAATAGTCTCTTCCTTTGCTATGTATAATCCTTCTCTGTTAAGGAAGTTTTCCTGATGTAATAGCTTCCTTCCCTATTGTCAAATTGAACTGATTTATTTTTTCTTGTGACTTTTCTCCATTGGATAGAAGAAACAATTTTGATTACTGTTTTTTTTTTGCTGCAAGTGAAATTATCTTATCAATCTTCCATAGGGTTTGTGTTCTGAATGTTTGGGTTTTTATTATTTTTGAGATACAATTAAATTTCTTCAGCTTTCTTATGTATCATACTTAGAGTATTTTGCCCTTATAAGGTGTTTTTCTCACTTACAAATTCATGTAACTGTTGTGAAGAACTTAGTTTGAAATGCCCCTTCTTCAAGTTTAACAGTGAGCTGTTGATTGATGTCCTTTGGTCTTCAGAAAATTGCAAATCCACCTAAGGCATGTCTTGTCATATACTGCATTCCTTTACAAACACAATTGTAGAATCATACAATAGCTTCAGTTGGAAGGGACTTTTCAAGGTTATTCGGTCCAACTGCCCCTGCAGTGAGCAGGGTCTTCTTCAACTACATCAGGTTGTTTAGAGTCCAGTCTCACCTTGCATGATTCCAGGCACGGGCATCTGTAATGTATTGTTTTTTTCACCTTATTCACTGGGTCATTTGTTACATCAAAAATGAATGCAGTGAATGATCTTTCTGACATTTTCTGATGTGTATTCCTAGTTTTAAAAAGGCAGTGCCCATGTTCCACGTTTATTTATTCAGAACAATGTTTTTTTTTTTTACTCAATGTAAATTACTTGAAGAGCTTTACTTTTAATTTCCATCATCCATTTCAGCCTTTGGATTTTGTGAGTACAAAGAACCAGACTCCACACTGCGAGCACTGAGACTGCTGCATGACCTCCAGATTGGAGAGAAGAAGCTGCTAGTCAAAGTTGATGCAAAGACAAAGGCTCAGCTAGACGAATGGAAAGCAAAGAAAAAGGCTTCTAATGGGGTACGTATCTAGTGTGTGACTTGTGTTATTTTAACTGGAGGGCAGTGTAATGTCTGTGTTAGATCAGATTATCAATGTGTCTCAGTTTCTGCCCTTAATTCATTTTAGGATTTTGATAGAATCACATCAATGAGTCTGAAGCTATGTTGTAAAACAGTGGAGTATAAGCTCTTAATTCAGCAGCGTTCAGACTTATCTGTAAGCTACAACTGAATCTCTAGAATTAATTCTGTAATTAATTAAAAAATGTAGTAATATGTACTGTACCTTATGATTCTGTTGCTTGATTTTTGTTTAGAAACTCTCAAAACTATATAAACTCTAGAAGCAATTGTTATTATGACGCAGCATCTGTAAATCAGCTGCCTGAGGAGAATTGGAGTTTTTCTCTTCCACTGATAATCTAGAATGAATTAATGAAGGAAAGAAGTAGTTCATTCAGTAGATGATGTGGTTGTTAGGCAGGGCAGCTTACAGATATTTAGTAAATGGGGAAATTGGTTTTGTATCATTCCTTTCTGGAGCTAAGGATCTGTTCTGGCATAATTGCAGGTATCTGTTACATTCGCATTAAAATTAATTTTATCTATTTCTTTGCTATAATGATACATTTCATGTAACAGGTTGTTGAGCTTGGTCTCTAACTATTTTCAAGTTCTCTGCATGCCTTAAGATAGTACTTAAACCAGTTAGTTTCTGTAAAATGAAAGTGAAGAAGATGCTCTTTTTCAGAAAACTAGAAGTACTAGTTGCACTGTAGCAGGTAGATTTTTAAAATGCCTATTTGGAATTGTTCTTAAAGGTATGTGAAATATAGGGAAACACAAGTACTTTTATTTCATTTTGTTTACCTGGAACCATTGGCATAATGATGACTTGAAGTACTTGATGCATTTTTTGACTGTGTACCTAATGTGTGGGATTAAATAAAAATGGCTCAGTAAAGCAGAATGCTAACTTGATGAGTTTTGAGTGGAGTAATGTACTGACTCTTAACCTAGGTAAAGGTTTGATTTGACTGCCCCTTCCACTTCATACTTCGTTGTTTCCTGTTGGCATCACCTGTAATACTGAGCTTCAGAGCTGATACTATAAACAAACTTGAAGTGTCAGTGGAGTTCTTGTACATCTCTCAGGAATTGTTTTTTCTGTGAGCTCCTGTGGGTTATGATTAGTGCCCTAAGACCGATTGTAATAAATCAGATGATACTATTTGTTACTTTGGTGAAGACAACAGTATGTGCTGATTCTGTTGAACCGCAGAATGAGATTAGCACCAAATGTGTTGGGTTTGTTTTTTTTTTTTATTTGTGGTGGTGCAAAGAAAGGCTGTGAATTGCTGAGGAATATTAGTGAAGCATTTTGTAATTGTACTGCTTGTGATTCCTTTCATACAATCACTGGTGGGCTGGTGCCACTCAAATCCAAAAGTTGCAGCTTTTTTCTTTTATCTTTTTTGTAAAGATATCACACATGTATGCTATGACACAGTTTCTTAGAGACACACCAGGCAGACCTTTACCTAATTAGCTCCTTTCCCCGATCACTACTTCCCCTGGATCTCTTCAGTTCCACTCCCTGTCACTGCCTTCTAGCTCTTTTCAGCCTGCTCCTCCTTGGTCTGGCAGCCTCTTCAGCTCCAACTGAATCCTCCCTTCCCCCTCATTCTTAGCTGCTGCTCCATCAGACCTTTCCCTCCCCCTCACTCCACCCACCACCTATCGCTTGATGGAATACCCTGCTGGATTCTCAGGTGAGATTCCATTTTTCTAAAAGGTTCAGGGAATCAAGAGGTGGGCTGCCTTGCTCAGTATGCAGATTGTTTTTCTACCCTTTCACGTAATGTTCAGTGAAATGCACTTCTTTGTGTGTGCCCCCTTTCTTCCCTGCAAGGTGGAAAGGAGCAAAGAATGTGAGGAACTACAAAGTAATTGGTTTAACAATAATAAGAAAATGTTTACTGTGCCAGGAATATTTTCTTTACTGTAGTTCTCCCACTATAAGTTGTAGCTTCAAAGATACAGATAGACATTTGCATTGCATGGCACTTAAGTAGAAGGCTTTGAGGGAGGAACTGCGTTGAAATGACTTGAAGTTCTGGAGTTTACAAGGCAGAAACTTTTGACCCAAGAGCTGGACTATAGCGATTGCCTTTCGGTGAGCGTGTGTGTGCTTTCTCTTTGCCTGTCTACCGCCTTAATCACCATTTATCAGTTCTATTTTATTGTGCAATCCTGTACTTGCCCTCTGCAGCCATTCCACATATAAAATTATGTGGTCCCTATGGTATTGTCAGTGTGAAAAGATCTGACTAAAATAATGCAGTTGATAACTACTTGTAGGCGTTTAAGGTTTTGTGGGTTTTTGTTTGGTTTATGTGGCTTTGGGTTTGTGGGGGTTTTTTGGTTGTTTTTTTTTAAGTAAATGCTGTAGGGGCATGAATGTGGTGTTCAAAGGTGAACGTCTGAGATAAAACTAAATTCTCAATTTTTGATTCCTGTTACTTGCAATTTTTCCCTAGAACTCCAGACCAGAGACAACAAATGATGACGATGAAGCACTGGATGAGGAAACGAAGAGAAGAGATCAGATAATTAAAGGGGCCATTGAAGTCTTAATACGAGAATATTCCAGCGAGCTCAATGCCCCTTCCCAGGAATCTGACTCTCACCCCAGGAAGAAGAAAAAGGAAAAGAAGGAGGACGTATGTGTTTTGATTTTGGACAAAACAGATTTTTTCTTCAACTCACCTTTATGTAATGGCCAAACCTTGTGCAAACACTTTAAACCTAAACTTCCGATGAGAAAACAAATCAACAAGCATTGATGTCAGCAGCAGTTTCATTTTCTTTTTAAGCTGAAAGCTAGCCAGTTATAGACACCATCCCTTTAGGATGATTTAGGCATCTAAGCATCTAGACTTCTTGGAGCAACAGGTTTGAATTTGGGCAGGATTGAACCAACCTTTCATCCCTCTGAAGGTGGAGATGCTGAATTTAGTGCAGTTTAATCTGCATGTGCATATAAGGTTTTTCAGATGAGAACTTAATTCCTGCATACTATTTCCACTGAACAATGCCAGGGTAATTTTTCTAATGGCAGGAATTTGCTCTGGTAGTTCTTGACAAAATTCTTCTCTCTGCTTATTGAATGCATTCTGGTAGTGTGCCTTGATCCAACTGGTTGGAGCTGTCTTTCCTGATGTGGAAGTTTTTCATTAGTTGTTTATGTGTATACCACGTAAACCTTGAAGGGATCTTTCAGGGATGAAAGGCATATGGTAATCTTCCTGCCTTACAAAAGCACTTTGTGCAGGCACGTGTCTATTTGGCTGGATTTAATCAGCTGATCTTCATATATTGTATAATGCAAAAAAAAACCACAACAAAAACCAGCCCTGTTAAGCAGGAATGAGTGTTCTGATTTAGACCTGCATCTGTGAATAACGTTTTTTTTATGGAATAAAACGAACTGGAGAAGGGAGAATAAGAATGAGCAAACTCAGACTTAGCTTTTCCAGCCAAGTTTCTAACATGGGAATATGGGCTTTCACACCTACCATTCTGCACCTGTTGTGAAAGAGATTGGAAAATTCTTTGACCAAGATTTTTACCCACTTAAATCTGCTTCAAAGTTCCTATCCAAGGCAATAATGCAGTTTCAAGTCCTTATGGGGTTTAAGTGTGGTGCAAAAAGCAACATCTCCCCCATGGGGCAAGTATATCTTCCCCACAACATTGTTAGTCATGGCTGACCTGAGATATGAGAGTGCTGAGCTGAGAATTTGTTTTTCTTTCCTCTCCCTTGCTTTGGGAGAAGATGCTTTCTTGGATGAGAATTTACGAATGAGTCCGTGTCTAATGCTGTCAGCTGTATTTTTTGTTACAAGCGTTGTTACAATGTGTATTGTCCTGTGGGTACTTCTATATATATATATATGGCCATGAATAATGCTAGGTAGTTAAACATTGTAAGAGATCATTGCAGTCTTGGAAGAGCTGGGTGCTGAGTATGTTGCTGGGACAGAAGGATGTTCTGCTAGCTCTGTGTAATATAGAATTTGACCAATCTGAGCTAGTCCAGTAGACAAATAAGTTCTTTCTAAACACATAGCTCTTTTGGGTTGAAATTGTGCCCCATTATCTCTCCCATACTGGGAAGGAGGCAAAGAAACTTCAAAGTTGCCATCTTTGGCCTGTGTGGATAGAGGTGGGAGTGAAGAGATAGTCCTAGCTTGTTTCTCTCTTGTCCTTAAAGGAGAGGAGAGAGAGGACTGTGGAGGGTGGGGGGAAGGGAAGATGGATCCAGGTGTATGGGGGGTGAGGGTGGGGCGAAACTCACGATGTCTGGGGCTGTTATCCCCTGAAGGGCTTGGTGTGAAGAATACTCCCACTGGTGTTAGCAGCAGCCTGTTGTTGGTTCTTCTGGATGAAGGCATGACTGATGTGGGCAAGTTGAAAATGTGTGTGGGGAACTGAGAGTGAGTGGAATTGGTTTTCAATTTTAAGCATGGGGAACCTCGCTAATTCGCACTTTTAGTTAGGAGGTGCAATCTACCAAATTCTGCGAATTAGCGAGTAAATAAAATCAAGACATACCCACTGCAAATATACTGATCATTTCTATTGGCAAGCGTAGCTTAGTCTTGTTTACGATGCTACAATAGTGCACTAATATCTTGTAGTATACTTGTAACCAAGTGAAGTCTTACTAATACGAGACCTCACTATATTTTAAGTAGTTCAGAGAAGGGAGAATTAGCGAGGTTCTTCTGTAATTTTGTTGAATCAAAGAAATGACATCACAGCAATACAATATTGCTTTATAGTGCAAACAAAAGAAACATTGTTTTTCAGAGTAGTGTGCAATCTATTTTTAAAAAAAAAAATCTCCGTGGATTTTTCCGCAGATTTTCCGCAGATTTCCAGTGGCCCCACTGATACCTTATCCACTCATCACCAAGGTTCGTTTACATTGTAGGCTTTGACAATGACTATGTTTACTGCTAGTTGCCAGATTTGTGACTCTTGTCCATCTGATTTTTTTTTTTTTTTTCACTCATTAACATCAGACTGTCAGGTTTGGCACTGCAGAAGGACTTTATTTATCTCTTGCAAGATTGGTTGAAAACTTCTAACCTTGAGCTTTTCTCTTGTTCTCCTGTGTCTGTACAGATGGCTCTTAATGCTTTTCCTCCTGTCCCCCTTGTTTTTTTTTAGGAGGATATAAATGCTATAGAAATGGAGGAAGACAAAAGAGACCTGATTTCAAGAGAGATCAGTAAATTCAGAGACACACACAAGGTAGTATTGTTGTTTTTGCACTTGATACAAATTAGGCTTTTTCAAAATCCAAAAAACCACTATTATAAAATTTAGCATTACATAGCAATATCACTTTAAAATGATGTTTATATTAGGTTTAATATACATAATTCTTTACAAGTCAAAGAAAGACAACTACCACGTTAAAGTGGCCCTTGACATCTTTATGCTAAGACTTTGATTGCTACTGAATATTTTGCAGTCTTCTCACTTTAACATGAATAAAGACAACTTAAGTTTCTACACACATTAAGTCAAGGTATTTATAACTAAAGGCTAAACGGGGCTGCAGAGTAAGACATACACTTGAGTGTGTTTCTCTAGGTAGATTTGTAACATAATCCAAGATTTTATGAAGAGTTGAAACTTGAATTAAATTTAAGTCTTTTATTTTAATAGTTCTAAGTTAAGAGTGGGGGAAGATTAAAACTAGGTCAGTGGTTACCAGACTTACCAAACTTTAGATGCATGGAAGAACTGTAAATTCCCGTAAAGCTAATCTATTCATTGACCCCCACCATTATGATAGAGATCATATGGTGACTAATGCAAGATGAAACTCACAGCTTGGAAAGTAACATGGAATAGGATGTAAGTATGAGCTTCTGTTTTTTATTATACTTATGGATGCCCCCTCAGAAAAATATGCAAAGGGGTAACTGGCTTGGAAATGTTTGTGCACATCAGGTCCCATCTCAGGGTTCCACTTACAGAAGTTTCCAGTAATGCTAGTGCATCTGTGAATGTTTCTGCTTTGGAAAATGATACTTGTGGATAGCAAAGCACAACTATGCATGTAATGTTCTTATTTTCATGTTTAGCTTAAAGTTGGTATTATTTTTTCCCCAATAAGACTGGAGTGGTCCTTGGCCTAGGGAATTATCTGCAAGTTCCTCTTTCAAGCACATACTTTTATGTCAAAATACCCCCAAATCAATGTTAAAGAAAATGTTGATGATACTGCAAGGTCAAGTATGCCCGTGTTATTTAGCTTTACCACATCCCAATCGCTGGGAATGGTACCATGTTTTCACGCAGTTGTATCAATGTAAGCACAAGTGACTACGTGTTATATATACATGTATTCAGTTTTTCTCTTTACTGAAGTTTTTGGAGATAAAAACCTGGGGAAAAATTCTAGAAGAAACCGTCTGGAGAAGCTCAGCAATTGAATGTGAGATTGGTCAGTGGTGAAACTTCAGTAGAATTGTGTTCAGTTCCAAGCCCCAAGTCATCACTGGTACTAAGATGCAAACAAGTAATAAGTTCTTAAAACAAACAACGACCAAAACGAGCAAAAGCCATGCTTCGTTTATTTTAGAAGCTGTTGGGCATTTTACTGCCTTTAATCTGTATTACTAGGGGGGCTATTTGGGGTTTCTTACCATTGAAAATCAACTTATAGTAGTCATTTTGTATATTGGATGTATTTAA